>NC_056460.1:1466881-1791694 GCF_018296145.1 Oncorhynchus tshawytscha
CATACCAATGTGACAGCTAGCTGAAAGAGCTACCCGGATTCATATCGCACTGCGGGAGGGTAAGGCACATTAACACTGTCGAACAATAACAGAGTTCGAGAGGAGAACTGGAATTAACAGAATTCTGGGGGCCATCTCTCGAATGAAGAATACCTTACCTGTCCTTTCCTCACTGTTCTTGTTCATAGAAGTGAAAATGTGTCTGACTCTTGCTAATGATGTGTTTTCTGGAAGAGGGTGGGGCTTTATAGGTGAGCTGTCCATCCTAAACTGTATGGTTGGAGATCTTATTCCTACAACATGAACCCGAGAAGGCTAGAGGGTAATATTGACATAATTAAACGAGAAATTAGTATTAACCAAGCATAAGAGATCACTTGATCTGGATAAACAGGAAGTGAGAGTAGGATAGGGAGGGATGTCTCAGTGGAGTTCTATGTAAACCAAGTGGTGTCTGACTCCTTGGCAGTTCAGGACTAAGAGTAGCTATGATGGAAGACATATATGCACGTCTCTGTAGTTCATGGAAACAAGTTATAGCTCACAGCATGTGAGAAGGCTACATAAATCTACATACCCAGCATGGAAGGAGAAAGTAAGGGTTTCAGTTGATAACCTAGGGCATTCCAGGTAGAAAAAGTTAGAGCAGCTGGTTGCTCTATAGACAGCTGAATACAAGCATTGTCCCTGACAAAGCAGATACTGACGGTGGAGTTGTCCAGAGCCAAGAGCCGGTGTGGATAGTTCAGAAATGGAATTATTCACCTAAGGGAACAGCCTGTATAGTAAAGCTATTCATGAAAGCAGGAAAGCCGGATAACAACAGTTGTGTGGATTTGCACTATTTATATCCACATGTTCCTCTGAAATCTAGGCTTCCTCCCTTCAAAGTGACAAGAGGAGATTGATACTGTCTGGCCCGGTATAGTGCTTATGGGACAGAGAATATTACTACTGATGGGGTGATGAGTGATTTGGCTGACTGGTTGAGATCTGGGGATGTCAGTAAGATAAGGAGACTCAGGGCTCATATCTGTTGAATGTGTGGGAGAATGACATGATGGCCGAGTATTACTGGCTAATTGAACAGAGGTATGTGTACTGGTACATTTTGAGAATGCCTTTTACACTCATTGTGTTGACTAAACGGGAGAAAATAAGTACTCCGACTGGGTATTTTGATGATAGGGTTTGTATTAATAACATGGTGGATCCAAGGGTGGCAGATGAGATCAAAGCTACAAATTAGATCCTGGCAGGATTAGAGACAAGTATTTTTTGGTGGTCCACTCTCAATGAGAATGTGGATTGGATCGATTATATCTATTAAAAATCCACAGCGCTTCACCAATTATTTTAGAGATGTAATGAATGACTAGGCAGAATAGAATAGTCTTGGATGTTTGCTGGCTGAAGACGGTGGGGGTGTATAGGTAGTTTGACTCCGGGATATACAGTTGGGATGGATCAGTGACCAAGGCCTTGTCTGGTTTACACACCCTAGTTCACGGGTTGGCAGAAAACTCTGGGGTGGATACTTCCCTGACTATTGGTTTGATAGTACATTTGGAAAATGGAAAAGTGTTATAATCACGGTGTTTTGGGCTGTATTCACCTGCATGACTGTTTTAATATTATGCGGCTGTTGTCTAATTTCCTGTGTGCGAGGCCTTGTTTCCAGGACTCTGGAGAGATCAATGACACTACAGATGGTGCGTTATGGGCCGATTCCAGGTTCTGACCTGTGGAGGACTGAAGGCATGTCTACAGAGGAAGTGGACGAATCTGGATCTGTCATTTGTGGGGAATTTATGTTTGATGAGGCTAGTGTTGAGATGAAGGGGAATTAGATTGTAATTGATTTCCATGATTAAACTGTTTTTTTAATGAAGGTCTGACGAAAATCCAGAAGGAAGAGTTATGATTCTGATGTAGGTTTAAAAACAGTTGGAGTTAAGGTTAGAATTGATTAATGAAATGTGAAGAGTTGGATAAACATTTATAATTGATTTGTTGATTATGTGTCTATTCATATGATAATCTGATAAACCTCTATAAAAAGGTTAGTTAAGTTCGTTTATACTTTCATTTTTTATGATTAAATAAAACTAGATGTAGAATTGAATGTATAATATTTGATCAAAGGGAGGATTGTTAGAGGAAATTATAGTTTAGATGATTAATTATGTATACATTATTGATTAGAACCATTTATTCTAATACTATTATGTTATGGTATGAAAAGTAAAAGTTATTGGTTAAGCTGTTACTGAAAATGTAAGCAGAACGAATTAATTGTCTGGGCCTCCTGGGAAGTTAACGGAGGAGCGATTCTATGGCTTGTCAGACAGATAAGAAATGTCTGGGAGACGTTCGAGGCCTAATGAACAATGGGCTCTTGTGAGAATCGGAGAGAGGGGGGATAAACTGATGATGTCATGTTCAGTTTATAACCTGTGGAAAAATGTGTATGCTTCAGTACTCTCTTGAAATAAACGCTGTTACTTTTGGCTTTTAAGACTGGTCTCAATCTACTTCATGCATAATTAATGAACTTACAACTCATTAATGAATTAGAATGAGTGAGAATCTGGTTTTGGCTACAAAACATACAGGAATTTAGAAATTCCACTAACAGATAGGAATTCAGGGAACTCAATGAGGAACGCTGTATATGGCCCAGGAGGCCTGTAAACAGTAGCTATAAAAAGTGATTGAGTAGGCTGCATAGATTTCACGACTAGAAGCTCAAAAGACGAAAACATCTTTTTTTTTTGTAAATTGAAATTTGCTATCGTAAATGTTAGCGACACATACAACAACACTGAGTTACACATGGAGTAAAACAACCATACAGTCAATAATACAGTAGAAAAATAAGTCTATATACAATGTGAGCAAGTGAGGTGAGATAAGGGAGGTAAAGGCAAAAAAAAGTCCATGGTGGCGAAGTAAATACAATATAGCAAGTAAAACACTGGAATGGTAGATTTGCAGTGGAAGAATGTGCAAAGTAGAAATAGAAATAATGGGGTGCAAAGGAGAAAAATAAATACAGTAGGGGAAGAGGTAGTTGTTTGGGCTAAATTATAGATGGCTATGTACAGGTGCAGTAATCTGTGAGCTGCTCTGACAGCTGGTGCTTAAAGCTAGTGAGGGAGATAAGTTTTTCCAGTTCCAGAGATTTTTGTAGTTCGTTCCAGTCATTAACAGCAGAGAACTGGAAAGAGAGGCGGCCAAAGGAAGAATTGCTTACATACAGACCTAATATCATATTTCAAGATATCTTGGTACACAAATTGTTCAATATTTCATCAGGCTGACTTGAAAGATTATACGCAACATTTTGCTGCGTGGCAATACTGTGTTTGGATTCTGAAGGGCATTTATACAAAAGAGGTAGTCTAGACACTGTATTAATACCATTAAGCATTTGAATCCCATCTACAGCTACCATCTATGATATTAATTTCCCTCCACAAGAGGGCGTACATGTAATGTTTCCAAAATGGGATAGTATTGTACATGTAATGTTTCCAAAATGGGATAGTATTGTACATGTAATGTTTCCAAAATGCGATAGTATTGTACATGTAACGTTATGCCCCCTTGTGAGTTAATAGTATTGCATGCTGTAGCAGGCTATATAAAGAGGAAGACCTCCATTGACGATTCAGTTCGTTGTTACATCTCGTCTGGACAGGTCACCGTCCTTAGTTAGTTAGTTAGTTAACGTTAGCTAGTTCATTCTAACAAAAGTGAGAACTGCTCTAGGTTGGAAACTTACGTTAATGAGCGTAAAACCATGTTGGCTTTATGGAAACTATTTCAAATATATGGGAAAGAATATAGTTGAGGGAAATAATCCAAACCTAGTTGTGCCTAGTTAGGACATAACGTTATCTAGCTAGATAACGGTACTGTACTGTAGCTCATACAACACCGACGGTCAAACCCGGCTTTCTAATATTTACGGTAATTAACTATAGTAACGTTATGGAAGATATTCACAGAAAACAATTGTCTTCATTTTTCATTATTATTATTGTAATATTTGTGTTGTGGAGAAATGACCAGGCAGGAGACGGGAGTACAGTTAGTTTTCGTTTAGTCAAAACCCCTCGTGCTCTACAGTTCCCAGCACCCCAGTGCGCATGTGCATTTCCTATTAGGTGTAGTAACGTAACACTGCCGTAATGCATTACTGCTTAGTAACAGCACAGTAACTAATATAAACAGATGTAGATCTCAGATACTACAAGTATATTATATTATTATAATACATTATTTTGAGACATATTCCGAGCCAAACATCAACCCAACTTAACATTTTTAACTGTTGTCGCATCCAAACTTGTCACCATCGTTTTCAGTTGTAATTGCGAAGTTCCCGGAAGAAGTCCAGCAACAACGGAGGTTCCTCGATGAACCCACCTTCTAACAAGTTCTTTGAAGAACCTTTGGGGCTGTTTTTCATTGACCAAGAATCCTACGGTTCTTAGGGGATCTGAGAACAACTCCAGTTGAACCCTTCATTTTTAGGGTGTAGTCGGCTCTATTTACTCTCAGATTCAAAACATGCTGATTTGCATCAACGATCAAGTCAGCTGCTGCTGCCCCAATACAGTATGAGGTGAGACAATGAACTGATGTTGAACTGGGCAGTCAGCTGCTGCTGTTCCAATACAGTGTGAGGTGAGACGGTGAACTGACGTTGAATCATAATGATGAAGTTAATTAATGAAACTGTTAAAAGTGTATGGCATATTAAATATATTACGCTATTGTTATCATATAGGAACATCATGGAATATTTTACATTATATTAGCATCAACATACATTATTGTTTCATTCAATTTCACATAAGGATATTTTGTATTTAAAAGTACAGAAGTCAGAACCCATCACCTGCTATGTAAAAGAGACATAAGAATGCACAATGCTATCTGGGATCCTTGGAACGACAATACCCTAAACCCTAATCATTTTAAATGTCATCTTCAATGGGCTAGGGACATCCCAAAGATGTATACATGATCTAAGTGATAGATAGTTGGTATTCAGCAGTCATATAGCCTAATTTACTTTAATGAACTACTAAAATAGTGATTTTGTCAGACAGCAGCTCTCCACTTTATTGACTGACTGATCCTTCCTCTCCTCTGAAGACCCAGTGAGGTTAGAGCTCAGTCAGGGAGCTGTTGAGGGACTGGTTAGGAAGAACACTTCTACAGCCAGAGAGGTGAGAGGTCACACATGGTTAATATTTATGTTCCATCTATGTTTATTTACATTTGTGCAAATTGTCCACTGATATTGGTGTAATTTCTCATTCCTTCTGGCTGTATGAAAGTTAATTTCCCCTCAGGCACACACATTTGTTCTTTGATATTATGAAGGTCATTTGTGTCAAATGTGCTTTTCTTTACATTGCTTATTTATATTCAGTGGCCTGACTGCGTCCAGAATATGTCAAAGGCCCACCCTGGTAGATCTGAACCTAATGCAGCTTGGAGTGATCGGATGACAGAAGTCACATTTAGGTACCAGGTGTAACTGAAGCCGTATATGCTCCATATCCATTACTTTGAATGTTTTATACAATATGACTAAATGTGTTTCTGTGTTACAGGGGCAGTCAAGAAATGGAACAGCAAGGCCACACAACATGACATAAGCAGAGCTGTGGGAGACCACCTCAAGCTCCTGGTAGAGCCGGGGGTGGGGTTTACCATTCCACCAAGCCTTCAGCAGGCTTGAAAACCGGGATTGATACTGCTTTTCATAGTAAGAGGGTCCAAGAGTCTGTTGATTGGTCAGTCATTGGGTTCATTTGTTGAAATCAAATCAAGCTTCATTTATACAGCACATTTCAGACATGGATGCAACACAATGGCTTCACAGGAAAAAAACAAATTACAAAAATTAAATATTAAAAATATTTATTACACAAACAGAAGACTAACAACTGAAAGACTAATGGGCAACCGGCACAGCCAGAAGAGGACTGGCCACCCCTCATAGCCTGGTTCCTCTCTAGGTTTCTTCCTAGGGTTTGGCCTTTCTAGGGAGTTTTTCCTAGCCACCATTGCTTGCTGTTTGGGGTTTTGGGCTGGGTTTCTGTACAGCACTTTGAGATATCAGCTGATGCTGCCTCCCGGGTGGCGCAGTGGTTAAGGGCGCTGTATTGCAGCGGGTTCGCACCCAGGCTCTGTCGTAACCGGTCGCGACCGGGAGGTCTGTGGGGCGACGCACAATTGGCATAGTGTCGCCCGGGTTAGGGAGGGCTTGACAGGTAGGGATGTCCTTGTCTCATCGCGCACCAGCGACTCCTGTGGCGGGACGGGCGGCAGTGGGCGCTAACCAAGGTTGCCAGGTGCACGGTGTTTCCTCCGACACATTGGTGCGGCTGGCTTCCGGGTTTGATGAGCGCTGTGTTAAGAAGCAGTGCGGCTTGGTTGGGTTGTGTATCGGAGGACGCATGACTTTCAACCTTCGTCTCTCCCGAGCCCGTACGGGAGTTGTAGCGATGAGACAAGATAGTAGCTACTAAAACAATTGGATACCACAAAATTGGGGAGAAAAAGTGGTAAAAAATAAAATAAAAAATTAGATATCAGCTATATAAACACATTTGATTTGACCAAGAGTCTGTTGATTGGTCATTTGGGTTCATTTGTTGAAATCAAATCAAGCTTTATTTATACAGCACATTTCAGACAATGGCTTCACAGGAAAAAATAGAAATAAAAAACAATAACTGAAAGACTAATGAACATTCTAAAGAAATGCCATTGATTAAAATATTAATTAGATGCAATATCCAACCCAAAATACAAGCTTGTTTTTTAGGAGGGGCTCTGAAAGACACTATGGGTGTGTCCACTGAATGTTGACTAGTAACAACAACTGGGACCTAAAAGACACCCACCATGAGACCCACTAAATCTGCCCAAGAAGAGACAAACAAAAGAAAAACCCACACCAAACTCAAAGACAGGAAGTGGTTAAAATAATTTATTACAATCAATACCATTCATACTATTACAAAATCATAATTCTCATTCATTCTTAATAAAATTCTATTTACAAAAACATCAAACAAAAACAAACCTCAGGGGAGCATCGTCCCTCCCCGTCATACCTAACCAATACCTAACCCTTTCCCTATCTCCCCTTCCCTAATCTATCCCCTTACCAAACTCACTCTAACACTCCCAGCCCTAAACCCCCTTTCCACCTCTCCCGTGCCGCATGCTTCCCCCACTTCCTCTCCTCCCTCTTCATCCTCCCCCTCAAATCACCTTCCACCCTTCTCACTATCCCTTCCACCCCCCAATCTCTCCCTGTCTTGACTAAATTCTTCCTGGCTTCCCACAGTCCCTTTTTAAAGAGACTCATGAGAAGCCAGAGCAGAAACCTGTCCCTATCCATTCCCTTTGCTCTCCCTACGCCTCTCTCTAGCCTAGCCCATGTCAAAACAAAATCACTCCTAACCACACCTAGCATCACCCGTGCCCTAGCCCATACTAGTCCGGCTAAGGCACAGTCCCAGAAGGCATGGCACACAGTCTCCTCCCTGCCACAAGCAGATCTTGGACAGGTGGGGGATCGCACCAAACTATACCGGTACAAGATGGAAAGTACCGGCAAACGCTTATGAAGGCTCAACCAATTCAGGTCCTTGAGCCCGTTGTCCAGGCCCCGCGCCTGCACTCCCTCCCAGACCACTGACGAGATGCCCGCTACGGGCGCAGGACTCCCTGCCTGCCTGACCTCCTCGTACAGGTGCCTCGGGGTGCGCACGCAGCCACTTGGCCGCATGACCAAAGTGCCACGGCAGCTGTTCCGCCCGAGGACCCGTGTTAGACCACACCATTACGCTTCTCGCCTGATACGAGAAGAACACCCGCAGGAGGTAACCGGACGGGTGTATCACTGGCTGAGCAAGCTCCGCTAACAAGAAAGAAAGAAAAATTGAGTCCAGCTTGAGGGGGAAATGTGGTACCCCCTACCTCCCTCCCGATGGGACAGATCATGCGTAACCTGGCGACCCACTCGCACCTGCCACTCCACATAAACTGAAACACAAGCCTCACTAGAGGCCTCCTCAGACAAGCCGGCAATGGGTAGATGTATGCCAAATACAAAAGAGACGGCAACACATCCACCTTTAGGACCAGGACTTTGCCCATAAAAGACAAATACCTAGCCTTCCACATTGCTAGCTTCCTCTGTACCACTGCGATACGCATGTTCCAGTTTAGCGTCGCTGAGCCGGAGGTCTCAAAATGAACCCCGAGAATCCTCAGGGCCCCTTCACAGAGAGATAACCCCCCAGGCACATCCGTTCTACCGCGCCATCTTCCGAAAAACTTGACGGAAGACTTTGCATGGTTCAGAACTGCTCCCGACGCTCGGGTGAAATCCCCAAAGATGGCAAGGGACCTTGTCAGGCACGAGTCCTTGCACAACAGCAAGGAAGTGTCGTGGCGTACTGCGTCATCTTAACACGCAGCCCACCGCTTCCAGGGATCAACAAGCCTTCCACCCCTGTGTCTGCCCTAATGGCAGCCCCCAGAGGCTCCATGTACAGAACGAAGAGGAGAGCCGAGAGTGGGCATTCCTGCCTGACCCCAGACGAGAGGTCAAAAACGTCACCTAAGTGACTATTTACACTAACTCGACACCCCGCTCCGACATGTAAAGTACGGATCCATCCTATAAACTTCTCCCCAAATCCTAATCTACCTAACACCCTGAATAGAAAAGATCTATTCACGCGATCAAAAGCTTTCGCCTGATCTAGCGCTGCTACCATTAAAGGCAGCCCTCTATCTTCAACCCAAGCGATGGAATCCCTGATCAACTGTAGGTTCCATCTTATAGAGCGGCCCTCTACCCCGCACGTCTGATCCTCGTGGACGACGTAGGGAAGGGCTGTGCGCAACCGGTCTGCTAAAACCTTTGCAAGAATCTTGTAATCTACGCACAGCATGGTCAATGGCCGCCAGTTGCCAAGGTCAGTTGCTTCCCCCTTCTTATAAAGAAGTGACAGCAGACCAACAGCCATTGATCCCCCGGGACCCCGTCTCAAGGATGGCCTTCAAGACTTCGAGAACCACTGGTCCAAGTATACCCCAAAACTTGAGGTAAAACTCAGCCGGCAGCCCATCCATCCCAGGCACCTTCCCTTTTCCCATCCTCCTAAGAGCGCTCTCAACCTCTTCTAGTGAGATCTGGGCCTCCATCACGTCTCTAATGTCCTCTGGCAACCGCCTGGACAAATGTTCTAAAAACACGAAGTCTTGAAGGCCCTGCTCTACATCTATTTCCCTTTCCTTAAATAAACCTTGGAAATGATCAGTTGTCACCCTGACCATTTCCTCTGGTTTACTTACTATACTACCATTTTCTTCCCTAACTCCATGCATTACCTTCCTACTCTGCCTGGCCCTAACCGACTTAAAGAACATAGCGGAACAAGTCTCATTATGTTCTAGAAAGCCACTATGCGCACGCTCCAGGAAAGCTCGAGCCTTCTGCTCCTGCAGCTCACTGAGCTGCGCCTTTAGGGCTGCGAATCTCTCCCAGTCAATCGACCCGCCGAGGTTGCCTGCCTCGTACTCGAGTTCAATTAACCTTTGGATACGATCCACCTCCCTCCTTTCCTCCCTTTTTTTCCTTCTACAATATCCTATTATAAAAGCCCTAATCCTCACCTTAACTAAATCCCACCACTCTAACACCCCCTCGCACATGGACCGGAGGCCGTCAAGCCTCCGAAAGAAACAAAAAATGCGTCAACGAAAGCCTGCTCCTCCAGTATATCCCGATCTAACTTCCAGTACCCCCTACCGAAGAGGCAGACTGGCGACCCCACCTGCAGGAACACCCCGTCGTGATCCGTGAAGAAAACAGGCAACAGCCGCCCAGACAACTGACCCAAAGACCTGGATACAAAAATGTAGTCGAGCCTCCGCGCAACCCCCCTGGAGTTGCGCCATGTAGGACCGACCATTGCCGGAGTAGTGTGCAGGCCACCATCAACCAGACCATGGCAAGCCATTAGCCCAGAGATGGCACCTGCACTGCTATCACCGCCTACCCCTAAATCTATATTAAAGTCTCCTCCTATCACCAAGTGCCTGTTTGTAACACACAGGGGCGCCAGACAGTCCACCATCTCCCTCCTGTCTGCCGCCACCTGTGGCCCATACACCCCAATTAACCTATATCTAGCTTCTCTAAACTTAACATCTATCCCCAAAACTCTACCCTGCATTATTACAAAAGTGTTCTCTATTTTAACCTCTCTATGCCCACACAAAATCCCTACTCCTGTTGAGTGCACCCCTCCTATGCCCCAAAAAGATTCCCCCTTATCCCACTCCCTCTTAAATCTACACACATCCCCACCATCCCTCAGGTGAACCTCCTGTAAAAAACAGAAATCAAACCCCATACTCTCTAAATAACAAAAAACCGCCCTCCTTTTAACATTATTCCTTAACCCCTAACATTTAGACTAAAAAAAAAAAACAGAACTATTCATTTAATTATTATTATACAACAAATAAAAAATTTTTTTAAAAAAAAAAAAACAGGAGACTCACCCGATGCTCCCCTGGTCCATCTCCACTGGCGGGGTTGGGTCCTCCCTCCCTCCCCACGTCCTCTCCTCTCCTGACGCCCCCTCCTCAAACAGTCCTCCATCCCAACCCATGACCCAGGCTTTCTTCTCATTTCTTCCTTCTTTCCATCCTCTTCTCTTGCCTTCTTTTCCCCTGTGCCATCCATACAATCCACACGCGTCCTTTCTTTCCTCCCCCCATCCCCCGCTCCCCCCCCAGCTGCAGACGAGTGTGACCTGTGACGATCCGGGCAATCACGCCACAGGTGTTCTCTGGAGCCACACCCGTGGCAAGCCTTGGGCTCGTCACACTCCCTGGCCTCGTGCTCTTCCGACCCACAAAAACAACATTTCTTGTTACTGCACGAGGCCAGGGTATGGCCGTAATACAACGCCTGCAGAACGGGGGCTGACGTGCATAGTATAGGGTTCCCCTGTCAGCCCCCAGGGAGAACATTGCCGGAGGATGGAGGTAGCCATCCACACTCTTCGGGGACTCCCTGAGTAACGCCTGGAAGCCTCTCTTCCCATTCCAGAAACCCAGGGAGTCCCTGAGGTACCTCGGTGAGGAGACATTGTCCATGTACCTCCCCAGAATGGCCCTCACTTCTTCGTCCTTCACGTGCGGATTGTACATGGTTACGGTGACCACCCTGAAGTTGTTTCTTGCCAGGCTGGTCACCGTGTAATGACACAGGGGACCTTCTTCTTTCCCTTCCGTCACCGTCTTCATAATCTCATTGTGTTTTTCTTCCAAATATAGGGTTACATCAAACCCCTTCTCCATTGGGTTCCCCTGAAGGCATAGGACATCTTTAACCTTCAATTTTAGGTGCCCCATTAGGATGTTCCTCCCGAAGGTTTCTCTCCCCCAAGGCTCCATCTCTTTTCCCCGCCAAGAAAAGCGCACCGTGTTGGCCAGTCCAATCCCCGGAACCGACGGTCCAGATGTACTTTGCGCCATCTCCTCACGGACGATGGCGCACCCGTCCCACCACCTCAAACTTATAAACAGGAAGCAAATAAACCAGAAAGGTGGAACAACTAAAGGTGTTGACTCTCCACATCTATCAGACAACTGGAGCACTGGGCCAGACACTCTTAAATAGAACCTGGCCCAGTTCAGGTGAAACACCTTCCCACTAACAAGATGGACAAGCCAGCACAAGTGTAACACATACTGACTAACGAGGTGACACCAATCAGTGCACCGAAGACACATTTCAGTTGAATGCATTCAGTTGTACAACTGACTAGGTATCCCACTTTCCTACGTGCTAAACAAAAGAGAGCCAGAACTCTAGAACTCAAACAAAACTCATCTCCATTACGGAAAAACTTGCAGTCAAAACAAATTGTAACGCACTGGCAAACACAAAACTTTTCGACTGCCCACCCTTGAGACAATCAGCAACCAAGTTGTCCTTACCACAGACATGTCTGATTTCAAGAGGAAGCTCCTGCAATATCCTTACTAACTTTCCACCTCACTGTGGAGCTTCTCTCTCTTTTCAGGGTTCACTCGATAGGCATGTTGTTGGATCGGGGCCCAGTCCCCAATGTCATGCTCTAGTACATTTGGGTTGGCACATCTGAGAATGAAAGCAGGGCAACAATGTCAATATAATTGCAACCAAAAATTGTCAGTTCGTTGCATAAATAATTATGATTACTAAATATTACATGAATTGTAAAATATAAAATATCAACACCAAATGTATACCACTTTGTTCATTAAAACTAACATCTCAAAAACCGCACGGAATCTGGGAATAATGTAAACATCACTGGTTAGAAGACAACTTGTAGAAAATAGCTAGCTACATATTGATTCAAGTGGGTCACCAATGCTGTAAGTGCAACACAACTCTTTTGTTAGTCACTTTTTTTAGACCACATAAATAGTACACTTTTCAATTCAGAGCCTGGATTTTCCCTCTGAGGCTAAAATCAATAGAACATGGGACAAACATTTAGGGTTCTACATTGTGACATCATTAAAATACTCCTACTACAATGGATAGGGCTGATTGCTGCCCCCTTTGGGGAGTTTGGGTGCCCATGGTAAACAGAAAAAAAATCTGTCAAAAATTGCTAATATATGCAAATAAAAATTATTATTGAATAGAAAACACTCTAAAGCTTCTAAAACCGTTTAAATTATGTCTCTAGGTAAAGCAGAACTCTCAGGGCACTCATTCTCCCAAAGTCTCTCTTGTCATCATCAAAGTTGGCCCAACTTTGACGTCATCGCCCCCACCCTTCCCAAGCACTTACAGTCCTGGGAACAGTTCCTATCTCTTCAGCGCGGTGTCAGCTTTCAATGGGGCTTCTCATTGCGAGAATCGAGCGCTCACGAGGGGTTTGGCGGGCCGAAACCTTGCGGTCACGCGAGAAAACAGCCTACTCTCACGCGCGCTCTGTCTTTGTTCCAAGATTGATTGAACGACTCGTGTGTTTCTCTTCGTCCTGAAAATTGCTATGAAGCTAGATAACATGCTAATGCTGTGTTCTGAACATAGTTTTACAAGTTTAGTCGACATATAATATGTAATTTTGACGTTTTGGTGCGCACCCACTTGACTTTTGGCTGCATTTCAACCGAAATGTGTCGTGTTTGATCACCGAAAGACACAGACTTCCAAACTAAAGCTGTTTTTGGTAAGTATAAACCCTTCCAGGTCTACTGATGGAAGAACAGCAAAGGTAAGGGAAGATTTATGTGTTTATTATGGGTTTCTGTGGACTCCGAAGTAGAGGAGTAAAAATGCTAATTCCTGAGCGCCGACTCATATTATAGCCTAGTGAACGAAATCTGTAACGTTAAAAATAAAAGTAACACAGCGATTGCATTTAGAAGAAGTGTATCTTTCTATACATATGTAGAACATGCATATTTAGTCTAAGTTTATGTTGTGTATTCCATGTTAGCTGACGGCATATGCTGGAGCTATCGTCATTTCTCCGGACATTTGAGTAGCATTTTTTTGAACATGCCGTCATTGTAAACAGATTTATGGATATATATAGCATATTATTGAAAATAAAAAATGTACTGTGTAACATGTTATATTACTGTCATCTGATGAAGACTTCAAAAGGTTAGTGCAATTATTTTTCTTTTAATCCTGCGTTTGGTGATTGCATATTTTGTGGAATTTGGCTATGGAAATTAGCTTGGTCTTCGGTGTGTCTTCGGTGGTGGTTTGACATAAATATGTGCTATGTTTTCGCCGTAAAACATTTTAGAAATCTGACTTGCTGGCTAGATAAACAAGTTGTTTATCTTTCATTTGAGCTATTGGACTTGTTAATGTGTGGAGGTTAAATATTTTTAAGAATATTTTTTGCGTTCCATGCGCCACATTCCTGCTGACGGTGGGAGGGCTGGTTCCCAGTTGGGAACCAGCTGTCTCAACAGGTTAAAACATTATTTCATTGATATCATGAAACAACTCCTTCATGTATGTATTTTCTGATGTTTAAAACCTCTTAAGCCCACCCGACACGCAGACGTCCCATCTAGCCATCAAGCAAATGCAAATGCGCTACACCAAATGCTAATAGCACTCGTTAAAACTCAAACGTTCATTAAAACACACATGCAGGGTACTGAATTAAAGCTACACTCGTTGTGAATCTAGCCAACAAGTCAGATTATTAAAATGCTTTTCGGCGAAAGCATGAGAAGCTATTATCTGATAGCATGCAACACCCCGAAATACCAGAAGGCGACGTAAACAAAATAATTAGCGTAGCCGGCGCTACACAAATAGCAGAAATAAAATATAAAACATTCATTACCTTTGACGAGCTTCTTTGTTGGCACTCCTATATGTCCCATAAACATCACTATTGGGTCTTTTTTTCTATTAAATCGGTCCATATATACCCAAAATATCCATCTATGGAAACTGTGTGATCCAGAAAAAAAACACCGTTTCAAAACGCAACGTCATTTTTTAAAATTAAAAAAGTCGACGATAAACTTTCACAAAACACTTCGTAATACTTTTGTAATCCAACTTTAGGTATTAGTAAACGTTAATAATCTATCAAATTGATCACGGGGCGATGTGTATTCAATAGCTCCACGTCTTCAAATCATGTTCGGAAATCTCTCTTCCAAAACTTCCTGTCGGAGACCGGAAGGAATGGGGTCTCTCTTACTCGTTTGACCAAGAAACAACGCCCAGGCAATTGACAAGACTGGCAACATCGTGTGGAAGCTGTAGGACTTGCAATCTCAGCCCCATTTAATTTGCTGTCCCATAGACAATACATGCAAGTGGCGCATTGATATTTTTTCCAGTTTTCGGTGATCAGTTTTTCTTGCGCTTTTCGATGAAACACACGCTCTGTTATAGTCACAGCCGTGATTTAACCAGTTTTAGAAACGTCAGAGTTTTTTCTATCCACACATACTAATCATATGCATATACTATATTCCTGGCCTGAGTAGCAGGACGCCAAAATGTTGCGCGATTTTTAACAGAATTTCCGAAAAAGTAGGGGGGAAGCTTAAGAGGTTTAACAGGTTTTAATCAGAAATATTTTATCCGAGTATCTCCTGTCACATTGATCACAGCTTTAAGGATTCTCTCCTGTGTGTGTTCTCTGGTGTGATAGCAGGCTGAATGACTGACTATAAGTCTTCTCACATTGTTTACAGTTATATGATTTCTCTCCTGTGTGTGTTCTCGGCTGTTTAGTAAGACTGCAAGATATGATCAATGTGGGAATAGATATGTTACATCTATAAGGTTTCCCTCCTGTTTGTATTCTCTGGTGTGATTCTAAACATCCTGCAGAAACAAAACTCTTTCCACAGTCAGAGCAGCTGCCTTGTCAGCATCATGAGGTCGTTGAGGCTCCCCAGAGGATCCAAGATAGTCATGTCTCTCTCCTGTGTGAACAACAAAGTCAGACAGATGGTTAAAGGTCCACAACATCAGAAATCCAATGTAAAAGGTGATGCCAACAGTGTAGCCATGATGTTGTACAACAATTGACGTCTGTAATGAATGTTACAATTATTTGACAGTTGTCTTAAGACAGTCAAGTGAGAAAGTGCTATTTTGTCTTGTTTTCACATCAGTAGAAACATCGATGATTGTAGGCTAGAAGAAAGTTATTAAAATTATTGAATTCCTAAGCAGTGTGCCAGACGACTTGATCTCAATATAAGCCCCTTTCTGTGTTTGCTTAAATTGCAGCACGAGGGCAATGCACACGCAATTTGATTGCAGAAACTCCTACCTGCTAATGAGGAAACCAATAGTTATGGATGTAGTATTTCTGGTAATGAGGAAACCACTAGTTATGGATGTAGTATTTCTGGTAATGAGGAAACCACTAGTTATGGATGTAGTATATCTGCTAATGAGGAAACCCCTAGTTATGGATGTAGTATTTCTGGTAATGAGAAAACCACTAGTTATGGATGTAGTATATCTGGTAATGAGGAAACCACCAGTTATGGACGTAGTATATCTGCCTGGAGCAAAACTTGTGAGCAAAGATTTTAGTTTTTCACAAAGTATTCTGAATGCAAGAACAGGTGTTTTACTGAAGGAAACTCACATTAAGCTCTGTGTCTATTCACTAATTCACCACCGTGGCGGAAAACTCAGGAGAGTTCTCATAGGCTGACAGCAAAAAATAGCCTCCATTTACAGGTTGCTTATGAGTGCATTTCACATTAGTTTTGGATTATAACTGTAAGGCTCGTTTGAATGTCCTGTGTGTTATTGTGTTATTGTTGCAAATCAACTGCTTTATACTTAAAAAAACACTTAAACCAGTAAAATGCTCTTTGGCTAGCTTTGCCATCAGCCTGAGAATGAGGTTTCGTCCACTAAGTGTTTAACAAATTGCCCATAACTTCACCTAACAATAACATAGAATGACTGTGGGACCCATAACTTCACCTAACAACATAGACCTACTGTAGGACCCATAACATCACCTCAACCTCCCCCTGACAGCAACAACCATCTTATCAAATAAGATGCCAAGATAATGGAAATCCATTAACGACAAGATAATGAAATTCATTGCCCTTGACAATCAACCGTTCTCTGTCGCGGAGGATGTGGGCTTTCGCCGACTGGTCGAGCACCTGCACACACTACCAAGTAGGCGCTATTTTACAGATGTTGCCCTACTGGAGATACAGTCTTGTTAAAACTCACATCCATGAGCTACTTGCTACTTGCGTCACCGCTATTCGCTACAAATAACTAGGTGTCTGATTTAGAAGTCGACCGATTAATTAATCATTAGGGCCGAGTTTTCATAACAATTTCATAACAACTAGGGCCGAGTTTTCATAACAATCGGAAATCGTTATTTTTGGGCGCCGATTGTGCCAATTATTATTAATAAAAAATTAAAAAATGTTTTATACCTTTATATAACTAGGCAAGTGTTGATAAGGGATATGCAGGAGGGCGAGACAGTGAAGGATCGATTCGGACTCAGTAGTAGATTGTATAACAAGCGACAGTTTAATTATGAGTGAAGATATCTGATACAGCGTATTTACGGGCCTTTCTGATAGCTCATGATGAACCAGCAAAAAGAAGCCCTGATAACAGAGTGCATGTATGTTATATACAGTACAGAAAGTAGGTTGAGTCTAGAAGTTCTGGTCTTCTGGTTGGTCCGGGTTGGGGTGTTGTCTTCTCGGATTGGTCCTGTTGGGCCGTCCGTCATCCCTCTGAGTCTCGTCGTGCCGTTCTTTGTCACACAATGTTCAGCTAAGAAGAAGATTATGTGTGTGTGCTTATCTGTTCCTGTTTCTCAAGGTTAGGTGTGTACATGCAGCTGGTGGTTGTCGTGATGAGTTAGTGCTAAGCTGGGTGGGCCTGGATGGCCTTGTCCAATTGCTGCTTTAAACTGTGGGAAAGAAATGGCTAATGGCTGCATGTGTAATGCAGAGCAAGTTAATACGGATATGATACAAGTCAACAAGCAGATATAATGCTTCACACAAGTCAGTTAAGAACACATTCTTATTTTCAGTGACGGCCTAGGAACGGTGGGTTAACTGCCTTGTTCAGGGGCAGAACGACAGATTTTCAACTTGTCAGCTCGGAGTATCCAATCTTGCAACCTTACAGTTAACTAGTCCAACGCTCTAACCACCTGATTACATTGCACACCACGAGGAGACTGCCTGTTACGCGAATGCAGTAGAAGCCAAGGTATGTTGCTAGCTAGCATTAAACTTATCTTAAAAATCAATCAATCATAATCACTAGTTATAACTACACATGGTTGATGATATTACTATCTAGCGATATTACCTAGTGTGTCCTGCGTTGCATATAATCGATGCAACGCTGGGGGATGATTTAACAAAAGCGCATTTGCAAAAAAAGCACAATCGTTGGACGACTGTACCTAACCATAAACACCAATGCCTTTCTTAAAATCAATGCACAGAAGTATATATTTTTTAAACCTGCATATTTAGCTAAAATAAATCCAGGTTAGCAGGCCATATTAACCAGGTGAAATTGTGTCACTTCTCCTGCGTTCATTGCACGCAGAGTCAGGGTATATGCAACAGTTTGGGCAGCCTGGCTCATTGCGAACTAATTTGCCAGAATTGTACGTAATTATGACATAACATTGAAGGTGCAATATAACAAGAATATTTAGACTTAGGGATGCCACCCGTTAGATAAAATACTGAACGGTTCCGTATATCACTGAAATAATAAACGTTTTGTTTTCTAAATGATAGTTTCCGGATTTGACCATATTAATGACGAAAGGCTTGTATTTCTGTGTGTTATGTTATAATTAAGTCTATGATTTGATAGAGGAGTCTGACTGAGCGATGGTAGGCAACAGCAGGCTCGTAAGCATTCATTTAAACAGCACTTTTGTGCGTTTTGCTAGCAGCTCTTCGCAAGCACAGCGCTGTTTATGACTTCAAGCCTGTCAGCCCAATGTCTGGTGTAACCGATGTGAAATGGCTAGCTAGTTAGCTGGGTGTGCGCTAATAGCGTTTCAAACGTCACTCGCTCTCAGATTGGAGTAGTTATTCCCCTTGCTCTGCAAGGGCCACGGCTTTTGTGGAGCGATGGGTAACGCTGCTTCGAGTGTGGCAGTTGTCGATGTGTTCCTGGTTCGGGGCGAGGAGAGGGACGGAAGCTATACTGTTACACTGGCAATACTATAGTGCCTATAAGAACATCCAATAGTCAAAGGCATAACTACAACCAAAAACCTCTTACCTTGGAATATTGAAGTCTCATGTTAAAAGGAACCACCAACTTTCAAATGTTCTCATGGCACATATTGCACTTTTACTTCTCCAACACTTTGTTTTTGCATTATTTATACCAAATTGAACATGTTTCATTATTTATTTGAGGCTAAATGGATTTTTATTGATGTATTATATTAAGTTAAAATAAGTGTTAATTCAGTACTGTTGTAATTGTCATTATTAGAAATACAAATTATTATATATATATATAAAAAAAAATAATCGGCCGATTAATCGCTATCGGGTTTTTTGGTCCTCCAATAATCGGTATCGGCGTTGAAAAATCATAATCGTCGACCTCTAGTCTGGTTAGACTGTAAACTCTCCTTTCAGACTCACATCAAACATCTCCAATCCAAAGTTAAATCTAAAATTGGCTTCCTATTTCGCAACAAAGCATCCTTCACTCATGCTGCCAAACATACCCTTGTAAAACTGACCATCCTGCCGATCCTCGACTTCGGCGATGTCATTTACAAAATAGCCTCCAGCACCCTACTCAATAAATTGGATGCAGTCTATCACAGTGCCATCCGTTTTGTCACCAAAGCCCCATATACTACCCACCACTGCGATCTGTATGCTCTCGTTGGCTGGCCCTCACTTCATACTCGTCGCCAAACCCACTGGCTCCAGGTCATCTACAAGACCCTGCTAGGTAAAGTCCTGCCTTATCTCAGCTCGCTGGTCACCATTGCAGCACCCACCCGTAGCACTCGTTCCTGCAGGTATATCTCACTGGTCACCCCCAAAGCCAAATCCTCCTTTGGCCACCTCTCCTTCCAGTTCTCTGCTGCCAATGCCTGGAACGAACTACAAAAATCTCTGAAACTGGAGACACTTATCTCCTTCACTAGCTTTATGCACCAGCTGTCAGAGCAGCTCACAGATCACTGCACCTGTACATAGCCCATCTATAAATAGCCAAAACAACTACCTCATCCCCTACTGTATTTATCTTGCTCCTTTGCACCCCAGTATTTCTACTTTGCTCACTCATCTACTGCAAATCTACCATTCCGGTGTTTTAATTGCTATATTGTATTTTCTTTGCCACAATGGCCTATTTATTGCCTTTACCTCCCTTATCTCACCTCATTTGCTCACATTGTATATAGACTTTTTCTACTGTATTATTGACTGTATGTTTGTTTACTCCACGTGTAACTCTGTGTTGTTGTATGTGTCAAACTGCTTTGCTTTATCTTGGCCAGGTCGCAGTTATGAGAACTGAGAACTTGTTCTCAACTTGCCTACCTGGTTAAATAAAAGTGAGGGGGAAAAAAAGTTAATAAAAAAAAAAATCATACTATGGCCAATAAGCATACTGTATACTCAATGTACTTCACAAATAGTACAGTTAGTATGAGTATTCTAACATGAGGGATGGTACAGAACGGCATAGGCAAGATGGAGTAGATGGTTTAGAGTACAGTATATATATATATATATATATATATATATATATATATATATATATATATATATATATATATATATATATATATATATATATATGAGATGAGTAATGTAGGGTATGTAAACAAAGTGGCATAGTTTAAATGATGTATTACCCCACCAGAAACCAAAACATAAGCTCTTATAATGCCACTGTTTGTAAACAAGCACTGCAGAACCTCGGAATCTGGTTAAAACTATCATTTTGACCTTATGGACAACCAGTCCTTGTATTTACACTGTAGTCAATTCAGGGGGTAGCCCAGAGCTGGACTCAAACCTGGGTCCAGGAACTGTCAAGTCAACACATTATAACTGTTATGCCAAGAAGTCTGAACTTCTTGTTGGGGTAGCTAGGTGTAGGGTTACGGTTGCTACAATAGCTTTCTCTATGAATTTGAGAGTGGTTACATTTCTCTAGCCCCCATACCTCAGCTGTTTACCAAACCAAGTCTCAGGGCTGACATTTTGTTGCAGTTTAAATCCTAGATAGCGCCTTTAAAAAAGCCACACAATCAACCAACCAATCTGCAGTTGAAACCATAACAAAGCTGTCATTCCACCAGTGTGTTGGTAATAAGATGATGATGGGGCTGGAGAAATGTAACTACTTTCAAAATCATTGACAGACCTATGGATGGAAGGACTGACCATCCATGATATCAACATTATAGTTTTAACCATGTTGAGGCTATACAATGTTGGTTTACATTGTTTCTAAATATTGGAGTAAAAAAAAAAGCTTATTTTGGGTTCTGATGGGGTACAACAGTTGAACTAAGCTCATGAGGCATGTGTTATATTCTTCAAGAATCAATGGCTATAAATAAACACATTTAAAAAGTCAAAATATGGATGTAGCTATTGCATATGTCCCCTTTAACACCACACATCAGTTCAACAACTGCAGAGTTCATGCCTCTGTTTTTAAGACAGTACTTACTAGTGTTAATCAGGGCCCAGTCACAGTTAGAACCATTGGATGTCTTAAGATGCATTTGGGAAACCGAGCCCAGATATCCAGTCATCTCCTCCTCCTCTTTCACTCCAAAACATGCATCCTCCTCCTCTTCTTTCACTCTGAACACGCCTTCCTCTTCTTTAACTGTAACGTCTTTCTCTACTTCTTTCACTGTAACAGCCTCACCCTCTACTTGTTTTTGTATTGTGATCTCTTCCTCTTTCACAACAACGTTCAGGCACAGACCATCTTTCTCCGTCCAGCAGATCTCCTCTTCTTTAGCAGGAAGAGAGTAGCTTAGTGACCTCATGGTCGGGGATGTTAGCTAGCTAGGCTAATGCTAACTTAACCAGCCCGCTAGCTGTCTAATAACAACACAGTAAATATGAAATTAAATCGGATAACTAACTAGACGACAGAAGTGGGTTTACAACACAGTAGCTAATAAACACGAAAGCGTGTAAAGAGCTTTATTGGTTCGGCTATTTTGTCTAGCAAGCTACTGAGGTGGCTGACTAGCTGTTGCTGCTGTTGAAAGAAGCGTTCCGTCCACTAGATTATACGTCACACCAGCAGCATTGGAGTGGGTAACGCAGTTGAGTAAAATGTATATTTTATTTCAGACACGTTAAAGTGTAGGAATGAGTTTTTACTCACCAGAGTAACAATACAGTGTGGTTAAAGCCTTAGTAACTGAGTTGTTGTCATGATCTAGTTACCTATAAGTACAAACAGTTATGTTTTTGCTGTATTACATATTTTGTGACTTATTTCTGGATATCTTCTAAACTACCCACAATGCACTATATCTCAACGTCATGTGGAGTATCTACTCTGTGCTACCAAGTTTGTATGCTAGCTTGGTATCTAGCTCAAGCTTGCTAACGTTAGCCACACCTCATGCTTTCATGCACTGTGGGATTGTGTTCTCTAGTGGGAACCCGTTAGCACGGTAGAGCTTCTGGACTTCAGAACAGCGATTAGTCACCTCGAACTTGACAATTATTTTTTCTTTAACGAGTCTGATGCGAAGTATATACTGCTTTCAGGAGACCAGGCCCAAGTCCCTGTCATTCACCTGAAGAAAATGTGGAAACGAGCTGCCAGACGAGATAGATGCCTTTTATGCTCGCTATGAGGCAAGCAACTCTGAAGCATTATTGAGAGCACCAGCTGTTCCGGATGACTGTGTGATCACACTCGCCATAGCCGATGTGAGCAAGACCTTTAGACAGGTCAACATTCACAACGTTGCGGGGCCAGACAGATTACCAAGGCGTGTACCCAGAGCATGCGCGGACCAACTGGCAATTGTCTTCACTGACATTTTCAACCTCTCCCTGACAGAGGAGGTCAGAGACCTGGCAGTGTGGTGCCAGGACAACTACCTCTCCCTCAATGTAAGCAAGACAGAGGAGGTGATCGTGGACTACAGGAAAAGGAGGGCCGAACAGGCCCCCATTAACATTGACGGGGCTGTTGTGGAGCTGGTTGAGAGTTCCTTGGTGTCCACATCAACAAACAATCATGGTCCAAACACACCAAAACAGTTCCTGCTCAGCATCCAACCGTAAGGCGCTACAGTGGGTAGTGCGTACAGCAGAATACAACACTGGGGCCAAGCTTCCTGCCATCCAAGATGTTGGAGGAAATTATAGGCAGTGTCAGAGGAAGGCCCCAAAAATTGTCAAAGACTCCAGTCACCCAAGTCACAGACTCTTCTCTCTGCAAGCGGTACCAGAGCCCCAAGTCTAGGTCCAAAAGACTCCTTCACAGCTTCTCCCCCAAGCTATAAGACTGCTGAACAAGTAGTCAAATGGCATCTGGACTATTTAGATTGACCCTCCCACCCCCTTTCTTTACGCTTCTGCTACTCGCTGTTTTATCAATGCAGAGTCACTTTACTCCTACCTACATGCACATATTATCTCAATTACCTCGACTAACCTGTACCCCCGCACATTGACTCAGCACCGGTACCCCCTGTATATAGCCTCATTACTAACCTGTACCCCCGCACATTGACTCAGTACTGGTACCCCTGTATATAGCCTCATTACTAACCTGTACCCCCGCACATTGACTCAGTACTGGTACCCCCTGTATATAGCCTCATTACTAACCTGTACGCCTGCGCATTGACTCAGTACCTGTTGTTTTCAGTGAATGTGACAAAAACCATTTGATTTGATTTGATTGGTTTGGTATTGTGCTTGTTCGACATTGCAGGCGACAGTGCAGGTGACTGCCGACTGACTGATCTGATCTGATCCTTGCATCATAAATAACTACTCATTATTATTTATAAATCAGTCAGCCAGTCACCATTTACCCACGATGCAGCATGGATTTGATGCTCTCGAACACGGCCAGTGGTTTAGTGTTGGAGGAAATTATAGTTGAAATTATTAATTATGTATACATTTCTTTAAGAACCATTTCTTTTAATACTATTGCGTTATGGTATGAAATGTATGGGTTCTTGGTTAAGCTGTTACTGAAAATTTAAGTAGAACGAATTAATTGTCTGTACCTTGCGGGTTTAAGGGAGAAAGGAGGGCATATATCTTTTCAGACAGATAAGAATGTTTGTTTGAGGTTCCATTAGTGGAGAAAAGTATATCTTTTAGACAGATTGGAATGTTTGTTTTATGAGGGGAGTAGAAGACATCTCCAGACCTGACGACACTGCGCTATTGTGGGGATCGGAGAGAGTGTGTGAAACTGATGACGTAATTTTATGTTCTCTCTTTAAAATCAAATGCTCTTTGTATTATAAGTCAGTACTCTCTTGAATTAAACTCTGTTACCTGAGTTTAAGACTGGGGCTCTGTCCATTCCTATAACAATATGGGTTTTACAATCCCATAGAATGCATTGACGGAGTAATTAATTCTGATTGGGAAATAATACAGAGGAATTTAGAATTCCACTAACATTTAGTAAATGACATAAAGGCTACGCTGAGCACGCTCTATGTTGTGTGGAATATCATCTATAATAATGACATAAAGGCTACGCTGAGCACGCTCTACGGGGTGTGGAACACCATCTATAATAATTTGGCTGTTCTAAATTCTGTGTTGCTCAAAGCCTTGAGTAATGAACCTATTTTTGACACAATTGGCTGGAAAGTCACCCTTTGCCTTGATGACAGCTTTGCACACTCTTGGCATAATCTCAACCAGCTTCATGTGGTAGTCACCTGGAATTCATTTCAATAAACAGGTGTGCCTAGTAAAATGTTAATTTGTGGAAATTCTTTCCTTCTTAATGTGTTTGAGCCAATCAGTTGTGTTGTGACAAGGTATGGGTGGCTCTCATGAGGACCGCAACAGGAAAGGAAGACCCAGAGTAACCTCTGCTGCAGAAGATACGTTCATTAGAGTTAACTGCACCTCGGATGGCAGCCCAAATAAATGCTTCACAGAGTTCAAGTAACAGACACATCTAAACATCAACTGTTCAGAGACTGGTTGAGTTGCTGCATGCAAAAACACTGTTTACAAAATCTTTGTTAAAGAACAAGAAGGCCTGCACACTGTTTATAAAAAATGTGCTTTTCTTTCAAAAATCACTTCCGGCGCCGACAGAGATGGCCGCCTCGCTTCGCGTTCCTAGGAAACTATGCAGTTTTTTGTTTTTTTACGTGTTATTTCTTACACTAGTACCCCAGGTCATCTTAGGTTTCATTACATACAGCCGAGAAGAACTACTGAATATAAGATCAGCGTCAACTCACCATCAGTACGACCAAGAATATGTTTTTCGCGATGCGGATCCTGTGTTCTGCCTTACAAACAGGACAACGGAGTGGATCCCATGCAGCGACCCGAAAAAACGACTCAGAAAAAGAGGGAAACGAAGCGGTCTTCTGGTCAGACTCCGGAGACGGGCACATCGTGCACCTCTCCCTAGCATTCTTCTCGCCAATGTCCAGTCTCTTGACAACAAGGTTGATGAAATCCGAGCAAGGGTAGCATTCCAGAGGGACATCAGAGACTGCAACGTTCTCTGCTTCACGGAAACATGGCTAACTGGAGAGACGCAATCCGAAGCGGTGCAGCCAGCGGGTTTCTCCACGCATCGCGCCGACAGAAACAAACATCTTTCTGGTAAGAAGAGGGGCGGGGGCGTATGCCTTATGACTAACGTGACATGGTGTGATGAAAGAAACATACAGGAACTCAAATCCTTCTGTTCACCTGATTTAGAATTCCTCACAATCAAATGTAGACCGCATTATCTACCAAGAGAATTCTCTTCGATTATAATCACAGCCGTATATATCCCCCAAGCAGACACATCGATGGCTCTGAACGAACTTTATTTAACTCTCTGCAAACTGGAAACGATTTATCCGGAGGCTGCATTCATTGTAGCTGGGGATTTTAACAAGGCTAATCTGAAAACAAGACTCCCTAAATTTTATCAGCATATCGATTGCGCAACCAGGGGTGGAAAGACCCTGGATCATTGTTACTCTAACTTCCGCGATGCATATAAGGCCCTGCCCCGCCCCCTTTCGGAAAAGCTGACCACGACTCCATTTTGTTGATCCCTGCCTACAGACAGAAACTAAAACAAGAAGCTCCCACGCTGAGGTCTGTCCAACGCTGGTCCGACCAAGCTGACTCCACACTCCAAGACTGCTTCCATCACGTGGACTGGGAGATGTTTCGTATTGCGTCAGACAACAACATTGACGAATACGCTGATTCGGTGTGCGAGTTCATTAGAACATGCGTTGAAGATGTCGTTCCCATAGCAACGATTAAAACATTCCCTAACCAGAAACCTTGGATTGATGGCAGCATTCGTGTGAAACTGAAGGCACGAACCACTGCTTTTAATCAGGGCAAGGTGTCTGGTAACATGGCTGAATACAAACAGTGCAGCTATTCCCTCCGCAAGGCTATCAAACAAGCTAAGCGCCAGTACAGAGACAAAGTAGAATCTCAATTCAACGGCTCAGACACAAGAGGCATGTGGCAGGGCCTACAGTCAATCACGGACTACAGGAAGAAACCCAGCCCAGTCACGGACCAGGATGTCTTGCTCCCAGGCAGACTAAATAACTTTTTTGCCCGCTTTGAGGACAATACAGTGCCACTGACACGGCCTGCAACGAAAACATGCGGTCTCTCCTTCACTGCAGCCGAAGTGAGTAAGACATTTAAACGTGTTAACCCTCGCAAGGCTGCAGGCCCAGACGGCATCCCCAGCCGCGCCCTCAGAGCATGCGCAGACCAGCTGGCCGGTGTGTTTACGGACATATTCAATCAATCCCTACACCAGTCTGCTGTTCCCACATGCTTCAAGAGGGCCACCATTGTTCCTGTTCCCAAGAAAGCTAAGGTAACTGAGCTAAACGACTACCGCCCGTAGCACTCACATCCGTCATCATGAAGTGCTTTGAGAGACTAGTCAAGGACCATATCACCTCCACCCTACCTGACACCCTAGACCCACTCCAATTTGCTTACCGCCCAAATAGGTCCACAGACGATGCAATCTCAACCACACTGCACACTGCCCTAACCCATCTGGACAAGAGGAATACCTATGTGAGAATGCTGTTCATCGACTACAGCTCGGCATTCAACACCATAGTACCCTCCAAGCTCGTCATCAAGCTCGAGACCCTGGGTCTCGACCCCGCCCTGTGCAACTGGGTTCTGGACTTCCTGACGGGCCGCCCCCAGGTGGTGAGGGTAGGCAACAACATCTCCTCCCCGCTGATCCTCAACACTGGGGCCCCACAAGGGTGCGTTCTGAGCCCTCTCCTGTACTCCCTGTTCACCCACGACTGCGTGGCCATGCACGCCTCCAACTCAATCATCAAGTTTGCGGACGACACAACAGTGGTAGGCTTGATTACCAACAACGACGAGACGGCCTACAGGGAGGAGGTGAGGGCCCTCGGAGTGTGGTGTCAGGAAAATAACCTCACACTCAACGTCAACAAAACTAAGGAGATGATTGTGGACTTCAGGAAACAGCAGAGGGAACACCCCCCATCCACATCGATGGAACAGTAGTGGAGAGGGTAGCAAGTTTTAAGTTCCTCGGCATACACATCACAGACAAACTGAATTGGTCCACTCACACAGACAGCATCGTGAGGAAGGCGCAGCAGCGCCTCTTCAACCTCAGGAGGCTGAAGAAATTCGGCTTGTCACCAAAAGCACTCACAAACTTCTACAGATGCACAATCGAGAGCATCCTGGCGGGCTGTATCACCGCCTGGTATGGCAACTGCACCGCCCTCAACCGTAAGGCTCTCCAGAGGGTAGTGAGGTCTGCACAACGCATCACCGGGGGCAAACTACCTGCCCTCCAGGACACCTACACCACCCGATGCTACAGGAAGGCCATAAAGATCATCAAGGACATCAACCACCCGAGCCACTGCCTGTTCACCCCGCTGTCATCCAGAAGGCGAGGTCAGTACAGGTGCATCAAAACTGGGACCGAGAGACTGAAAAACAGCTTATATCTCAAGGCCATCAGACTGTTAAACAGCCACCACTAACATTGAGTGGCTACTGCCAACACACTGTCAATGACACTGACTCTACTCCAGCCACTTTAATAATGGGAATTGATGGGAAATGATGTAAATATATCACTAGCCACTTTAAACAATGCTACCTTATATAATGTTACTTACCCTACATTATTCATCTCATATGCATACGTAGATACTGTACTCTATATCATCGACTGCATCCTTATGTAATACATGTATCACTAGCCACTTTAACTATGCCACTTGGTTTACATACTCATCTCATATGTATATACTGTACTCGATATCATCTACCGTATCTTGCCTATGCTGCTCTGTACCATCACTCATTCATATATCCTTATGTACATATTCTTTATCCCCTTACACTGTGTATAAGAACAGTAGTTTTTTTTTTTGGAATTGTTAGTTAGATTACTTGTTCGTTATTACTGCATTGTCGGAACTAGAAGCACAAGCATTTCGCTACACTCGCATTAACATCTGCTAACCATGTGTATGTGACAAATAAAATTTGATTTGATTTAATTTGAAAAACAAAGACATTTCTAAGGGACCCCAAACTTTTGAATGGACGTATTGTTACACCATGTAGGAGCATTATAGACCTAGTCTGTTCATTATATACATCTACATAATGTATTGTTACACAATGTAGGAGCAGTATAGACCTAGTCTGTTCATTATATACATCTACATGATGTATTGTTACACCACGTAGGAGCAGTATAGACCTTCAGTAGCTGGCTACTTATTAAGATGTTGTTTGACTTAATGAAACGGACTTAAATGTGCTGTAGTAAACATTGTTTTGTTCGCACTAATCAATCAACACAGTCAGGTCTTTGTATGTCTCAATATAATAGTATAATTTAATTAAATCCATTTAAATATCATCTTTGTCTGAAAATAAAATATGATCCTCAACTGCGTTTCCCCTCCAGTCAGCAGACGGCGATGTGCGTCTTTCAGGCGACGCTGCCAGCGTGACGTATAATCTAGTGGACGGTTCTTCAGAAACAGCTCATCAACCACCGCGGTAGCTTTCTAGCCAACATAGCCGAAAGATTCAAGCTATTTATACGCTTTCGGTGTATATTAGCTACTGTGTTTTAGACACACTTCTGTCGTATCTACTTGTTAACCTATTTAATTTAATATTACGTTATTTTTTTATTAGTCAGCTATAGTAGCTGGCTGGTTAAGTTAGCACTAGCCTAGTTGCTAATGATAGCTAGCTAACATCCCCGACCATGAGCTCCCTAAACTTCTCCCCTCCTGTTAAAGAAGAGGGGGTCTGCTGGACGGAGAAAGAAGCTCTGGGGCTGAACATTGTCGTGAAAGAGGAGAAGGAAGAAGAGGATGTCACAGTAAAAAAAGAAGAGAAAGACGTTTCAGTTAAAGAAGAGGAAGACGCGTTCAGAGTGGAAGAAGAGGAGGATGCAGTTTTTGGAGTGAAGAAGGAAGGGGAGATTACTGTCACATTGAAAGACGAAGAGGTGGAGATAGGATATCTGAATGACACCAGTAAGTACCGCCTTAAATGTGTTTTTAACTTAGGATATTCGGAGTTGGCTCGTCAATACCTCTTCAACGGAGGGCCCTAGGATGATAACTGATATGTCTAGAATCAGAAGACGTAGACAACAAGCTTGTTTTCTCCGTTCCGTTTCCAAAAAGTGACTAAACATATATATTTGAGAAGGGTCTATCTGCTGACCGCAGACTGGGGGGCACGGCATGTAGTGATTTTAGTGTAGTGATGATTTACTACACACCGTGCCCCCCAATAGTGCCATGTGAGAGTTGGGTTGACTACACCAAAGATTATGGATATACTGACAAGATGTCTCTGCCCAAACAAGGGGAGTCGTTGTCCACAAAGCGGCACTGAGGGTTCTCTAGCTCCCGCCTGCACTTTCTTTGGATTGGTGGATACTTCTTGTTATCGTAATCTTTTTTAAATTTGTATATATATTCTATGAGGGTTGTTGACGTCAACTGCCTGTATTCAATGGAGTGAGATGCTAAGTTACTAGCATGAATATGCATAGCAATCTGAAGACAACTCCTATAGTGTTTTATTAGAACACACCGTTCTATACAGTCCACCTGGTAGAGGTTCATATCTGACAGAGATGAACACAACATTCTATACAGTTCACCTTGTAGAGGTTCATATCTGACAGAGATGAACACACTGTTCTATAGAGTCCACCCGGTAGAAGTGGCTAGAGAGAGCTACTAGCATGAATATCCATAGCGATCTGGAGATAACTCCTATAGTGTTTTTATCAAAGTTGTTGGTATGTCACGTGTCCACATAACTTAAGCACCACGAAACTTCTGTTGGATCAAGTAAACCTCACATAGCAAATAGCCGTTAATTTTGTTGTTGACCAAATTCGACTCTTTGATCATTGTTTCCTCTTGGATACAAACTACTGTAGCCTGCTGGCATAACCTAGAGAGTTAGAACCTACTGTAACCTACTGGCATAACCTAGAGAGTTACAACCTACTGTAGTCTGCTGGCATAACCGAGAGAGTTACGACCTACTGTAGCCTACTGGCATAACCTAGAGAGTTACAACCTACTGTAACCTACTGGCATGACCTAGAGAGTTTCAAGCTACTGTAACCTACTGGCATGACCTGGAGAGATACGACCACTAATCTTTTTTCTCACTTTTATGGGGTATTGTGATGGCATTAAGGGGTATTGTAATGTCAGATTGAGCACTTTTAAAAATGTCATCCATTTTAGAATAAGGCTGTAACGTAACAAAATGTGTAAAAAGGGAAGGGGTCTGAATGCATGTATGTTGTATGTTCTAGGGCTGTCCCAGATAAATAAATAAAAAGTAGATTTTTCTTTCTACCAATTGGTAGGTTGAAATGTTATGACATATATTTTTCTATATAGACACACGTGTGTTTAGTAAAATCAACTGTATATGTTTAATCAAATCAACTGTTTGTGTTTTATCAAATTTATAAAAAAAACTGTATGTGCAGAACTTGAACTGAACTGATGCTTCAAGCGTTTGATTAAATAATTAACACAAATGACTTGAAGAAGCCAGAGATCATAAATTGTGACGTTATGCCCCTGAAGTTTCCGGTAAAATCTGCAAACTTTTTTCCATTTGGAGTGCCAATTTATCTTACAATTTCTACCGATCTGCGTGCTACATTAGTTGTAGTCATAACGTGTGGATTTAATAGTACCTAGTTTCCCTCCTTCAGGGAACAGTAGTTATAGTCATAACATGTGAATTTAATAGTATGTTGTTATTAGTTTCCCTCCTTCAGGGGACAGTAGTTATAGTCATAACGTTAAGCTTGTCATATGTGAAACTTAAATACTGGATCTTGCTGTCGGACATTTTTTTGTTTTCAGGTCTCTGAATTGCTCTCTAACTACGTAACATTTAGTGTCTCCTTACGCTGGAAGAACAGTTTTCATGGGCACAGAAATCCTAAATTATTTCAGTTTGCTAAATCCGAGAGTCACCTTAAGTTGATTCACAACACCCAAATCGACACTCATTAATGCTGTTCTTCAATAATTACACATAATACTTAATACAGTAGCTGTTTAGTTACAGTCACATGTTCAACTATCATCAGCTGATCCATGAAATCATTTTCTGCATGCCAGTCAAATGACAAACATCACGACATGCAACAACAATCAAAATGCTTCTTCATTCATTACTCTGGTAAAGACGGTTATGCCGTGCTCCACGTTGGCTCCAACATCCCTAACAAATTGATGTTTATAATGTTATTGTCTGCTTGATTTATAGTAGGGTCTCGTTAGTCTGTCTGGACACAGAGATACTTAGCTCATAATGTGTAGAGAACTGTTCCGTGATGTATATGCTATTGTACAACACACAGAGCTATTTTTCTTTATTCAGGACATTTAGAATGACAACACATTACAGAGTAGCCTAGTGGGATTATTCACACAATTATCTGGTCATCAGTTTATGAAATGTCATGAGACATTTTAGTTTCCATGTTTCACCTGAAATATGAAATGATTTATAATCCCGGGAGGTTTCTGCACCCAAATTGCGTGTGCATCACCCTTGTTGCAATTTTAGAAAACACAGAAAGGGGCCTATATTGGAGACCAAAAGTAGCCTGGCACACTGCTTAGGATTTCAACAACTTTTACTTATTTCTAGCCTACAATCATTGATGTTACTACTATTGTGAAAATATGACTAAATAGGACTATTGTTGCTCACTTGACTGTCTTAAGACAATTCTGAAGTAATTTTAACATTCATTACAGACGTCAATTGTTGTACAACATCATGGCTACGCTTTTGGCATCACCTTTAACAGTGGATTTCTGCTGTTGTGGGCCTTTAATCATCTGTCTGACTTGTTTTTCACACAGGAGAGAGACGTGACTATCGTGGATCCTCTGGGGAGCCTCAACATCATGATGCTAACGAGGCAGAGAAGGGTCTCTCCACTTCAGAACACCTCAAGAAACACCAGCAGAGACGCACAGATAGGAAATCCCACTGCTGCTCTGACTGTGGGAAACGCTGCAAATCTTCATCAGAACTTAAAATACACCAGCAAGTACACACAGGAGAGAAATCTCACCACTGTTTTGATTGTGGGAAGAGTTACTTAAGATCAGAATCACTAAAAGTACACCTGAGAATTCACACTGGAGAGAAACCTTATAGCTGTGATCAATGTGGGAAGAGTTTTACTCAGTCAAGCTGCCTGAAAACTCACCAGAGAATTCACACTGGAGAGAAACCTTATAGCTGTGACCAATGTGGGAAGAGTTTTACTCAGTCAAGCTGCCTGAAAACTCACCAGAGAATTCACACTGGAGAGAAACCTTATAACTGTGATCAATGTGGGAAGAGTTTTACTCACTCAAGCTGTCTTATAGTACACCTGAGAGCACACACAGGAGAGAAACCTTACCACTGCTCTGACTGCGGAAAGAGTTTTGTTAGTTCAACAGATTTAAAATCCCACCTGAAAATACACACAGTAGACAAACCTTATAACTGTACTCAATGTGGGAAGAGTTTTAATCACTCAAGCTGGCTGATAGTACATCTGAGAGCACACACAGGAGTGAAACCTTATAGCTGTAATCAATGTGGGAAGAGTTTTGTTACATCTAGCCATCTGACTCTACACCAGAGAACACACACAGGAGAGAAATCCTATAGCTGTAGTCAATGTGGGAAGAGTTTTATTCAGTCAAGCAGCCTGATATCACACCAGAGAACACACACAGGAGAGAAACCTTATAGCTGTAATCAATGTGGGAAGAGTTTTACTCAGTCAAGCAGCCTAGTATCACACCAGAGAACACACACAGGAGAGAAACCTTATAGCTGTAATCAATGTGGGAAGAGTTTTACTCAGTCAAGCAGCCTGGTATCACACCAGAGAACACACACAGGAGAGAAACTTCATAGCTGTGATCAATGTGACAAGAGATACTCTGATAAAAGATCTCTGATCAAACATCAGAAAATACATACATGAAGGAGTTGTTTCCTGATATCAATGAAATAACGGCACAATGTAGAATGTTTTAACATTGTAGTAGGAGTATTTTAGATGTCACAATGTAGAACCCTAATTATTTCTCCCCTGTTCTATGTTCTGCAAAACTTCCCCGCTGCATGATGCTGCCACCCCCATTCTTCACAGTAGGGATGGTGCCAGGTTTCTTCCAGATGTGAATCTTGGCATTCAGGCCAAAGAGTTTAATCTTGGTTTCATCAGACCAGAGAATCTTGTTTCTCATGGTCAGAGTCCTTTCTGTGTTTTTTGGCAAACTCCAAGCAGGCTGTCATGTGCCTTTTACTGAGGAGTGGTTTCCGTCTGGCCACTCTACCGTAAAGATCTGATTGGTGGAGTGCTGCAGAGATGGTTGTCCTTCTGGAAGGTTCTCCCATCGACACAGAGGAACTCTGGAGCTTTGTCAGAGTGACCCATCGGGTTCTTGGCCACCTCCCTGGCCAAGGCCCTTCTCCCAAATGTATGTATTTCTGTACTTGAGCTGGTCTTGTCTATTGTTTTGTGTGGACCCCAGGAAGAGTAGCTGCTGCTTTTGCAACAGCTAATGGGGATCCTAATAAAATACCAAAATTGCTCAGTTTGGCTGGGTGGCCTGCCCTAGGAAGAGTCTTGGTGGTTCCAAACTTTTTCCTTTTAAGAATGATGGTGGCCACTGTGTTCTTGGGGACCTTCAATGATGCAGAAATGTTTTGGTATCCTTCCCCAGATCTGTGCCTCAACACAATCCTTTCTCAGAGCTCTTCGGACAATTCCTTTGACCTCAGGGCTTGGTTTTCACTCTGACAACTGTGGGACCTTATATAGACAGGTGTGTGCATTTCCAAATCATGTCCAATCAATTGAATTTACCACAGGTGGACTCCAATCAATTTGTAGAAACATCAAGGATGATCAATGGAAACAAGATTTACCTGAAAGCAATTTCAAGTCTCTTAGCAAAGGGTCTGAACACTTAAATACATTTGCAAATGGTTTGTCATTATGTTGTGTAGATTGATGAGGGGAATTTTTTTTTGAATAAGGCTGTAATGTAACAAAATGTTGAAAAAGTGAAGGGGTCTGAATACTTTACGAATGCACTGTATATCGCTGGCAAATTTCTACCGCTGGCAGTTGTACACAGTCATGTGATACATGGTATAGAAAAATCCAATCTTAGGAGAATACAAGGGAGGCACTATACTGTGTGTCTGCAGGTGTCTATCTGGTCAAAACCACTGATAAGGTACCCCTCCACCCTCTGGTGGGATGGATCATGTCTACAGAAAAACCTAGATTCAAATACTTAGATTTGTGTGTATTGGGTACATGTTGTGAAATTGTTAGATATTACTTGTTAGAAATTACTGCACTGTCGGAGCTAGAAACGCAAGCATTTCGCTACACCCGCAATAATATCTGCAAAACATGTGTATGTGACCAATATAATGTGAATCTGATTTGAAATAAATGTCCTATTTATCAAAGGTGCTTTTGGCTTGGGTCAAAATTACTCCAGAGGATTTGAATTTGTTAAGTCCATTTTGATACAGAAACACTAAACCATGATTTAGATTTATTAATAACAAGTTGATTGACAAAGTCATGAAAATTGGAAGAATTGAATAAACCACATTTTGGCTATGATAAAAGATATGCCTCTGGGGTCAAAATGATCCATGTCAGAAGTATGGTTCAATGCAAATATGTAGTGGGTGTAAAGTTTGTTTTAAATGCTCACTCATTAAACACGAATCAATCAACACATGCGTCTCTTTGAACGACTTAATATAATATTAAACTTTTATTAAATAAATGAAAAGAAACTTGCCCACTCCAATCAGCAGATGGCGATGTGCGTCTTTTAGGTTCAGGCGACGCTGCCAGTGTGACGTATAATCTAGTGGACGGGACGCTCCTTCAACAACAGCTAGTCAGACACCTCGGTAGCTTTCTAGCAAAGATAACTACAAATTTCACGCTCTTTACACTGTTTTGGTGTATATTAGTCGCTGTGTATTAAACACTTCTTCCGTATGTACTTGTTGGCCCATTTAATTATATATTTATGTTTGTCAGCTAGCTGGTTTGCTAAATTAGCTTAGAACTAGGCTAGTCACTAATGCTAGCTAGCTAACATCTCCGACCATGAGTTCACTAAGTTACTCTCCTCCTGATAAAGAGGAGGTCTGCTGGACGGAGAAAGAAGCTACAATACAAAAGCAAGTAGATGGTGAGGCTGTTACAGTGAAAAGGAGAAGAGAAAGACCGATCAGAGTGAAAGAGGAGGTTACTGTAAAAGAGGAAGAGAATGCAGTTTTTGGAGTGAAAGAGGAGAATGAGGAACAAGTGGAGGTTGGAGATCTGTTTACCAGTAAGTACCGTCTCTGCAGTCGTTGAACCAATATGCAATAAAGGAGTTCTACACTTTAATGTTGTTCTGTAGGAATGGCTGAAGCTTCACTGTAACGTGTAGGACAGCAAGAGTGGACCATCAACAAAACCTTATAATTGATCAAATTCATCCAATGACAATGCCTGAAATACTGTAGTCCTCAATATCTCCTATTAGATTAGCTGAATATGTAGTCTTAAAGGGGCTGTTACGAATCCCTTTTGGCCCGACAGTCTAGGGGGGATGGTAATGAGACCCGTAACATAACTCATGCAAATTATTATTGTGACAAAGTACAAGTGTGAACGAAATAACCACGACAACAGAAATCTACTGTCAAACTCCAGGTTTATTTATAAACACACGGTAATGGGGGGGGAGCAGGAAAAGGGGCTGAGCTGGACCCAAGGAATGAAACAATAAATATACAAAAAAACCCTAAGCTAGACTAGCCTACTTTAACAACAGCTAACTAACCAAAAATACAGTGGGTGGTCCGCCCAGTTCTAACTAGTGTATTTAACAAAGTTTACCTACGGGTAATGTATGCCCATGGGCGACTTGTCTTGTTTCCCCCTTTTCCCACCAGCAACAAACAAACACCATAACCAAAACAATACTCACAAGGGATGACAAAGTGCTATGGAGGTGCTCAAACAAAAGAGAGGTTAAGACACAAAGCGAGAGTGAAACACAGAGACCTACAGACATGGCATTTACAGAGAGATTGAGCTCTAAAGCAAACAAATGATGGGGTTTTTAAACCATGGGGAAGGAACTGTGATAGGGTAGGAAATAGGAGGAGGTGTGTCTTCTGATTGATGATTGATTGTTGACTGATTGGGGAGTGATGATTTTCACCTGTGAGGGGAGAAGGAGAGAAAAGAAACACACACACAGGATAACTGTATCCGTAACAGGGGCAATCAGCAGTTGTTACATCCATTTTGGGACGTATACATTAATGATATGTACCCATCTGTTTCTTGAAGAATTCACTTAGAAATGCCTCATGAGCTTAGTTCAACTGTCGTACCCCATCAGAACCCAAAATACACGTTTTTTCAAACTAATATTTGTCAGTAAATATAAACAAACACTGTATATCCTCAAAACATGGTTAAAACTATCATGTTGATATCATGGATGGTTGCATTTCTCCAGCCTCATCCCTCAGCTTTTTACTGAAACGGGCAGGGAGTTCACTTTATTGTTTCTACTGCTGATTGCTGCCCCCGTTACTCCTCAAGGTCCAAGGACTGTATGTTATTTTCAGAGGTAGACTGGCTCGGGCAGCCAAAATAGTCAAATATTCCATCTAAATGTGAATCGGTTCTCAATTGCGATACATCTCTAGAAACATAAATCGCTGTACTTTCATATCACATCAAAATCATTTCAAATAATACTTTCATATCACATCAAAATCATTTCAAATAGTACTTTTATATCACATCTAAAATAATTTCAAATAATACTTTCATATCATATCAAAATAATTTCACACTTACAGCACACTATTTTAACCAGATTCATCACAGTTAAAGCTGACAGTATGTTTCAGTAATTATCACAGTTGCAGCTGACAATATGTTTCAGTGACTCATCACAGTTGCAGCTGACAGTATGTTTCAGTGTTTTAATACAGTTGCAGCTGACAGTATGTTTCAGTGATTCGTCACAGTTGCAGCCGACTGTATTTTTCAGTTACGACACATTTCTGGAGGCCTTCTTCCATTCCACGCGGGTGTTAAGATCATGTTAGAGACCTATTTAGCACAGTTGAACCCCTCTGTGTTCCATGGAACATGGAGATATGGCCGAGTGGGAACATAACTTTAACCCTATAAAGGTGTGTATCAATTTAACCTTTAGTTTAAAAAATAGTTTCTGGCTGATATGAAAGATTAGGCCCTTATGCTTCCAAAACTGTACCGCAAGTGTTGTGCGTAAATGGCCTGATAGGGGTCTGCTCAGCCATACCGTGGGAAAGTGGCATTACATCATACTTCCAGCCAGGGTCCCCTGACCTTTTTGAATTACTTGGTGATTAGTCATCAAATTAGTGAAAACGTGGTCATTTAAGATATACAATCAGGTCCAGTATTATTGGCACCCTTGATAAATGTAAACACTATATAGTGGCAGGGTAGCCTAGTGGTTAGAGCGTTAGACTAGTAACTGGAAGGTTGCAAGTTCAAATCCCCGAGCTGACAAGGTACAAATCTGTCGTTCTGCCCCTGAACAGGCAGTTAACCCACTGTTCCTAGGCCGTCATTGAAAATTAGAATTTGTTCTTAACTGACTTGCCTAGTTAAATAAAGGTTTTTAAAAAATAGCCTTTAAATATAACAACCAGACGAGCCTCTAACCTCTGCCTGTTCAGCCCGCTACCATTCAGAAGGCAAGGTCAGTGCAGGGACCCAGAGACTGAAAAACAGCTTCTATCTGAAGGCTGTCAGACTGCTAAACAGCCATCACTAACTCGGAGAGGCTTCTGCCTACATAGAGACTCACTAGTCACTTTAAACAATGCCACTTTAATAATAATGTTTACATATCTTACATTACTCATCTCATATGTATACACTGTATCTTTTACCATCTATTGCACCTTGTCTATGCCGCTCATCCATATATTTATATGTACATATTCTTCTTCCATCCCTTTAGATTTGTGTGTATTAGGTAGTTGTTGTGGAATTGTTAGATTACTTGTTAGATATTGCTGCACTGTCAGAACTAGAAGCACAAGCATTTCGCTACAATAACATCTGCTAACCATGTGTATGTGACCAATAATATTTGATTTGATTACTACCTCTCGATACCTCACCTTGCGATGATGAAATGTTTTATGAGATTGGAGAACACCGTATGAGGGATCTTAGACCATTTCTCGATACAGAATCCTACCAGATGTTTGATGAGTTCTAGAACACATAGTGATCTTATACCATTCTCCATACAGAATCCTACCAGATGTTTGATGAGTTCTAGAACACATAGTGATCTTATACCATTCTCCTTACAGAGTCCTTCCAGGTCCTTATGGACTGCCCTCTTCAATTCAAACCACAGGTTTCCAAATGGGGTTAAAGTGTGGGGCCTGAGATGGCCCTGTGTTCTCATTCTTACACCAAACCCACCACTGGTGGGCGTGGCTAAACACCTCTATTTCCCAGTAATCTGACTACAGCACCGCTTTCAATCCAATTACCAATGTTGTTCAGCCTTTTATTGTCTCCAGTCATTTACATGTTGGATGACATGAACATAGAGCTCCTTGGTAACACCAGTGGGTTTAGAGTCTAAATTAGAATGCAGAACAGAACCCTGCACCTACTGTCAAATATGGTGCTGGATCTTTGGTCTTCAACTGGTCCTGGAACACTTCAGACCTCAGCCTATAAACATTATATATTATAGAGCTCTGTTCAGCCTATAAACATGATATATATTATAGAGCTCTGATCAGCCTATAAACATTATATATTATAGAGCTCTGATCAGCCTATAAACATGATATATTATAGAGCTCTGTTCAACTTCCACTGGTCCTGGAACACTTCAGGCCTCAGCCTATAAACATTATATATTATAGAGCTCTGATCAGCCTATAAACATTATATATAATAGAGCTCTGATCAGCCTATAAACATTATATATAATAGAGCTCTGATCAGCCAATAAACATTATATATTATAGAGCTCTGATCAGCCTATAAACATATATTATAAAGCTCTGTTCAGCCTATAAACATTATATAATAGAGCTCTGAACAGCCTATAAACATATATTATAGAGCTCTGTTCAACTTCAACTGGTCCTGGAACACTTCAGGCCTCAGCCTATAAACATTATATATTATAGAGCTCTGTTCAGCCTATAAACATTATATATTATAGAGCTCTGATCTTCTTCCACTGGTCCTGGAACACTTCAGGCATCAGCCTATAAACATTATATATTATAGAGCTCTGTTCAGCCCTGTAACGGATATCGTCCTCTTCGTCTGAGGAGGAGTAAGGATCGGACCAAAACGTAGCGTGGTAAGTGTCCATATTGATTTATTCAAAAAACACAACTGAACACTGGAACAAAATAATAAACGTGAAATATACAAAACCGAAACAGTACCGTGTGGCCCAAACACTCACACGGAAAAAAACACCACCAACCAAAAGTGAAACCCAGGCTACCTTAGTATGATTCTCAATCAGGGAAAACAATTGACAGCTGCCTCTGATTGAGAACCATACTAGGCCGAACTCAAAAATCAACATAGAAAAACAAACATAGACTGCCCACCCCAACTCACGCCCTGATCATACATACACACAGACAAATCAAAGGAACTAAGGTCAGAACGTGACAGTACCCCCTCCCCCCAAATGTGCGGACTCCGGCCGCAAAACCTGAACCTAAAGGGGAGGGTCTGGGTGGGCGTCTGTCCGCGGTGGCGGCTCTGGCGCGGGACGTGGACCCCACTTCACCATAGTTTTTTTGCGCCTCGGGCCGCCTCCGTGACCTCTTTAGAGCGGCGACCCTTGCCGCCGACCTTGGACTGGGGACCCACGCCATGGATCCCGAATGGACGGGAGATTCCAGCAGCGCCGGACAGGCGGGAGACTCCGGCAGCGCCGGACAGGCGGGAGACTCCGGCAGCTCCGGAGTGAAGAGCGATTCTGGCATTGCCTGGCTGACTGACGGCCCTGGCGGCCCCTGGCTGGCTGACGGCTCTGGCAGCTCCCGGCTGACTGACGGCTCTAGCGGCTCCAGACAGACGGGAGCTCAGGACAGACGGGAGACTCTGGCGGCTCAGGACAGACAGGAGACTCTGGCGGCTCAGGACAGACGGGAGACTCTGGCGGCTCAGGACAGACGGGAGACTCTGGCGGTGCTGGGCAGGAGGAAGGCTCTGGCAGCGCTGGACAGGCGGGAGCACCTGTAGGGAGAAGACGGAGAGACAGTCTGGTGCAGGGGGCTGCCACCGGATAGACCGGACCGTGAAGGCGCACTGGAGCTCTTGAGCACCGAGCCTGCCCAACCTTACCTGGTTGAATGATCCCCGTAGCCAGGCCAGTGCGGCGAGGTGGAATAGCCCGCACTGGGCTGTGCTGGCGAACCGGGGACACCATGCGTAAGGCTGGTGCCATGTACGCCGGCCCGAGGAGACGCACTGGAGACCAGATGCGCAGAGCCGGCTTCATGGCACCTGGCTCAATGCCCACTCTAGCCCGGCTGATATGGGGAGCCGGGATGTAGCGCTTAGCGTGAGCTAAGCACGCGTACTGGGGACACCGTGCCCTCCACCGCATAACACGGTGCTTGACCAGCACGACGCCCTCTCTCTCCACGGTAAGCACGGGGAGTTGGCGCAGGTCTCCTACCTGACTTTGCCACACTCCCTGTGTGCCACCCCCAATACATTTTTGAGGCTGCCTCTCGGGCTTCCTTGCCAGCTGTGTTCCCTCGAAGCGCTGGCTCCCATTACCTGCTGCCTCCGCTCTCCTGGCTGCCTCCACCTGTTCCCATAGGAGGCGATCCCCTCCCACCAGGATTTCCTCCCATGTGTAGCAACCCTTGCCGTCCAAAACGTCCTCCCATGTCCAGGAGTCCTGAGATCGCTGCTGCCCAATACCACGCTGCTTGGTCCTTTTTTGGTGGGTGTTTCTGTAACGGATGTCATCTGGAGATAGAGAGGAGGACCAAGGTGCAGCGTGGTAAGTGTTCATATTAAAATGGTTTTAATAAACACTGAACTAAGGTCAGAACGTTGTGGATGGAGCGAGACATGATGTCCCAGATTTGCTCAATTGGATTCAGGTCTGGGGAACGGGCGGGCCAGTCCATAGCATCAATGCCTTCCTCTTGCAGGAACTGCAGACACACTCCAGCCACATGAGATCTAGCATTGTCATGTATTAGGAGGAACCCAGGGCCAACCGCACCAGCATATGGTCTCACAAGGGGTCTGATGGTCTCATCTCGGTACCTAATGGCAGTCAGGCTACCTCTGGCGTGCACATGGAGGGCTGTGCGGCCCCCCAAAGAAATGCCACCCCACACCATGACTGACCCTCCGCCAAACCGGTCATGCTGGAGGATGTTGCAGGCAGCAGAACGTTCTCCACCGCATCTCCAGACTCTGTCACGTCTGTCACATGTGCTCAGTGTGAACCTGCTTTCATCTGTGAAGAGCACAGGGTGCCAGTGGCGAATTTGTCAATCTTGGTGTTCTCTGGCAAATGCCAAACGTCCTGCACGGTGTTGGGCTGTAAGCACAACCCCCACCCGTGGATGTCGGGCCCTCATACCACCCTCATGGAGTCTGTTTCTGACCGTTTGAGCAGACACATGCACATTTGTGGCCTGCTGGAGGTAATTTTGCAGGGCTCTGGCAGTGCTCCTCCTGCTCCTCCTTGCACAAAGGCGGAGGTAGCGGTCCTGCTGCTGGGTTTTTGCCCTCCTACAGCCTCCTCCATGTCTCCTGATGTACTGCCCTGTCTCCTGGTAGCGCCTCCATGCTCTGGACACTACGCTGACAGACACAGCAGTCCTTCTTGCCACAGCTCGCATTGATGTGCCATGCTGGATGAGCTGCACTACCTGAGCCACTTGTGTGGGTTGTAGACTCCGTCTCATGCTACCACTAGAGTGAAAGCACCGCCAGCATTCAAAAGTGACCAAAACATCAGACAGGAAGCATAGGAACTGAGAAGTGGTCACCACCTGCAGAACCACTCCTTTATTGGGGGTGTCTTGCTAATTGCCTATAATTTCCAGCTGTTGTCTATTCCATTTGTGAAAGAGGAAGAGGATGTTACAGTAAAAGAAGAGGAGGAATACAGTTTTTGGAATGAAGAAGGAAGGGGAGATTACTGTCACATTGAAAGAAGAAGAGGTGGAGATAGGAGATCTGATTAACACCAGTAAGTACCGCATTCAATTTATTGCTACCCGTTGTTTTCTCCGTTCCGTTTCCAAAAAATAACTTAACGTATATATTTCAGAAGGGTCTATCTGCTGACCGCAGACTGGGGGGCACGCATACTGTGATTTTCATGTAGTAATGTTTTACTACACACCGTGCCCCCCAATAGTGCCATGTGAGAGTTGGGTTGGCTACACCAAAGATTATGGATATCAAATCAAATTTATTTATATAGCTCTTCGTACATCAGCTGATATCTCAAAGTGCTGTTCAGAAACCCAGCCTAAAACCCCCCAAACAGCAAGCAATGCAGGTGTAGAAGCACGGTGGCTAGGAAAAACTCCCTAGAAAGGCCAAAACCTAGGAAGAAACCTAGAGAGGAACCAGGCTATGAGGGGTTGCCAGTCCTCTTCTGGCTGTGCCGGGTGGAGAGTATAACAGAACATGGCCAAGATGTTAAAATGTTCATAAATGACCAGCATGGTCAAATAATAATAATCACAGTAGTTGTCGAGGGTGCAGCGAGTCAGCACCTCAGGAGTAAATGTCAGTTGGCTTTTCATAGCCGATCATTAAGAGTATCTCTACCACCCCTGCTGTCTCGAGAGAGTTGAAAACAGCAGGTCTGGGACAGGTAGCACGTCCGGTGAACAGGTCAGGATTCTATAGCCGCAGGCAGAACAGTTGAAACTGGAGCAGCAGCACAGCCAGGTCGACTGGGGACAGCAAGGAGTCGTCATGCCAGGTAGTCCCGAGGCATGGTCCTAGGGCTCAGGTCCTCCGAGAGAGAGAAAGAAAGAGAGAAAGAGAGAGCATACTTAAATTCACACAGGACACCGGATAGGACAGGAGAAGTACTCCATATATAACAAACTAACCCTAGCCCCCCGACACACAAACTACTGCAGCATATATACTGGAGGCTGAGAAAGGAGGAGTCAGGAGACACTGTGGCCCCATCCGATGACACCCCCGGACAGGGCCAAACAGGAAGGATATAACTCCACCCACTTAGCCAAAGCACAGCCCCCACACCACTAGAGGGATATCTTCAACCACCAACTTACCATCCTGAGACAAGGCCGAGTATAGCCCTCAAAGATCTCCGCCACGGCCCAACCCAAGGGGGGCGCCAACCCAGACAGGAAGATCACATCAATGACTCAACCCACTCAAGTGACGCACCCTTCCTAGGGAAGGCATGAAAGAGCACCAGTAAGCCAGTGACTCAGCCCCTGTAATAGGGTTAGAGGATGAGAATCCCAGTGGGAAGAGAGAAACCGGCCAGGCAGAGACAGCAAGGACGGTTCGTTTCTCCAGAGCCTTTCCGTTCACCTTCACACTCCTGGGCCAGACTACATTCAATCATATGACCCACTGAAGAGATGAGTCTTCAGTAAAGACTTAAAGGTTGAGACCGAGTTTGCGTCTCTCACATGGGTAGGCAGACCGTTCCATAAAAATGGAGCTCTATAGGAGAAAGCCCTGCCTCCAGCTGTTTGCTTAGAAATTCTAGGGACAATTAGGAGGCCTGCGTCTTGTGACCGTCACTTTAACAACCTTATTTTCTCAATAACAGTCTCTCTCCTTCACTTCATCCCTCTCTCCCCTTCTCCCTAAATCCTCTAGGTTATATCAGCTGTGTCGGTGAACACCTCCTGCATCTGAACTGGCTACATCGAGGGCACAGCAATCCAGCCTTACATTCTGGCACAGAGACTCATTGGGACTTCTCCTTAGACGGGGGGCTAGTTTTGTGGCTGTTGGACTTCCTGAGCCAACGCTCACAGTGAGTCAAAATAGGTCCCCATGTGTCGGATATACGCAATACCAACACAGGCTCTCCTCAGGGATGTGTTTTGTCCCCACTTCTGTACATCTTGTACACTAATAGTTGTACTAGTTCCCATACTGACAGACACCTCGTTAAGTTTGCTGATGACACTGCCTTGGTCAGCCTTTTGCATGATGACGAGGAACACCATGACCCGGTCCTAGATGACTTTGTAGAGTGGTGTGAGGAATCACACTTGGTCCTCAATACCAACAAGACCAAAGAGATGTGCATAGACTTCAGGAAGCGTACAACACCTACCTCTGCAGCATCTATCAGAGGTCAGAATATAGAAATCGTAGAGGAATATAAATATCTGGGTGTTTTTTGGACAATAAGCTTCAGTCACGTGTAGGTATGTACGGATTATTCACCCTGTGTGTTGGGTTGACCGTGTTTTTCGTGCAGCCGGAGAATAAATTGTCAAATATCTGAAACCTGCTCTCTGCGCCTGATTCCACCCACCTTGATAAAACGTGACACTAATACTGCGGGTAATGGAGTCGCCAATGACTTGAGTTTTCAATTTGTCAGAGCTAATGGTGGGAAGCTTCTGCATCTCAGACCGCATAACGGGAGGAGTAGAGACAAGAGAAGGCTCGGCCTCTGACTCCGACTCATTGCTTAATGGGGATTTTCTGTCGGCTGAATGAGCGACACCGGTTGAGCATAGCTAAGTGAATTAAATACTAACAGCTACCTAACTTCATGTTAGCTAGCTATCTTGATGTATTTATCACTATAAAAAATAAAATTCAAATGCATTTGTAGGTAGCTAGCTAACAGCCATGGAGGAGGGTGAAAGGATAGCAGCCCCAACTGTCAGTGAGAGAGGAGGCTATTCTGGATAGGGCAGGTACTTTTGTGTAGTTCCAGTCCCTAGAAGTGAGGACAGAGGTAATAGTAAAATAATATTTAGTGTGGTGTAATTTGACTATAATGAAGTCTGTTTCTTGTGAGGTTTTCTGTCCTCAGATAAAAAGCTACATGAAAGCCAGTCTACATATGAAGAGGTCCCAATGAAGAGCAGTGGTTCTCAGTCCTGGGGACTCAAAAGAGGCACATTTTTGTTTTTGCCTTAGCACTGCACAGCTGAATCAAATGATCAACTCAAGTGGTATTTATGTATTCATTTGTGATGCCATCCTTGATATGATCCTGTTATTGTCACATGCTACACATGCACATATGTGTGCCCATGTATCTATCAATCCAATATTATCATGATTTGTTATCAGGGATATTATACTTTAGTAATCCACAATGACCCGGAGATGTAACAGTCTAATAATTACATTGTCTTCCATATTCCTACAGATACCTTGTAACTGGAGATTCCTTCAAAACGATTGCCTACAGTTACCAGGTAGGGCACTGCAAGGTTGGTTTACCAGGTTCATCTGGGACTGCCTCCTGGAGGAATTCAGGTGTGTGAAGGCTACCTGTGTCCTGCGTAACTTCATGAGGATGGACACGAGGACCAGGAGCGGATCCGCAGCTCACCACCGTGTCCCAGAGGAGAATTCTGCTGCTCTGCAGGATGTTTCAAGGATGGGGTCCAACAACACAGCAAGAGAGGCAATCCGTGTGCAGGAGATCTTCACCTCCTACTTCTTCAAAGAGGGTGCTGTTCCCTGGCAACACCATAGACTACACTATGCACAACCAAAGGCTCTTTTAAGAGCCATTCACATTGCAATAAGAGTAGTCTTCCATTTATTTAGGTATGTCAACTGCAGTTATACAATTCACAGTTTCTCTCCCTTTGATTTCTACTTCTCATGTGAGGGTGCAGTTTAGGTAAGGGTGTGATGTCTATGCAAAAACAAAACAGGCTATTTTAAGTCACCTATATTGAAAAATGTAGAACAATTAGACACCCTATAACCAACACCTACACACTCATGTATCAATCTGATTGATGGATTGTGTTGTGCAGTAAGCAGGTTCAGATGTATAACTGTGGCTCCTTCCACCTTCAAAAATAGGCAAGAGGGCCAACCATGGAGTATATTAAGACACTTAATAATTTCTATAATTACGCTATAATTGTTTGTCCTTGTGGGTCCGTTCATATTTTTCAGCATAAAGTACTCTGCAGCCACTTAGTGTGGTGTGGACACCATGTGAGGCCACACACACACACGTTCCTGTTGAACACTGTCACTTTAACAACCTTATTTTCTCAATAACAGTCTCTCTCCTTCACTTCATCCCTCTCTCCCCTTCTCCCTAAATCCTCTAGGTTATATCAGCTGTGTCGGTGAACACCGCCTGCATCTGAACTGGCTACATCGAGGGCACAGCAATCCAGCCTTACATTCTGGCACAGAGACTCATTGGGACTTCTCCTTAGACGGGGGCTAGTTTTGTGGCTGTTGGACTTCCTGAGCCAACGCTCACAGTGAGTCAAAATAGGTCCCCATGTGTCGGATATACGCAATACCAACACAGGCTCTCCTCAGGGATGTGTTTTGTCCCCACTTCTGTACATCTTGTACACTAATAGTTGTACTAGTTCCCATACTGACAGACACCTCGTTAAGTTCGCTGATGACACTGCCTTGATCAACCTGTTGCATGATGATGAGGAACATCATGACCCGGTCCTAGATGACTTTGTAGAGTGGTATGAGGAATCACACTTGGTCCTCAATACCAACAAGACCAAAGAGATGTGCATAGACTTCAGGAAGCGTACAACACCTACCTCTGCAACATCTATCAGAGGTCAGAATATAGAAATCATAGAGGAATGTAAATATCTGGGTGTCCTTTTGGACAATAAGCTTCAGTCACGTGTAGGTATGTACGGATTATTCACCCTGTGTGTTGGGTTGACCGTGTTTTTCGTGCAGCCGGAGAATAAATTGTCAAATATCTGAAACCTGCTCTCTGCGCCTGATTCCACCCACCTTGATAAAACGTGACACTAATACTGCGGGTAATGGAGTCGCCAATGACTTGAGTTTTCAATTTGTCAGAGCTAATGGTGGGAAGCTTCTGCATCTCAGACTGCATAACGGGAGGAGTAGAGACAAGAGAAGGCTCGGCCTCTGACTCCGACTCGTTGCTTAATGGGGATTTTCTGTCGGCTGAATGAGCGACACCGGTTGAGCATAGCTAAGTGAATTAAATACTAACAGCTACCTAACTTCATGTTAGCTAGCTATCTTGATGTATTTATCACTATAAAAAATAAAATTCAAATGCATTTGTAGGTAGCTAGCTAACAGCCATGGAGGAGGGTGAAAGGATAGCAGCCCCAACTGTCAGTGAGAGAGGAGGCTATTCTGGATAGGGCAGGTACTTTTGTGTAGTTCCAGTCCCTAGAAGTGAGGACAGAGGTAATAGTAAAATAATATTTAGTGTGGTGTAATTTGACTATAATGAAGTCTGTTTCTTGTGAGGTTTTCTGTCCTCAGATAAAAAGCTACATGAAAGCCAGTCTACATATGAAGAGGTCCCAATGAAGAGCAGTGGTTCTCAGTCCTGGGGACTCAAAAGAGGCACATTTTTGTTTTTGCCTTAGCACTGCACAGCTGAATCAAATGATCAACTCAAGTGGTATTTATGTATTCATTTGTGATGCCATCCTTGATATGATCCTGTTATTGTCACATGCTACACATGCACATATGTGTGCCCATGTATCTATCAATCCAATATTATCATGATTTGTTATCAGGGATATTATACTTTAGTAATCCACAATGACCCGGAGATGTAACAGTCTAATAATTACATTGTCTTCCATATTCCTACAGATACCTTGTAACTGGAGATTCCTTCAAAACGATTGCCTACAGTTACCAGGTAGGGCACTGCAAGGTTGGTTTACCAGGTTCATCTGGGACTGCCTCCTGGAGGAATTCAGGTGTGTGAAGGCTACCTGTGTCCTGCGTAACTTCATGAGGATGGACACGAGGACCAGGAGCGGATCCGCAGCTCACCACCGTGTCCCAGAGGAGAATTCTGCTGCTCTGCAGGATGTTTCAAGGATGGGGTCCAACAACACAGCAAGAGAGGCAATCCGTGTGCAGGAGATCTTCACCTCCTACTTCTTCAAAGAGGGTGCTGTTCCCTGGCAACACCATAGACTACACTATGCACAACCAAAGGCTCTTTTAAGAGCCATTCACATTGCAATAAGAGTAGTCTTCCATTTATTTAGGTATGTCAACTGCAGTTATACAATTCACAGTTTCTCTCCCTTTGATTTCTACTTCTCATGTGAGGGTGCAGTTTAGGTAAGGGTGTGATGTCTATGCAAAAACAAAACAGGCTATTTTAAGTCACCTATATTGAAAAAATGTAGAACAATTAGACACCCTATAACCAACACCTACACACTCATGTATCAATCTGATTGATGGATTGTGTTGTGCAGTAAGCAGGTTCAGATGTATAACTGTGGCTCCTTCCACCTTCAAAAATAGGCAAGAGGGCCAACCATGGAGTATATTAAGACACTTAATAATTTCTATAATTACGCTATAATTGTTTGTCCTTGTGGGTCCGTTCATATTTTTCAGCATAAAGTACTCTGCAGCCACTTAGTGTGGTGTGGACACCAGGTGAGGCCACACACACACACGTTCCTGTTGAACACTGTCACTTTAACAACCTTATTTTCTCAATAACAGTCTCTCTCCTTCACTTCATCCCTCTCTCCCCTTCTCCCTAAATCCTCTAGGTTATATCAGCTGTGTCGGTGAACACCTCCTGCATCTGAACTGGCTACATCGAGGGCACAGCAATCCAGCCTTACATTCTGGCACAGAGACTCATTGGGACTTCTCCTTAGACGGGGCTAGTTTTGTGGCTGTTGGACTTCCTGAGCCAACGCTCACAGTGAGTCAAAATAGGTCCCCATGTGTCGGATATACGCAATACCAACACAGGCTCTCCTCAGGGATGTGTTTTGTCCCCACTTCTGTACATCTTGTACACTAATAGTTGTACTAGTTCCCATACTGACAGACACCTCGTTAAGTTCGCTGATGACACTGCCTTGATCAACCTGTTGCATGATGACGAGGAACATCATGGCCCGGTCCTAGATGACTTTGTAGAGTGGTATGAGGAATCACACTTGGTCCTCAATACCAACAAGACCAAAGAGATGTGCATGGACTTCAGGAAGCGTACAACACCTACCTCTGCAACATCTATCAGAGGTCAGAATATAGAAATCATAGAGGAATGTAAATATCTGGGTGTCCTTTTGGACAATAAGCTTCAGTGGAGTAAATGTACAGACCTGATCTACAAAAAGAGCCAACAGAGACTGTACTTTCTAAAAAAAAGTTGGGTTCTTTTAATATAGACTGTACTATACTGACTCTGTTTTACAAATCCTTTATTGAGAGTATTTTAACTTTTTGTATTGTTTGTTGGTTTGGCAATGCCACTATCAGCCAGAGAAGCATTATTACCACAGCAAGCAAGGTACTTGGAGTCAAACAGACAGGCCTGGATGAGATCTTTAAGGTCAGAGCCCTCTGTAAGGTTCTCAAAATCATTTTAGACCCAAGCCACCCCCTGTACCTGGACTTTGAATTACTCCCATCTGGGCGCAGGTATAGGGCACCCCCCAGCAGGAGGAATAGAACAAGACAATAATTTGTGCCAGGTGTGATATCCCTCCTAAATAGCTCCGGCGAATGTTCCCATTGACCCCGTAAGGCCAGCAGGCTAGTCTTTTCTTCTTTAAAAAAAATTGATTGATTTATTGTTTTAAAAGTTTTGTTTCTCATTTCTTACTATTATTATTCTTATTGGTGCGTAACTGTTATGAAAGTTGTCAATCGTGTTTTGTATTTAAACACCACTTTGAATGTGTACATGACACTGCAACAGAATTTCCCTATGGGGACAATAAAGTAAGTAAGTAAGCATGATCAGATGTGAGGGGTCACTTGGTCAGGTCAACAGGAAGTATTATTTAAGATATGCTTTACATTGAAATACAGACAGATGCAGTAGTCCCAGAGTTAATGATCCAAGGTCAGTTAATGTTATACAGGAAGTATTATTAATGAGATGCTTTACATTGAAATACAGATAGATGCTGTAGTCCCAGAGTTAATGATCCAAGGTCAGTTTTGCATTTCACCTCCTGATTGATGACTAACAAGGCTTAAACATGCTCTCTCTCTCCATCTGTCTCTCGTCTGCAGATATGTTTTGATGTGAGAGGATGCCAACCCCCAGTCCCATCATCGCCACCTCACCTGCTTTTTAAGATAACCATTGTGCCGACTAGACACTATTATGTAATTGTGATGAACTGAGAGAATATTTATGTAGCACTGTGATTCATTAATCCTGTGCTGCCTTCCCTGCTCCTTTGAGCTTAACTCTTTCCCTTTCTGTCTGTAACACCTCTCGCCACCTCCTCTTTCTTCCTGTTTTTATAATGCACATCAGATGTGCATTGAAGTACAGATTGAACTTGTATTTATAACACCTGGATAATGAGCTTTTCAATAAAGCGTTTCACATTCTCTACTGGTTGAAATGATGTGTATTTTGATAAAATACTCCACCTATCCTGTGTTTATCAGATCAATACAGATGAAGGGCATTAGATGTTGAGATGAACCGGTGTTAGAGTATTTACATGATGCATAGGAAGTGTAGTGTAGTGTTTAACATTATATTTCTGTATATATGAATTAACTAGTTAAATCCTGTTTCTAGTCTATTAGTTATAATGTGTAACCATTGATGTCCCAGGACCACGATTGGTAAACACTGTTGAAGTGTATAATTGTATTACATACATGCAGACACAGAGTCATTCAAAGACTGGAATTTGATACTCCTGGTATTGGATATGACTGAAAAATAATCTCAAAGACATTCATACCTGAAATGCACCTTTATTTGCGAAGGTAGAGTACATGATCAGTGAATATATTAAATATACAGGCTACAATGTGGGGATCTCATGCATGGTAATAACTACATGTATATATGACTTTCATCCTTGGTACAACATGATATTATATTCTACTCAATCCATAGGCTTCATTAATGTCATTCAGGCTGTTTTGAAGTTGATACAACTGGCTATGATAGCTGAGGTTCATAGCTAGGTTCTGAACTAATATGTATACCAAACGTTTGGGTCCATACACAGATCGGCTAGATAGCTAGCTACACATCCATGGGCATACAGGGATTTTAATCATCCACTGCACAATAAGCAAGAACATAGCTGGCTACGTTATTTAATCTATCTGCATGGTAAATATCAGCAAGACAAGCTTACACAATTGTACATTCAATTTGCTGTAAATTCTTCAGCTAGCTAGATTCTATACACCCACTGTTTCACAAAACGACAGCCTGGTTTGCTGGTTGTTTCAGGAGTCCCTAAAACAACCAGAATTACAATTTCAAACTCATGTCACAACACCCATAAAGCTAGCCTGCTAAATCTCGATTTTCATAAATGAACTTTATGATAAGAAAATGCTTTATCGTTTGTCTCTACATTACCAAACATTCCTGTCAACTGTACATGTTTTTGCATGATTCATTATGACATTATAATCCCTTACATTTGCTTCCATCCTAGTATTTCTGTCCGCCATCTTTGATCCATTTCAGGTCTGTGTAGGGGTACCCCTCTCTCCTAGTATTTCTGTTCGCCATCTTTGATCCAGTTCAGTTCTGTGTAGGGGTACCCCTCTCCTAGTATTTATGTCCGCCATCTTTGCTGAAGAAAGTCTGACATTCACTAGTGCAGCAGCAGCAGCAGTTACAATTGTCTTCCTCCACCGCTCTTTAGTTGCAGATGTGCCTCAGTTGAACTTGAGTTAATGGAGAGAAGCCTTACTTAAGGAAAATATCTCTTGTTGCAGCAGCAGCAACAGCAGCCTTCCCCGGTCCTAGTGCCGCCCGGTAAGAAACTTAATGTGATGGAACGGTTGACGAAAAAAATAAATCGCAGAAAAAAAATCTATTGACTGATATTGATTTATTTAGGGGGGGGGTAATTAATATTTTAGGACTAGCGTCGTCTTTAACTTTTTGTCTGAAAATTAAATATACATTTTACTCAACTGCGTTACCCACTCCAGTCAGCAGATGGCGGTCTGGGAATTTAAGGTGATGCTGTTGGTGTGACGTATAATCTAGTGGACGGAACGCTTCTTTCAACAGCAGCAACAGTTAGTCAGACACCTCGGTAGCTTGCTAGACAAAATAGCCGAACCAATAGAGCTCTTTAGACGCTTTCGTGTATATTAGCCACTGTGTTTTAAACCCACTTCTGTCGTCTAGTTAGTTATCCGATTTAATTTCATATTTACGGTGTTGTTATTAGTCAGCTAGCGGGCTGGTTAAGTTAGCATTAGCCTAGCTAGCTTACATCCCCGACCATGAGCTCACTAAGCTACTCTCCTTCTGCTAAAGAAGAGGGTGTATCACAGTAAAAAGAAGTGGACTGGGGCCGTTGTGTGAAAGAAGAGGAAGACGAGGATTTCAGAGTAAAACAAGAGGATGGTGAGGCTGTTACAGTGAAAGAAGAGAGATGAGTTTATAGGTGAAAGAAGAGGAAGATGACTGTTAGATCGAAAAGGAGGATGGGGAGATGACTGTCATATCCAAAAAGGAGGAAACTGGATTTCTTGGCCCGGTTTGCCAAACGCATCTTAAGGCATCCAATGGTTCTAACGATGAACTTAGCCGTAAGATGGTTTTGGGAGACCGGCCCCTGATTAACACTAGTAAGTACTGTCTTGAATACAAAAGAACAAACTGCAGTTGTTGAACTGATGTTTGGTGTTAAAGGGGAAATATGCAATAGCTACATCCATATTTTGACTTTGTAATTATTTATTTATAGCCATTGATTCTTGAAGAATATAACACATGCCTCGTGAGCTTAGTTCAACTGTTGTACCCCATCAGAACCCCAAATAACCTTTTTTTACTCCAATGTTTAGAAACAATGTAAATCAACACTGTATAGCCTCAAAACGTGGATAAAACGAGTTTAGCTCTGGACTATCCCCTGAATTCACTACACCATAAATACAAAGACTGGCCATCAATGAGGTCAAAATTATGGTTTTAAACAGATTTCAAGGATATATAGTATATTCTATAATTCATCCATGATGTCATAATGATAGTTTAACCAGGTTTCTAGGCTATATAGTATATTCTAGAAAGATACAGTAGATGGTATCGAGTACAGTATATGCATATGAGATGAGTATGTAAACAAAGTGGCATAGTTAAAGTGGCTAGTGATACATGTATTACATAAGGATGATATAGAGTACAGTATATACGTATGCATATGAGATGAATAATGTAGGGTAAGTAACATTATATAAGGTAGCATTGTTTAAAGTGGCTAGTGATATATTTACATCATTTCCCATCAATTCCCATTATTAAAGTGGCTGGAATTGAGTCAGTGTCAGTGTGTTGGCAGCAGCCACTCAATGTTAGTGGTGGCTGTTTAACAGTCTGATGGCCTTGAGATAGAAGCTGTTTTTCAGTCTCTCGGTCCCAGCTTTGATGCACCTGTACTGACCTCGCCTTCTGGATGATAGCGGGGTGAACAGGCAGTGGCTCGGGTGGTTGATGTCCTTGATGATCTTTATGGTGGCCTTCCTCTAACATCGGGTGGTGTGGGTGTCCTGGAGGGCAGGTAGTTTTCCCCCGGTGATGCGTTGTGCAGACCTCACTACCCTCTGGAGAGCCTTACAGTTGAGGGCGGAGCAGTTGCCGTACCAGGCGGTGATACAGCCCGCCAGGATGCTCTCGATTGTGCATCTGTAGAAGTTTGTGAGTGCTTTTGGTGACAAGCCAAATTTCTTCAGCCTCCTGAGGTTGAAGAGGCGCTGCTGCGCCTTCTTCACGATGCTGTCTGTGTGAGTGGACCGATTCAGTTTGTCTGTGATGTGTATGCCGAGGAACTTAAAACTTGCTACCCTCTCCACTACTGTTCCATCGGATAGGGTGGTGTTCCCTCTGCTGTTTCCTGAAGTCCACAATCATCTCCTTAGTTTTGTTGACGTTGAGTGTGAGGTTATTTTCCTGACACCACACTCCGAGGGCCCTCACCTCCTCCCTGTAGGCCGTCTCGTCGTTGTTGGTAATCAAGCCTACCACTGTTGTGTCGTCCGCAAACTTGATGATTGAGTTGGAGGCGTGCGTGGCCACGCAGTTGTGGGTGAACAGGGAGTACAGGAGAGGGCTCAGAACGCACCCTTGTGGGGCCCCAGTGTTGAGGATCAGCGGGGAGGAGATGTTGTTGCCTACCCTCACCACCTGGGGGCGGCCCGTCAGGAAGTCCAGTACCCAGTTGCACAGGGGCGGGGTCGAGACCCAGGGTCTCGAGCTTGATGACGAGTTTGGAGGGTACTATGGTGTTGAATGCCGAGCTGTAGTCGATGAACAGCATTCTCACATAGGTATTCCTCTTCTCCAGATGGGTTAGGGCAGTGTGCAGTGTGGTTGAGATTGCATCGTCTGTGGACCTATTTGGGCGGTAAGCAAATTGGAGTGGGTCTAGGGTGTCAGGTAGGGTGGAGGTGATATGGTCCTTGACTAGTCTCTCAAAGCACTTCATGATGACGGAAGTGAGTGCTACGGGGCGGTAGTCGTTTAGCTCAGTTACCTTAGCTTTCTTGGGAACAGGAACAATGGTGGCCCTTGAAGCATGTGGGAACAGCAGACTGGTATAGGGATTGATTGAATATGTCCGTAAACACACCGGCCAGCTGGTCTGCGCATGCTCTGAGGGTGCGACTGGGGATGCCGTCTGGGCCTGCAGCCTTGCGAGGGTTAACACGTTTAAATGTCTTACTCACCTCGGCTGCAGTGAAGGAGAGACCGCATGTTTTCGTTGCAGGCCGTGTCAGTGGCACTGTATTGTCCTCAAAGCGGGCAAAAAGTTATTTAGTCTGCCTGGGAGCAAGACATCCTGGTCCGTGACTGGGCTGGATTTCTTCCTGTAGTCCGTGATTGACTGTAGACCCTGCCACATGCCTCTTGTGTCTGAGCCATTGAATTGAGATTCTACTTTGTCTCTGTACTGACGCTTAGCTTGTTTGATAGCCTTGCGGAGGGAATAGCTGCACTGTTTGTATTCGGTCATGTTACCAGACACCTTGCCCTGATTAAAAGCAGTGGTTCGCGCTTTCAGTTTCACGCGAATGCTGCCATCAATCCACGGTTTCTGGTTAGGGAATGTTTTAATCGTTGCTATGGGAACGACATCTTCAACGCACGTTCTAATGAACTCGCACACCGAATCAGCGTATTCGTCAATATTGTTATCTGACGCAATACGAAACATATCCCAGTCCACGTGATGGAAGCAGTCTTGGAGTGTGGAGTCAGCTTGGTCGGACCAGCGTTGGACAGACCTCAGCGTGGGAACCTCTTGTTTTAGTTTCTGTCTGTAGGCAGGGATCAACAAAATGGAGTCGTGGTCAGCTTTTCCGAAAGGGGGGCGGGGCAGGGCCTTATATGCGTCGCGGAAGTCATTGATAGTTTAACCAGGTTTCTAGGATATATAGTATATTCTAGAATTGCCAGTGAAGATTTCCTGTGGGGATCAAGTTATTAGAGCTGTTGATAAGTCATTGTATAATATTCAGCCAATTTTTTTTCATGCCATTACATGAAAGGCGAAACATACCTAGATTCAATAATATTCATGAATTGGTTTGAAACCTTTGTTTTAAACCCTTCTCAAAGTTGGTGCCTGGATGGATTTGTAAAAAATGGTTTGTCAGAAAACACTATTTTATTTATTTAATTGTAACCTTTATTTAACTAGGCAAGTCAGTTAAGATTAAGAATAAATTCCTATTTCCTGTGATGGCCTACCCCGGACGACGCTGAGACAATTGTGCACCACCCTATGGGACTCCCAATCACGGCCGGTTGTGATACAGCCTGTAGTGACGTCTCAAGTACAGAGATGCAGTGACTTAGACCGCTGTGCCACTCGGGAGCCCCAAAATCATGTTCTAGTGCTGTCCCCAACTAAAATAAATCTTGGTCAACCAAGAGTCATCTGTTCTTTCTACCAATCGCTCCATGTGTTTTAATAAAATCAACTATATGCACGTAACTTGTCTGATGCTTTAAGCATGCTGTTTGATTAAATAATAACAGATACACAAGTTATTTGAGGGAGCCAGTCATCAATATAACCGAGAAAAACTCTCCTCCTCCCCCTGCTGCTGCTGGACTTTGTAAATTCTGTCGTTTTGCTCCCGAAGTTTTCAGTAATTAACTACACCAGCGGTTGTTAAACTTTTCCATTTAGAGTGACAATGTATCTTACTATTTCTACCGATCTGCGTGCCAGTTATGATTTTCATATGCACATTTTTGTGGAACAGTTTCATTTAATTTTATAATAGTATCTCAAAATCATTGTCTGTGATTATACTACATTCTATCTAAATCTAAATGAAAATTATACAAATCTAAAAGTAACTTTTATTGCCATTGCCCACAAGGTAAAAAAAATTGCCTACATAACAAATAAAAACAATGCAGCCTGCAGGTAGAAAATATCCTGATTAAAAATAAATATCCTAGAAATCACATTTGCTGCACATGGCCTGTCTACAACAAACTTGAAACATTGTATCAACTATCAACTGGGTCCTCCAAAACTTGTGCTAGCAAGCTTGCAACATTGTATAAAATATTCTGGGCCCTCAGAGTTTCCCGCGCCTGTTAGTTTGGGACAGACACAGCTGTCGGCTAGTTGTGCAAAGGATTAAGAGTAATCAGGTATTTTATGACATTTCCACTGGATCAGATCATTACATTTTTCCCTTTCATGCCGAGTGAAAATATTTTATGAAAATACTTTGAAGGAACAATTGTCGTATGCAATTGATTTTGATTAGACTTAGTTTACTTGCTGTTTGAGGTGAAGAAACATTTGCTTTGAGAAGCTCCACAGCTCATTTAGTGGTGGTGCATTAAGACAATCAGAAATACTATCAGACATCCCCAAATGTGCACATTTATAGGCCTACATTCTTGTGCAGGCCAGGTAGACTAGTCCTACTTCTATATGCATAATTAGGTGTGCATCCTTACTCAACATTGACAGGTGTGTTTCAAACAAAAGACAATTAATAAATTGGCAAAACTGACGCATCTTGCGGGGTCAGGTCTGGGTGGTCTGCCATGGGGCTGTTTCATTTAGTATCCGTTTGGATCGGCATGGGGAATGATTGTCTTTTCCCATTGTATGTTTTACCGAAGTTGACTGACTGAAAGGGAGTGTAACTTTATGATTATTGTTGGATTCTAAACTTTGAACTTATTCAAGACATGATAGTTCAGACGCAGAGTATATAAAGGAGTGAGATCGGTAGAAAGACATAGTGACTGGAATGTGCTGGGTGGACGGGAGGAGATCACAGGATTGCTTTAGGGGAAGAGGATGGACATCTGTGGATTAGGTGAAGGAGGGGTTGAGGTCAGGAGGTCAAGTCAGATCCCCTGAAGGGAGTAGTAAGGGTTTAGTATCCTGTTACCCTCTTCCTGTCGACCCCGAAGATGTAAGGATTGGAGAGAAGGAGGAGTGTCCAAAGTGGGGTATATATACTTGTAATGGTGAGGACATGTTTTTGTCTGATCTACAGCTGTAACGACCCTTTGGGAAGAATTGAACTTGGTTAACTTCTTGCGTCGAGCAATCCCGTATCCGGGAGCGTAATCATAGCCTCAAGCTCATTACCATAACGCAACGTTAACTATTCATGAAAATCGCAAATGAAATGAAAGAAATATATTCACTCACAAGCTTAGCCTAATTGTTAACAACACTGTCATCTCAGATTTTCAAAATATGCTTTTCAACCATAGCTACACAAGCATTTGTGTAAGAGTATTGATAGCTAGCATAGCATTAAGCAGGCAACATTTTCACAAAAACAAGAAAAGCATTCAAATAAAACCATTTACCTTTGAAGAACTTCGGATGTTTTCAATGAGGAGACTCTCAGTTAGATAGCAAATGTTCCGTTTTTCCAAAAATATTATTTGTGTAGGAGAAATCGCTCCGTTTTGTTCATCACGTTTGGCTAAGAAAACCCCCCGAAAATTCAGTCATTACAACGCCAAACTTTTTTCCAAATTAACTCCATAATATCGACAGAAACATGGCAAATGTTGTTTAGAATCAATCTTCAAGGTGTTTTTCACATATCTATTCGATGATAAATCATTCGTGGCAGTTGGGTTTCTCCTCGGAAGCAAATGGAAAAATACACGCAGCTGGAGATTACACAATAATTTTGACGGAGGACATCAAGCGAGCACCTGGTAAATGTAGTCTCTTTTTCACCTTTATTTAACCAGGTAGGAAAGTTGAGAACATGTTCTCATTTACAATTGCGACCTGGCCAAGATAAAGCAAAGCAGTTCGACACATACAACAACACAGAGTTACACATGGAGTAAAACAAACATACAGTCAATAATGCAGTAGAAACAAGTTATATATACGATGTGAGCAAATGAGGTGATAAGGGAGGTAAAGGCAAAAAAAAAGGCCATGGTGGCAAAGTAAATACAATATAGCAAGTAAAACACTGCAATGGAATATTTGCAGTGGAAGAATGTGCAAAGTAGAAACAAAAATAATGGGGTGAAAATTTAGCAAAATAAATACAGCAGGGAAAGAGGTAGTTGTTTGGGCTAAATTATAGATGGGCTATGTACAGGTGCAGTAATCTGTGAGCTGCTCTGACAGCTGGTGCTTAAAGCTAGTGAGGGAGATAAGTGTTTCCAGTTTCAGAGATTTTTGTAGTTCGTTCCAGTCATTGGCAGCAGAGAACTGGAAGGAGAGGCGGCCAAAGAAAGAATTGGTTTTGGGGGTGACCAGAGAGATATACCTACTGGAGCGCGTGCTACAGGTGGGTCATGCTATGGTGACCAGCGAGCTGAGATAAGGGGGGACTTTACCTAGCAGGGTCTTGTAGATGACATGGAGCCAGTGGGTTTGGCTAAATAAGCATGCCCCTTTCAAAAAATGTAGAACTAAGAACAGATATAGCCCTTGGTTCACTCCAGACCTGACTGCCCTCGACCAGCACAAAAACATCCTGTGGCCTACTGCACTAGCATCGAATAGTCCCCGCGATATGCAACTTTTCAGAGAAGTCAGGAACCAATACACACAGTCAGTTAGGAAAGCAAAGGGTAGCTTTTTCAAACCGAAATTTACATCCTGTAGCTCTAACTCCAAAACGTTTTGGGACACTGTAAAGTCCATGGAGAATCCTCCTCCCAGCTGCCCACTGCACTGACGCTAGGAAACACTGTCACCACCGATAACTACACGATAATTGAGAATTTCAATTAGCATTTCTCTACAGCTGGCCATGCTTTCCTCCCTTGCTACCCCAACCCCGGCAGCTACTTGCCCAAGCCTCCCCAGCGTCTCCTTCACCCAAATGCAGTTTTTCTGAAAGAGTTGCAAAACCTGGACCCGTACAAATCAGCTGGGCTAGACAATCTGGACCCTCTCTTTTTTAAATTATCTGCCATCATTGTGGCCACCCCTATTACTACTCTGTTCAACCTCTCTTTCGCATCGTCCGAGATTCCTAAAGATTGGTACGCTTACGCGGTCATCCCCCTCTTCAAAGGGGGTGACACTCTAGACCCAAACTGTTACAGACCTAAATCCATCATGCCTTACCTTTCTAAAGTCTTCGAAAGCCAAGTTAACAAACATCACTGACCATTTTGAATCTCACTGTACCTTCTCCACTGTGCAATCCGGTTTCTGAGTTGGTCACGGGTGCACCTCAGCCACACTCAAGGTACGAAACGATATCATAACCGCCAACGTTAGAAGACAGTACTGTGCAGCCCTCCTCATCAACCTGGCCAAGGCTTTCGACTCTGTCAATCACCGTATTCTTATCGGCAGACTCGACAGCCTTGGTTTCTCAAATGACTGACTTGCCTGGTTCACCAACTACTTCTCAGATAGAGTTCAGTGTGTCAAATCGGAGGGCCTGTGTTCCGGACCTCTGGCAGTCTGGGGGTTCCACGGGGTTCATGTCTCAAACCAACTCTTTTCTCTGTATATACCAACGATGTTGCTCTTACTGCGGTTGATTCCTTGATCCACCTCTACGCAGGCGACACCATTCTGTATACATCTGGCCCTTCTTCGGACACTGTGTTAACAAACCTCCAAACCTTCAATACAATACCAAGCTCCTTCTGTGGCCACCAACTTGTCTTAAACGCTAGTAAAATTAAATACATGCTCTTCAACCGATCTTGCCTGCAGCCGCAGCCTGACTATTATCACTACTCTGGACGATTCTGACTTGGGTATTTGTTTTCCACATAATCTAAGTGTCTGGTTAGACTGTAAACTCTCCTTCCAACCCAAAATTAAATCTAGATCGGCTTCCTATTTCGCAACAATGCCTACTTCACTAACGCTGCCAAACACCCTCATAAAACTGACTATCCTACCGATTCTTGACTTCGCGATGTCATTTTCAAAATAGCCTCCAACACTCTACTCAGACTGCATCCAGTTTGCTATCACAGCGCCATCCGTTTTGTCACCAAAGCCCCATATACCACTGCGACCTGTATGCTCTCATTGGCTGGCCCTCGCTACATATTCGTCGCCAAACCCACTGGCTCTAGGTCATCTATAAGTCTTTGCTAGGCCGCCTTAACTCTGCTCACTGGTCACCATAGCAACACCCACCCATTGCACTCGCTCCAGGAGGTAAATCTCACTGGTCATCCCCAAAGCCAACACCTACTTTGGCCGCTATTCCTTCCAGTTCTCTGCTGCCAATGACTGGAACGAATTGCAAAAATCGCTGAAGTTGGAGACTTATCTCCCTCACTAGCTTTAAGCATCAGCTATTTGAGCAGTTTACCGATTGCTGCAGCTGTACACAGCCCATCTGTAAATAGCCCATCCAACTGCCTACCTCATCCCCATTTTTTATTTACTTTTTTTGCTATTTTGCACCCCAGTATTTCTTCTATCTATCACTCTAGTGTTAATTTACTAAATTGTAATTACTTCGCTACTATGGCCTATTTATTGCCTTACACCCATACTCCATTTGAACACACTGTATATAGATTTTTCTATTGTGTTATTGACTGTACATTTGTTTATCCCAAGTGTATGTAACTGTTATTTTTTTGTCGCACTGCTTTGCTTTATCTTGGCCAGGTCGCAGTTGTAAATGAGAACTTGTTCTCTACTGGCCTACCTGGTTAAATAAAGGTGAACACCCAAATGGATACTATCATTAACACGGTTTTTCAATATTTACACGTAGTTCTTGATACTGTAGCAAACAATATATTAAACAGGACATTCAAAACGAGCCATACAATTGTACTCCAAAGTAGTGTGAATTGTACTCATAAGCAACCTGGAAATGGAGGTTTTACTCCCCTGAGTTTTCCCCCATTCACAGTCAGAATACATTGTGAAAAACTAAAATCTTTGCTCACCATTTTTGCTCCAGGCAGATAGTACATCCATAACTATCAGTTTCCTCATTAGCAGGGAGGAGTTTCTGCAATCAAATTGTCCTCGTGCCTCAATTTTAGCAAACACAAAAGGGGCCTATATTGGAGACCAAAAGCCGTCTGGCACACTGCTTAGAGTTTCAACAGCATGAATTACTTATTTCTAGCCTACAATCATCGATGTCAATACTAATGTGAAAACAAGACAAAATATGACTATTCTTGCTCATTTTAAGACAATTGTCAAGTAATTTTAACATGCATTACAGATGTCAATTGTTGTACAACATCATGGCTATGCTGTTGGCATCACATTTTACAGTGGATTACCGTTGTTGTGGGCCTTTAATCATCTGTCTGACTTTGTTGTTCACACAGGAGAGAGACATGACTATCGTGGATCCTCTGGGGAGCCTCAACAACCTCGTGATGCTGAAGAGGCAGAGAAGAGTCTCTCCAGATCAGAACACCTCAATAAACACCCGCAGAGATCCACAGGGAAGAGAACTCACTGCTGCCCTGACTGTGGGAAGAGATTCACCTCATCAGGCATTAAAATTCATCAGAGAACACACACAAGAAAGAAACCGTATAGCTGTGATCAATGTGGGAAGAGTTTTGGTCAATCTGGAGAGCTGACAGTGCACCAGAGAACACACACAGGAGAGAAACCTTATAGCTGTGATCAATGTGGGAAGAGTTTTACTACATCTAGCACTCTGACTTTACACCAGAGAATACACACAGGAGAGAAACCTTATAGCTGTGATCAATGTGGGAAGAGTTTTACTACATCTAGTACTCTGACTTTACACCAGAGAATACACACAGGAGAGAAACCTTATAGCTGTGATCAATGTGGGAAGAGTTTTAGTCAATCTGGCCATCTGGTTTCACACCAGAGAACACACACAGGAGATAAATCTTATCGCTGTGATCAATGTGGGAAGTGTTTTGGTAGATCTGGCCATCTGGTATCACACCAGAGAACACACACAGGAGAGAAACCTTATAGCTGTGTTCAATGTGGGAAGAGTTTTGGTCAATCTGGCCACCTGGTGTCACACCAGAGAACACACACAGGAGAGAAATCTCTTAGCTGTGGTCAATGTGGGAAGTGTTTTGGTAGATCTGGCTCTCTCAATCTACACAAGAGAACACACACAGGAGAGAAACCTTATAGCTGTGGTCAGTGTGGGAAGAGTTTTGGTCAATCTGGAGAGCTGACATTGCACCAGAGAATACACACAGGAGAGAGACCTTATAGCTGTGATCAATGTGGGAAGAGTTTTGGTAGATCTGGCACTCTGACTCTGCACAAGAGAACACACACAGGCGAGAAACCTTTTTGCTGTGATCAGTGTGACAAGAGATACTTTGATAAAAGATCTCTGGTCAAACATCAGAAAATACATACATGAAGGAGTTATTTTGTGATATCAATGAAAAAATGTCACAATGTAGAATGTTTTTAACATTGTAGTAGGAGTATTTTAAGGAATTTCACAATGTAGAATCCTAAACGTTTGCCCCATTCAATTGATTTCAGCATGATATGGATATTAGCCTTTGGAAAAATCCAGGCTCTGAATTGAAAGAGTACTATTTATGTGATTTAACAAAAAGTGACTAACACAAAAAGAGCTTTGTAACACTTACCATGTTGGTGACCCACTTCAATCAAAATGCATCACTTCAGAATGTAGCTAGCTGTTTTCTACAAATTGTCCTCTAACCAGTGATGTACACATTATTCCCAGATTCCGTGTGGTTTTTGAGCTGTTAAAACTAACAGGACGTGCAACCTCATCTCTCTCCTCTCGGCACAATGGATTTCAACATGATATCGATGAGTGATGACAAATAAGTGTTGCGTTCCTTAGTTTAGCGACCCCTAAATTTAAATGCATCACTCCAATCTGTAGATGACTGTCTTCTGCAGGTTGTCCTTTAACCAGTGAGGTAAAAGATATCTCCCATTTCCATGTGTTTTTTTTAGTCGTGTTAGTTTCAACAACCCTTTTACAACCTGATTTCCCCCCAAATCGATATCAGTGATTTATTGCTACTTGTCAAAACAACAGCGTTGCTGGTGCTTGTGCAGTTTTTAAGGAGCTTGTTTAAATAAATACAAGAAATATGATTATTGTGGCAGATGTTTGTGTAAATAGCACATGTTATGTTTAGGTTTTTAATTTATCCCAAACTGTTTCTGCATATTGGTTATTGATTTGGACACGTTAAAACTGTGTTTTAACATTGGGGATATCCCACCTGTCAAAATGTCATTGAAAAGCCATTGAAAATAAGACTATGTAACCAAATATTTAATATTTCCAATTCATGTAACATTTAGTAATGATTATTATTAATGCAACCAACTGACAATTTGGTACAATTATATTGACATTGTTTCCCTGCTTTTAGAATATCAGGGTTCATTCTCAGATGTGCCAACCCAAATGTACTAGAGCATGACATTGGGGACTGGGCCCTGATCCAACAACATGCCTATCTAGTGAACCCTGAAAAGAGAGAAGCTCCGCAATGAGGTGGAAAGTTACTACGGATATTGCAAGAGTTTCCGCTTGAAATCAGACACGTCCTTGGTAGGGACAACTTGGTTGCTGATTGTCTCAAGGGTGGGCAGCCAAAACGTTTTCTGTTTTGCGTTAAGGCAGTGAGTTGCCATGGATCACAATTTATTTTGACTGCACGTTTTTCCGTTTTGTAGAAAGGTTTTGTTTGGGCTCGTTTCAGAGGGACGAGAGTTCTAGAAGCTAGTGAGTTTTAGGAAGACGGGAGTTCTAGAAGCTAGTGGGGAAAAAAACATTTTTTTCTTGTTTTAATTGTTGACAGCCAGTAGACGCCATGTTTATATTAGTGAAGGTGTAGCATTTTAGTATAATGTGAAATGGAAGTTGTTTTCTGTTGGTAAGCATTCTCTTAAGGTGTTAGTCTTTGGTTTTTCCATTTTATGTTTTGAGGTTTGACTTTTGCACGTCTTGCTCGTTAGCACGTAGGACGCACTGATTGGTGTCACCTCGTTAGTCACTATGTGTTACACTTGTGCTGGCTTGTCCATCTCGTTAGTGGGAAGGTGTTTCACCTGAGCTGGTCCAGGTTCTATTTAAGAGTGTCTGGCCCAGTGCTCCAGTTGTCTTGATAGATGTGGAGAGTCAACACCTTTAGTTGCTCCACCTTTTTGATTATTTGCTTCCTGTTTATAAGTTTGAGGTGGTGGGACGGGTGCGCCATCGTCCGTGAGGAGATGGCGCAAAGTACATCTGGACCGTCGGTTCCGGGGATTGGACTGTCCAACACGGTGCGCTTTTCTTGGCGGGGAAAAGAGATGGAGCCTTGGGGGAGAGAAACCTTCGGGAGGAACATCCTAATGGGGCACCTAAAATTGAAGGTTAAAGATGTCCTATGCCTTCAGGGGAACCCAATGGAGAAGGGGTTTGATGTAACCCTATATTTGGAAGAAAAACACAATGAGATTATGAAGACGGTGACGGAAGGGAAAGAAGAAGGTCCCCTGTGTCATTACACGGTGACCAGCCTGGCAAGAAACAACTTCAGGGTGGTCACCGTAACCATGTACAATCTGCACGTGAAGGACGAAGGACGAAGAAGTGAGGGCCTTTCTGGGGAGGTACATGGACAATGTCTCCTCAGCGAGGTACCTCAGGGACTCCCTGGGTTTCTGGAATGGGAAGAGAGGCTTCCAGTGTGGATGGCTACCTCCATCCTCCGGCAATGTTCTCCCTGGGGGCTGACAGGGGAACCCTATACTATGCACGTCAGCCCCCGTTCTGCAGGCGTTGTATGGCCTACGGCTATACCCTGGCCTCGTGCAGTAACAAGAAATGTCGTTTTTGTGGGTCGGAAGAGCACGAGGCCAGGGAGTGTGACGAGCCCAAGGCTTGCCACGGGTGTGGCTCCAGAGAACACCTGTGGCGTGATTGCCCGGATCGTCACAGGTCATACGCGTCTGCAGCTGGGGGGGAGCGGGGGATGGGGGGAGGAAAGAAAGGACGCGTGCGGATTGTACGGATTGCACAGGGGAAAAGTCTTCCGTCAAGTTTTTCGGAAGATGGCGCGGTAGAACGGATGTGCCTGGGGGGTTATCTCTCTGTGAAGGGGCCCTGAGGATTCTCGGGGTTCATTTTGAGACCTCCGGCTCAGCGACGCTAAACTGGAACATGCGTATCGCAGTGGTACAGAGGAAGCTAGCAATGTGGAAGGCTAGGTATTTGTCTTTTATGGGCAAAGTACTGGTCCTAAAGGTGGATGTGTTGCCGTCTCTTTTGTATTTGGCATATATCTACCCATTGCCGGCTTGTCTGAGGAGGCCTCTAGTGAGGCTTGTGTTTCAGTTTATGTGGAGTGGCAGGTGCGAGTGGGTCGCCAGGGCACGCATGATCTGTCCCATCGGGGAGGGAGGTAGGGTGGTACCACATTTCCCCCTCAAGCTGGACTCAATTTTTGTTTCTTTCTTGTTAGCGGAGCTTGCTCAGCCAGTGATACACCCGTCCGGTTACCTCCTGCGGGTGTTCTTCTCGTATCAGGCGAGAAGCGTAATGGTGTGGTCTAACACGGGTCCTCGGGCGGAACAGCTGCCGTTTCACTTTGGTCATGCGGCCAAGTGGCTGCGTGCGCACCCCGCGGTTGAAGTTGCCCGAGTAGGTTTAGACCACAGGCACCTGTACGAGGAGGTCAGGCAGGCAGGGAGTCCTGCGCCCGTAGCGGGCATCTCGTCAGTGGTCTGGGAGGGAGTGCAGGCGCGGGGCCTGGACAACGGGCTCAAGGACCTGAATTGGTTGAGCCTTCATAAGCGTTTGCCGGTACTTTCCATCTTGTACCGGTATAGTTTGGTGCGATCCCCCACCTGTCCAAGATCTGCTTGTGGCAGGGAGGAGACTGTGCGCCATGCCTTCTGGGTCTGTGCCTTTGCCGGACTAGTATGGGCTAGGGCACGGGTGATGCTAGGTGTGGTTAGGAGTGATTTTGTTTTGACATGGGCTAGGCTAGAGAGAGGCGTAGGGAGAGCAAAGGGAACGGATAGGGACAGGTTTCTGCTCTGGCTTCTCATGAGTCTCTTTAAAAAGGGACTGTGGGAAGCCAGGAAGAATTTAGTCAAGACAGGGAGAGATTGGGGGGTGGAAGGGATAGTGAGAAGGGTGGAAGGTGATTTGAGGGGGAGGATGAAGAGGGAGGAGAGGAAGTGGGGGGAAGCATGCGGCACGGGAGAGGTGGAAAGGGGGTTTAGGGCTGGGAGTGTTAGAGTGAGTTTGGTAAGGGGATAGATTAGGGAAGGGGAGATAGGGAAAGGGTTAGGTATTGGTTAGGTATGACGGGGAGGGACGATGCTCCCCTGAGGTTTGTTTTTGTTTGATGTTTTTGTAAATAGAATTTTATTAAGAATGAATGAAAATTATGATTTTGTAATAGTATGAATGGTATTGATTGTAATAAATTATTTTAACCACCTTTTTGGTTTGCTTCCTGTCTTTAAGTTTGGTGTGGGTTTTTATTTTATTTTCCTTTTCCTGGGCAGATTTAGTGGGTCTCATGGTGGGTGTCTTTTATGTCCCAGTTGTTGTTACTTGTCAATTTTCAATGGACACTCTCTTTCAGAGCCCCTCCTTAAAAACTAGCTTATATTTTGGGTTGGATTTTTTAAAATTTTTATCAATGGCATTTCCTTAGGATGCTCTTAGTCTTTAAGTTGTTATTATTTTTTTATCTTATGTTTGTGTACTAAATATTTCAGTTTTTTTCATTGTTTTTTCCTGTGAAGCCATTGTGTTGCATCCATGTCTGAAATGTGCTGTATAAATAAAGCTTGATTTGTTTTGAACATATTGCAAAACAAATTAACCCAATGACCAACCAATCCACAGACTCTTGGTCCCTCTTGGTATGAAAAAAGTATCAATCCCACTTTTGCTGAAGGTGTGGTGGAGTGGTAAACACCACCCCCGGCTCTACCAGGGGCTTGAGGTGGTCTCCCACTGCTTAGGTCATGTTCTGTGGTCTTGCCGTTACATTTCTTGGCTGCCCCTGCAACACAAAGAAACACATTAAGTCATAATATATAAAAAAAACTCAAAGTAATGGATATGGCACCTAAATGTGACTTCTGTCATCTGATCACTTCAATTTGCATTAGGTTCAGATCTACCAGGATGGGCCTTTGACATAGTCTGGATGCAGTCAGACCATCAAATAAGCATAAGCAATGTAAAGAGATGGGGTGAATGAGTGTGGAAAAATACATTTTACACAAATGACCTTCACCATGGGTTGAGGATCCACCAGGGGAAGAAGGGGTGTTTGGGTAAAGAGAGACAGAGGCCTCGCATTGATTACTTTCTGCGAAAGCGATCAAATCAGTCGAATGAAGCACAGCAACTGGACGCAAACCATAGTTTGCAGTGCATCAGTACCACTGTCATGGAGGACGTAAACTCAAGCACTGAAGTAACAACTGAGGTGGAACCAACAACAGGAGTGGAACTCACCGAGCCTCCCAGACCTGCAGTCGAGAGGAGACTACCAGGGCACAGACCGTATGTGAAGTGACCTGGCGCCAGTGACAAGAAGTTGTGGGAAACAGTGAATACTGTTTCCTTGACCCTCGAGAAACTTCGAGGCACAGTGGAGAAGATGTTGGAGAGGATGGGGGACATTATCTATGAGTACGGGACAGAAAGATTTGGAGTGGAAGAGGCAAAAGGTGGGAGAAAGGTTCCAACCCCACCAGTTTCCAGGAGGCAACAAGAAATCAAGCGCCTCGTTCAAGAAAGGTGACAGCTTAAGAAACAGTGGAAGAAGGCCTCAGAAGTGGAAACGGAGGGCATAGAGGCACTTCAGGCTGATATCAAAACCCGGTTGGCATCCCTCCGTAGAGCAGAGAACCTACGGAAACGCAGAAGGAAGAAAGAACAAACTAGAACTCGATTCTATAAAGATCCCTTCAAGTTCCTTAAAAGTCTCATCAGATATCCCACCCATTGAACCCCCGGAACATCATATTGAGACCAGCCCTCCGACATGGAAAGAGGTGGAAAACACAGCTCGACGGGCAAGAACAGCATCAGCCCCGGGGCCAAATGGAGTCCCGTACAAAGTGTATAAGAACGCACCAGACGTCCTGAGGTTCCTCTGGAGGCTTATGAGAACAGCTTGGCAAAATAAGATAATACCCAAAGTGTGGCGTAGGGCAGGCGGGGTCCTGATCCCTAAGGAGAAGGATGCAGTGAACATCAGCCAATTCCGCCCAATCTCCTTACTGAATGTCGAGGGTAAAATCTTCTTTAGGGTCATTGCCCAGAGGATGGCCGAGTACCTGCAAAGGAATGCGTACGTCGATACATCTGTACAGAAGGCAGGAATATCAGGGTTCTCTGGCTGCTTGGAACATTTCAGCATGATCTGGCACCAGATCCAAATGGCCAAGGTGGAGAAAAGGGACCTCCATGTAGTCTTTCTCGACCTCGCCAATGCATTTGGCTCTGTGCCCCATGAACTCCTGTGGTCTGCCTTCAGATTTTTCCACATACCGGACACCATCACAACCCTGGTGAAGTCGTATTTCTAGGATCTGCAGTTCTGCTTCACCACCTCAGAGTTCACCACCTCATGGCAGTACACTCTGACCTGAAATTCTTCATCGGAGATGACCAAATCCCAACAGTGTCTGAGCAGCCGGTAAAAAGCCTTGGAAGGTGGTATGATGCAAGCCTGAAGGACAAAGACCAGGTGCAACAGCTGCGCAAAGAGATCAGTAGTAGCCTACAGTCCATCGACAACACCCAGCTACCCTGAAAGTTAAAGGCCTGGTGTCAACAGTTTGGTCTCCTACCCCGGGTGTTGTGGCCCTTAGCAGTGTATGAGGTTCCAATCTCAACAGTGGAGAAGATGGAAAGAGGAGTCACAGGCTACTCAAGCTGCCCCTCACCAGTCTAACAGAGGAATTCAAGTGTTCAAAAACCAGGCTCCAGATGACACTGAATGAATCTCGAGACCCAGTGGTGAGCAACAACGCGCCGACCTTGGCAACTGGGCGCAAATGGAGGCCAGGAAAAGCAGTCCAGGAGGCAACAGCAGCCCTCAGACATGCTGACATTGTGGGTCATGTTCAGCAAGGGAGAGGAGGCCTTGGGCTAACTAGCCGTGCTGCTTGGAGTAAGGCCACTGCACCAGAGTGGCGGAAGATGGTAGTGCAGGAAGTACGCCATCAGGAGGAGGCTGCAAGGTGGGCCAAGGCAGCCTCTCTTTCCAAACAGGGACAGTGGACTCGATGGGACAGTGTGGAGAAGAGGAAGATCAGCTGGAAGGATCTGTGGGCCATGGAAGTGAGGCGGTTGAGCTTTTCCATCAGAGCAACATATGACGTCCTTCCAACTCCAGTTAATCTTCACCAATGGTATGGTGAAGATCCGGACTGTGCCCTCTGTTCCATGCCAGCCAACCTCAGGCACATTCTCACAGGGTGTAAAACAAGCCTCACCCAAGGACGCTACACTTGGCGTCACAACCAAGTCCTTAAAAAACTTGCGTCCGCCCTGGAGGACAAGCGAGCTGACATTGGCCGGCAACTTGTGTTTCCTCCGGAGATTGCAACCACCACCCTAAGACCTGACATGGTGCTCTGGTCCCGTTCGCTCAAGAATGGCTTCATCATTGAGCTCACAGTACCCTGGGAGGACTCAGTAGATGAGGCTTATGAGCGAAAGCATCTGCGCTATGCCGATCTAGCTGCCGAAGCACGGCATCATGGCTGGAACACAGAAGTCCGACCAGTGCAGGTGGCCTGCAGAGGTTTTGTGGCAACATCTACAACCAGACTGCTTAGAGACCTTGGAATTAAGGGCCAGAGCCAGCGTTCGGCAATCAAAGCTGTATCGGAGGCGGCAGAAGGCAGCAGTCAGTGGCTCTGGATGAAGAGGAAAGACCCCAGCTGGGCCCCGAAGTGAGAGGGCCAGGATGTATGCGGTCAACAATGCTTGACTCAGGGAGGAGGACGCCCCTGCCATGCATAGTCCCATGGGATGTTGGCTATCATCAACAAGGCAACTCCTATGACTAATTGGGAATGGGATGCAAGCGTAGGATTGATCACCCTGTCGCTGGCCGTCTTTGGGGAGGGTGTATAGTGTGAAAGGCCGAAACACCCTAGGAACCAAAGGTACACTACTGACGATGCGCTCCCCAAATTTCATCAGGCTCATTGTTCATTAACTCTTGGAAGTGCTTGCACAAAGGATAGTAACATCTCATCCTGTGTTCTTGGAATCATAATATCAAAGACCAAATGTGTGTCTCTGAGGGGAAATTAACTTTCATACAGCCGAAAGGGGTGAGAAAGTACACCAATATTAGTGGACAATTTGCACAAATGTAAATTAACATAGATGATGGAACATGATCCCTTATGCTAACGTGATGAAATATTTACCATGTGTGACCTCTCACCACTCTGGCTGTAGAAGTGTTCTTCATAACCAGTTCCTCAACAGCTCTCTGACTGAGCTCCACCCTCACTGGGTCTTCAGAGGAGAGTAAGGCTGATGAAGGATGAATGGATCAGTCACTCAATAAAGTGTAGAGCTGCTGGCTAACAAAATCACTATTTTAGTAGTTCATAAAAGTAAATAAGGCTTTATGACTGCTGAATACCAACTATCAATCACTTAGATAATGTTTTTTCAGGTAGAGATGCATCCTTGGGAAGTCCCTAGCCCATTGAAGTTGACATTGAAAATGGTTAAGGTAGGGGTTAGGGTTTAGGATAGGGATGTCACAAGGATCCCGGATAGCATTGACCATTGTGCATTCTCTCTTACATAGCATGTGTAAAAGAAACACAGACAAGGCAATAAATTATGGTCATTATAGTCAATTACGTTTTATGCGCTAAATTATGTAGAATATTGGCCTGTTGGAAACTACATCACCTACTACATCACACAGTTCAGTCTGGTTCTGATTTATCTCTAGAGAAACTACAACTCCCTACTACATCACACAGTTCAGGCTGGATCTGATTTATCAATTTTGTGAAGGAAAAATCTTTGATAATAACTTCTAATGTGTTCAAGGATGTTTTTAAGGTTGAGACGTTTATGTGTATGTTTGTGCATGTGTGCAACCACACACCCTCTCGACAGACAGGCCAAAGGCGCTTGGCCCAATTCAGGGATTCGTTGATCTACTTCAGAGGAACTGTGTCTAGATTTATTTCCTGTTGTTTTGACACCTCACTAGAAGACTAGAATAACTAGCTGTTGCTACAGAACGAGACGGCCAATTCACAGTTAGTCTGTGTCTCATTCTCCACACACGGACACATACCAAGATCACGTGTTTTCTATATGCACAAGATAGTTTGACTATATAAGGCTTCTGAACTCCTTGTGTCATCGAGCTCTCGGCCTTCCACCTCAGAGTGTAGGGCTGACCAGCTACATTATTGCAATTCTTATCAAATAAAGGTTGATTGTTTGAAGAAATGACAAAGTCTCTCCTGATTGGTTAGAATGTCCACCACAATGTGCAGTAACAATGTTAGACCAAACTCATAGTACAGAATGAATGACTGACTGCCCAATTCAACATCAGTTCACCGTCTCACCTCATACTGTATTGGAGCAGCATCAGCTGACTGCCTGGTTCAACATCAGTTCACCGTCTCACCTCATACTGTATTGGAGCAGCAGCAGCTGACTGCCTGGTTCAACATCAGTTCACCGTTTCACCTCATACTGTATTGGAGCAGCAGCAGCTGACTGCCTGGTTCAACATCAGTTCACCGTTTCACCTCATACTGTATTGGAGCAGCAGCAGCTGACTGCCCAGTTCAACGTCAGTTCACCGTATTGGAGCAGCAGCAGCTGACTGCCCAGTTCAACAACAGTTCACCGTCTCATCTCATACTGTATTGGAGCAGCAGCAGCTGACTTGATCGTTGATGCTAATCATCATGTTTTGAATCTAAGAGTAAATAGAGCCGACTACAACTCTAAAAATGAAGGGTTCAACTGGAGTTGTTCTCAGATCCCCTAAGAACCGTAGGGTTCTTGGTCAATAAAAAAAACAGAATGTCAGATCAAAAGGTTCTTCAAAGAACTTGTTAGAAGGTGGGTTTCATCGAGGAACCTCCGTTGTTGCTGGACTTCTTCCGGGAACTTCGCAATTACAACTGAAAATTACAAGTTTGGATGCGACAACAAGTTAAAAAGGTTAAGTTGGGTTGATGTTTGCCTCTGAACATGTCTAGAAATAATTATTATTATAATATAACATACTAATAATGAATAACGAAGACAATGATAGTTTTCTGTGAATATCTTCCGTAACGTTACTATAGTTAATTACCGTAAATATTAGAAAGCCGGGTTTGACCGTCGGCGTTTTATGAGCTACAGTACAGTACCGTTATCTCGCTAGATAACGTTATGTCCTAACTAGGCACAACTAGGTTTGGATTATTTCCCTCAACTATATTCGTTCCCATATATTGTATATCGTTTCCATAAAGCCAACATGGCTTTACACTCATTAACGTAAGTTTCCAATCTAGAGCAGTTCTCAGTTTTGTGATAATGAACTAGCAAACGTTAGCTAACTAACTAAGTAAGGACGGTGACCTGTCCTGACGAGATGTTACAATGAACTGAATCGTCAATGGAGGTCTTCCTCTTTATATAGCCTGCTACAGCATGTAATACTATTAACTCACAAGGGGGCATAACGTTACATGTACAATACTATCCCATTTTGGAAATGTTACATGGACAATACTATCCCATTTTGGGAACGTTACATGGACAATACTGTCCCATTTTGGAAACGTTACATGTCTTCGTTAATTATCTTCATTATCTTTTCAGATCTTCTCAGAAATTAATCAAGTCCATGGAATATAGACAAAACGAGATTTCAAGGACTAGCAGAGGTAGAGAGGCAAGGGTGAGGACATCATCCTGCTATTTTGACAGTCCCTGAAGGACAATACATAAGAGGTATTTGCTCTTATTCCTTCCCTTTCTCTAATGTATTTTGTAATAAAATTAGGAAGTGTAGTAAGATCATTGCTTTACTTTACTAGGACTGGAGACCACAGCAGCGATTCTGCTCTTGCCCTACCTTTATGTCCGTGACAAGGTATGCCTATGCACCAATCATCTGTTTCTTCATAAACATAGGTGTGCATGCTTATATAAAACTACTGCTGAAAATTTGTTATGTTCTTTGTTAATTGTATGTGTATTAATCTTTTCTTACTTTTGTTGACACAGATTTCACCGCTCTTCACTCCTTTACTGCACATCGGTGGAAATCCATTTCATCACGAGAGTGAAATCCCGCTGGCCTTTGATGGGGAGAACATCCACGCCCTCGAGGACGTCTCCATGGGACTTGGGGCTCTGCTATGGCTGTATTTTTTATTTTCCCTTAAATTTCCCAAAAATGTCAGAAAAACACTTTTTGTTCTTAAGTTACTGTGTTCTGGGGATAAGAGAAGTTGGGTGAAGTTACCAGGGCCGGTCACAAAGATGGCAAACTTCCTAACATAACTAAGTGGATATGATATACACACTAAAGCTGAAAAATCTGCATTTAGCATCAGGTCTACGATGTTGTTAGTTTACCTATGATTCATTTTTAATGTATGTTGTTTTTATTGTTGTTGTGGAATAATCAGAATTGGTTGGTAACATAGGTAAGATGTTTTATATTCATCATATGTTTGTAAGTTACTTCTCATCAAGAATGTTATTTTTGTATAATACTGTGGCAGGGTTGCAGTATCTGTTCTATGTCAAGACTAAGTTGCATGGGCCGCAGAGAGGGGAGAGGTCAAAGTGTCATCATGTGTAAACATATCTTTTGCTCCACTGTGTCTGTGTGCCAGTCACTCCCTACTTTTCCCATCGGGGAAAGGAGGATGGCAGTGTCTGGAATCATTCTATGCTCCCTCTAATGTTGTCCCTATCTTAACCTATAGCAATCATTCTCCTCTCCGTGAGCTTGTCCAGGAGGTTGTATTTAGAGTTGGTTGTATCTAAATGACAATTTGATATATGCCTGTTGATATGGAGGATTGGTTTATGGTTCTAGGGTTTGAGTAAGGAGACAAAGCTGAACGATTTATTATGTCTATGCTGTCTGACTATGTGTGTTCTTTGCTATTAATGGATCGCAGTTGCAATGCAGAAGGGGCTCTCAGAGAATTCATTGATAGACACTGAATTACCTGAGAGTCACAGGGTTGTGATAAAGCTCATATAATTAATGATGGACTTTGATAACTAACTCTGACTTGTGTTGTGGTTTGCGCTCATGATTTGGGAAACAGAGGAAATTTCCACGACATTGTACATCATTATTTTAGATTTTGTAATGAATGTCATGAAAAGCACTTTACAAAGTCATTTTATTATTTATTATGGTCTGACATGTCTGCAGAAATGTTGCAATTTTGTAATGTGTTTTGTTTGGTAAATTGTTTTGTAAATATTAGTTCACATTTGTGGTGCCACTAAATACACAATTATTTAAATCAATATTGTTGTTATTATTTTTAAAATAGGTTTTTATAATGCAGGGAGGGTGGACAGGGAGTTTTAAAAAATGAACCCCAAAAGGTTATTTGAGGAACCAAATAACTTATATGGGTTCCCACAAAAGGTTCTTCAACTAACTTTTTTAGCTTTTTGTCTGAAAGTATTTTCTCAACTGCGATTCTAACTCCAGTCAGCAGACGGCGATATGTGTCTTTCAGGTGATTCTGACACTGTGACGTATAATCTAGTGGACGGGACGCTCCTTCAACATCAACAGTTAGTCAGACACTTTGGTTCACTCGAACTTGATGGGAAAAAGGTTTATTCAATAAATCTAGCAACTCCTCTCATACTGGGAAGACCCCCACAGGCCTTAAGGGCAGTTTTATTTCAAATGTAGTACCCGGACGGAGAAAATCCAATAAGAGTTTTATAGTTTCATCCTTAGGGTTACTTACCCTAAAGTGGACACACTCCCATCAGTTTCTGAGACAACTTCCCAGACTTTGTAGGCTGTTGAATAATGCTTAAACCTCATCTTTATCAAATGATCCATTAAAGATACCAATTTAACACCTACATTTGTCTACATATGGGTTGCTTAAATTGTATATGATTATATTCCCAGTTTTACTTGATCAAATCTCTAGTAATCATTAAACACACATACAATTCATCATGTTTTCATATATTCACAGAATCCGTATAAAATGTAAGAAATTATTTGGTACTATTTGGTATTATTTGAAAACCATTCAATTTGCTTTTTCAAGGACTCTCCATAGCGAAGAAGCAGCTCTCCAAACATACTCCCAGCAGAATTTGTTTTAATACTTTTGTTTCCCAGACAATGACCATGGGATCGTCAACGGTTCTCTAACCTCCCAGAGACCACGGGAAAATTAAGCCTCCCAGGAACTATAGACCTTCTGCTGCTTTCTAAAATATCATCCCGCTTATTATCCAAATTTCAATAATCTGAGTAAGCATATTTCTATATGTTACTATCAAACGTCAGATTAAGACTCATTTCCACAACTCTGTCACACAATGCTATTCCCAAACATATCTAATCAATTTGTTTTTCAACAATATTTGAACCTGCAGGAATATTTTCACATTTCTATCTCATGGTTAGTTCCTAGGATAATGCAACTCATACATTTACATCTTTCAATACTTCCAAAATGGGGTCCAGGTTTTAAAAAATTACAGGGGCACCTTACTATCTTATACTATATCATAAATGGTCTTAGCTAGTAAACACAGATTCTAGTTTTCATCCAGTTCAAACAGATAGTTGACTCTGCCCTCTTTACACCTCCAAGGTGCCCCCCTCACTCAGGAATACACACTCCACTTTACGTGTTTCGCTAGTCATTCTTTTTTTTTTTTTACTGCGTTTGAGATGTGGTATCCACTCGGCTCGCTGCCTCCCAGATCAAAGGTGGGACCATCTGCTCCGTTCCCAAAGTGTGGTCTCCCCGAGATCCCATGTTTGAGGGATCCCTCATGCACGATTTACCTGGGTCGTCAGGGAGCGGTCACCAAGTGAAGATTAACATGCCCATCACCAAATGTGGTTAATTTCTTTAATAACAAATGAGGAGACAAACTTACCACACAAGTCAGAGTTCAATTTAAATATTTATTCACTTATTAATAAGGGAGTAGGTCAATACAACGCACAAATATAAAGTGAATCAATTGAGTGCTCTACGATAATGATGGCTGGTCAACAAATCACCCCCAGATGATTCGTTGAGAGCCACGATACAAAAGACAAAGCTCTTTTACAGCCAAGATACACCCCTTTCAACCTACATGACCAACAACATGTATAGAATGGGTCACAAGGTTAAGATTTGTATGAAAGATACTGTCAGCTGAAAATTGTAAGTATCTGCTGTAAAAACAGTACTCTGTGTAGAGACCAGGGTCTGGCCGTGAGGTCATCTCTCCCTGGTACCATATAGAACAGAAACATTAACTCATGCTCTGGAATGCGGTCTCGTTAGGTTTTGTCACCCAAAAGACATTGTAAATCTCCTGTCAGTGTTATCGCCCAGAGGCCCATCCTCAGTAGAACACACAGACACAATAGTTCTAAGAACCCTCTATTCTGTTGCATAAAAAACACCATTTGATGCAATAAAATTATTATAACAATGTTGAAGTTTTGCTCTGTGTCCACTGAAAGTTGACTAGTAACAACTGGGACCTAAAAGACACCGACCATGAGACCCACTAAATCTGCCCAAGAAGAGGGAAACAAAAGAAAAACCCACACCAAACTTAAAAACAGGAAGCAAACCAAAAAGTGGATCGACTAAAGGTGTTGACTCTCCACATCTAGCAAGACATGTTTGCTTACCCCCAACAGAAAACTTCCATTTCACATAATCAACTACAATGCTTCTACAATATAAACACGGTGTCTACTGGCTGTCAACAATTAAAAACAAGAAAACACATATTTCTAAATAATAATATACATTTTTTTTTTTTACATCATTTTTCTTTCAATAGAATCCTAAAACCCACTAGCTTCTAGAACTCTCGTCCTCTTGGAACGAGCCCAAACAAAACTCATCTCCAATACGGAAAAACGTGCAGTCAAAATAAATTGTGGTCCATGGCAACGCACTGGCTAAATGCAAAACGTGTTGACTGCCGACCCTTGAGACAATCAGCAACCAACTCCTGCAATATCCGTGAGTGTTGATCTGTTCCACCTTACTTCTACTGTGATTATTATTTTTGACAGGGTTCATTTGTGAACATCTTGGCATGTTGTTGGATCGGGCCCAGTCCCCAATGTCATGCATTTGGGTTAGCACATCTGAGAATGAATCCTGATATTCTAAAATCAGGGCAACATTGTCAATATAATTGTTCCCAAATATGGTCAGCTGGTTGAATAAATAATTATGATTACTAAATGTTACATACATTGTAAATATGAAAATCATAACCAAATGTACACCACTTTGTTAAAATACTTCACTTAATGGTGAGGCATGGAATAATAAAACATGTATATTTTGTCAGGCTGAATGTTTGAAATATGAGTAGGTGATTTGAGTCATGCTTCTTCAGTAGTGGAATATAGACTTCTACTACAATGTTAAAACATTCTACATTGTGACATTTTTTAATTGATATCATGAAACAACTTCTTCATGTATTTATTTTCAGATGTTTGATCAGAGATCTTTTATCAGAGTATCTCTTGTCACATTGATCACAGCTATGAGGTTTCTCTCCTGTGTGTTCTTTGGTGTGAAGTCATCTGGCTAGATGTTGGAAAACTATTCCCACATTGATCACAGATATAAGGTTTCTCTCCTGTGTGTGTTCTCTAGTGTAATGTCAGACTGCTAAATGTAGTAAAACTCATCCCACATTGATCACAGCTATAAGGTTTCTCTCCTATGTGTTCTCTGGTGTATTGTCAGACCGCTAAATGTAGTAAAACTCCTCCCACATTGATCACAGCTATAAGATTTCTCTCCTGTGTGTGTTCTCTGGTGTATTTTAAGTTCTGATGAAGATTTGCAACCTTTCCCACAGTCAGAGCAGCAATGAGATGTCTTCCCCGTGGGTCTCTGCTGGTGTTTCTTGAGGCGTTTTGACGCGGAGAGACCAGAGGATCCATGATAGTCACGTCTTTCTCCTGTGTGAACAAAAAGTCGGACAGGTGGTTTAAGGCCCAAAACAGCAAAAATACACTGTAAAAAGGTGATGCCAACAGTGTAGCCATTATGTTGTACAAACAATGATGTCTGTAATGAATGTTAATTATTTGACATTTGTCTGAAGACAGTCAAGTGAACAACAATAGTCCTATTTTGCCTTGTTTTCCCATTAGTAGTAACATCGACGATTTTATGCAAGAAATACAATTTTAAAGTTGTTGAAATCCTAAGCAGTGTGCCAGACAACTTTTGGTCTACAATATGGCACCTTTCTGTAGCTCTATGTTGTTGTTAGGTGAAGTTATGGGTCCTACAGTAGGTCTATGGTATTGGTATAACTAGCGGTTTCCGCATTAGCATGGAGGAGTTTCTGCAACCAAATTGCGTTTTAGCGAACAGAGGGCAGAGAGTGGATGCAGAGAGCAATGCACCTATTTGGGGATGTCTGATAGTATTTACACACCACCACTAATGATTTGTGGAGCTTCTCAAAGTAATGTTGTTTTCCTCACCTCAAACAGTAAGTAATCAAAGTCTTACAAATACGTTGAACTTTGATCATCAGCAAGGATGTTTTTGTGGGTGACCTGTTAATGGTCTCAAAGATGGTGAAGGATGAATTGGGTAAAGTGGAATCGGTTCGAGTGGTATGATGCCGATTGTGTGTCAGCAGCGCAAAAGGAGAAAGCTTTGTGTGGTTTAGGTTAAACATTTCAGGTAGATGCACGTGGATTAAAATTAATGATGGAAGGTTTTACTGTGGTTTGGTGAAGTGGTTCTCCCATCTTATGTAAAACCTGGGTAAGTGAGATATACAGAAGCCGCTGCAGTGTTACAATTGTAAAAAAGGTTGGACATGTGGCAAGTGCTAGTCGAAGGAATTAATGTCATAGTCAGATGAAGCATGTTGTAACTGTGATGGGAATCACGTTCCCGAGTTCCCGGGGTGCCCTGTACGGATGAAGGAGGTCATAGTAGCTAGGATGATCAGGCCCATCCAGCAGGTGTCCTATGTGGAGGCAGTGAAAATAGCCGAAGGAGTAGAGAGGAGAAGGTAGTTCATGTCCCACAGTTTGCAGTGAATCCATGTTGGAGAAGGATCCAACAGACAAATAGTGAAAGAGGTGGACTTTGTGTTTATAGAGCAAGTGATAAATTGCATTAATAAATTATTAGTAACCTTCGTCCAAAACTAGCAGTTTCCAAAATTGCGTTTGCATTGCCCCCAATGCCGCAGTGATAACTTGCATTAATAATAAACTAATAAAATATCTAAGAAGCTAGACATCATTGTGAAGGCGGCAAACAGATTTCTGGATCTCCAGGACTTCAGACAAAATGTTACAGGGAGTACTGAATCAAGAAGTCCCCCCCACTCCTAGGTTCCTGAACCTGTGTAGGGATCTGAATAGTACCATTTTTGTTTGAAATTCAGGGTAGTGGAATGAATTTGGTTAGTGTTTATTTTTTATTTTACGTAATTAGTATGATTTATTAATCCCATTTTTTTTTTGCGTTGGTTATTTTTTACAACCCTGTACAGTAGGTGGCGGCAAAACACCTGATGAGTGTCGTCTGACAATAAACCTCAGAGATGAAGACATGGTAGTTGACCCTAATTAGATGTTACGTTACATGTTATCTTACTTCATGTAGCCTGCTAGCTAACCAACATTTTCATACTTCGCTTACTCCTCTCTGATAAGATACCGCTGCACAAACATGCTTATCTAGGCCTACAACAGCACTGGTACCAGGCAGTATTAGCTAGCTACGTTTGCTCGGACTCTTAATATATTTAGCAAGCTGGCTAGCCCGCTCACTAGCGATTAGCAGCTAACATTATTTGAGCAACGCCTTGCTAAGAAAATACAATATTTCGCCTTTAAATGTAATGGCATGAAAATAATTGCCAGATTATTATACAATGACTTATCAACAGCTCTAACAATTTGACCCCCACAGGAAATCTACACTGGCAATTATAGAAAGACCCATTTACTATATAACCATATTTAACCAGTATGACATCGGGGAACTTTTGGCATACTAACTATATCATACTTTGACCAATAAGCATACTATATACTCAATTAACATCACAAATAGTACAGTTAGTATGAGTATTCTAACACAGCTAATGACAATTTGACCCCTACAGGAAATCTACACTGGCAGTTATAGAAAGACCCATTTACTATATAACCATTGATTATTGAAGAATATAACTTAGCAATGCCTCAAATGTTTCAACTGTATTACCCCACCAGAAACCAAAACATAAGCTCGTATAACGCCACTGTTTGTAAACTAATACTATATGGCTGAGGAGTAGGGTCGATCCAAGTGTTCTGACCTCACAATGACAGTAAAGCACCCAAGCTAACTGGCTAACGTTGGATAGCTTACTAGACAAATCAGAGAAAACCTCACTCTTACCATTTTACTTGCCCTAGCAGAGCTGGTTAGGCTGTTTTCATGTTATCCAGAGCGTTGGTGACTAACTGTGCTGCTGGCAACAATTTAATTTGAGCGTTTTTTTGCAGATGTTTACTGACACCTGGACATATTCAACGGGTGTTGAGCGTTATTAAATTCATCAGTTATTCTGCGCTTTAATCAAGTCAATAAACATTGGGTAGTTAGTTAGAATATAGTTACTATACTGGCAAGTTTGATGTATAAGTAGCCAACTAACGTTAGGTAGCTAGTTTACATACCGATACATACTGCTGTAAAGATATGCTATGCATTTTGTAAGGATAGTGTGGCTAACATAACGTGTAACGTAACTTATTTGAAAAGTCATTACTTTACTAAATTTCTCAACATTTGTCATAATTATTTAAAGCAGTTCATTTGTATCCGTTCTCGTTGGACTTTGCCTGAATATTTTCCTCCATTTTCTTCACATCTGAAAACGACGTGAAGCCACGCCCATTTTCTGAAGAATTGCATCATGGGCCCTTAAAGTACTGCGTGTATATGTCATATTTTGGCGAATTTAGTACGACATCCGGGAACTTTTGGCATACTAACTACATCATACTATGACCAATAATCAGACTATATACACACTATATTAACATCAGGAATAGTGCAGTTAGTATGAGTATTCTAACACAGCTCAGGCCTCTGTGGAGACATTTTGTTTGTTTAAATACTAGGTGGCCCCTTTAAAAAAGCCACACAACAATCAATCAACCAATCTGCAGTTCAACCAATTACAAAGCTATTACACCACTATTTTGGTAATAAGATGGATGGGGCTGGAGAAATGTAACTACTCTCAGATTCATAGACAGACCTATGGATGTAAGGACTGACATTCCATGATATCAACATTATAGTTTCAACCATGTTGAGGCTATACAGTGTTGGTTTACATTGTTTCTAAACATTGGAGTAAAAAAACTTATTTGGGGTTTTGATGGGGTACAACAGTTGAACTAAGCTCATGAGGCATGTGTTATATTCTATAAGAATCCATGATTATAAATAAATAATTTAAAAGTAAAAATATGGATGTAGCAATTGCAAATTTCCCCTTTAACAACAAACATCAGTTCAACAACCCAGAGTTTGTGCTTCTGTTTTTAAGACAGTACTTACTAGTGTTAATCAGGGCCCGTTCATCGTTAGAACCATCGAACGCCTTAAGATGCGTTTGGGAAACCGGGCCTAGATATCCAGTTTCCTCCTCTTCTTCATTGTTCGATGAGACAGTCACCTCCTGCTCCTCTTCTTTCACTAAAACGTCGTCCTCCTCCTCCTCATCCTCTTTCACTCTGAACGAGTCTTCCTCTTCTTTAACTGACACGTCTTTCTCTTCTTCTTTCACAGTAACAGCCTCACCCTCTACTTGTTTTTGTATTATAACAGACTCCTCTGCCTCCTCTTTCACGAGAGCTTCTTTCTCCATCCAGCAGACCTTCTCCTCTTCTTCAGCAGGAACGGGGTTAAGTTTGAGACTGGAGCTATGAGGCATGTTTTTTTATTTTTTAAATAAAAAATAATGTATTACCTTCAATACCATTCATTCTTTACAACTCATAATTTTAATTCATACTCCAATAATGGCATTTTAATTTAACTAAACAAAAACCCCAAACAAAACCTCAGGGGAGCATCTTCCCTCCCCGTCACCCTACAAACTACCTTTCCCTATCTCCCCGTCCCTAATCTATCCCCTTACAAATCTAAATGACACCCAGCCCTAAACCCCCCTTCCACCTCTCCCGAGCAGCATGCTGCCCCCACTTCCTCTCCTCCCTCTTCATCCTCCCCCTCAAATCTCCTTCCACCCTCCTCACTATCCCTTCCACCCCCAATCTCTCCCTGTCTTCACCATGTTCTGCCTGGCTTCCCACAGCCCCCGTTTAAAGAAACTCATGAGAAGCCAGAGCAGAAACCTGTCCCTATCCGTCCCTCTCGCTCTCCCTACACCTCTCTCTAACCTGGCCCACATCAATACAAAATCCCCCCTTACCAAACCTAACAACACCCGTGCCCTAGCCCATACTACTCCGGCAAAGGCACAGTCCCAAAAGACATGGCGCACAGTCTCCTCCCTGCCACAAGAGGATCTTGGACAGGTGGGGGATTGCGCCAAACTATGCCGGTACATGATGGAACGTACCGGCAAGCACTTATGGAGGCTCAACCAATTCAGGTCCTTGAGCCTGTTGTCCAGACCCCGCGCCTGCACTCCCTCCCAGACCACTTCCGAGATGCCCACTACAGGCGCCGGACTCCCTGCCTGTCTGACCTCCTCGTACAGGTGCCTGTGATCTAAACCTACTCGGGCAACTTCAACCTCAGGGTGCACACGCAGCCACTTGGCCGCATGACCAAAGTGCAACGGCAGCTGTTCCGCCCGAGGACCCGTGTTAGACCACACCATTACGCTTCTCGCCTGATACGAGAAGAACACCCGCAGGAGGTAACCGGGCGGGTGTATCACTGGATGAGCAAGCTCCGTTAACAAGAAAGAAACAAAAATTGCGTCCAGCTTGAGGGGGAGATGTGGTACCCCCCTACCTCCCTCCCCGATGGGACAGAGCATGCGTGCCCTGGCGACCCACTCGTACCTGCCACTCCACATGAACTGAAACACAAGCCTCACTAGAGGCCTCCTCAGACAAGCCGGCAATGGGTAGATGTACGCCAAATACAAAAGAGACGGCAACACATCCACCTTTAGGACCAGGACTTTGCCCATAAAAGACAAATACCTAGCCTTCCACATTGCTAGCTTCCTCTGTACCACTGCGATACGCATGTTCCAGTTTAGCGTCGCTGAGCCGGAGGTCTCAAAATGGACCCCGAGAATCCTCAGGGCCCCCTCACAGAGAGATAACCCCCCGGGCATATCCGTTCTACCGCGCCATCTTCCGAAAAACTTGACGGAAGACTTTGCATGGTTCAGAACCGCTCCCGACGCTCGGGTGAAATCCCCAAAGATGGCAAGGGACCTTGTCAGGCACGAGTCCTTGCACAGCAGCAAGTGTCGTTGGCATACTGCGTCATCTTAACACGCAGCCCCTCACTCCCAGGGATCAACAAGCCTTCCACCCCTGTGTCTGCCCTAATGGCAGCTCCCAGAGGCTCCATGTACAGAATGAAGAGGAGAGCCGAGAGTGGGCACCCCTGCCTGACCCCAGACGAGAGTCACCCAAGTGAGTATTTACACTAACTCGGCTCCCCGCTCCGACATATAATGTATGAATCCATCAACTGAACTTCTCCCAAAATCCTAATCGACCTAACACTCTGAATAAAAAGGATCTATTCACGCGATCAAAGGCTTTCGCCTGATCTAGTGCTGCTACCATTAAAGGCAGTCCTCTATCTTCAACCCAAGCGATGGAGTCCCTGATTAACTGTAGGTTCCGTCTAATAGAGCGGCCCTCTACCCCGCACGTCTGATCCTCATGGACGACGTAGGGAAGGGCTGTGCGCAACCGGTCTGCTAAAACCTTTGCAAGTAGCTTGTAATCTACACACAGCATGGTCAACGGCCGCCAGTTGCCAAGGTCTGTTACTTCCCCCTTCTTATATAAAACTGACAGCACACCAACAGCCATTGATCCCCCAGGGACCCCCGTCTCAAGGATGGCCTTCAAGACTTCGAGGACCACTGGTCCAAGTATACCCCAAAACTTGAGATAAAACTCAGCCGGCAGCCCATCCATCCCAGGCACCTTCCCTTTTCCCATCCTCCTAAGAGCGCTCTCAACCTCTTCTAGTGAGATCTGGGCCTCCATCACTTATCTAATGTCCTCCGGCAACCGCCTGGACAAGTGTTCTAAAAACACATTCCCCTGCTCTACATCTATTTCCCTTTCCTTAAATAAACCTTGGAAATGATCAGTTGTCACCCTGACCATTTCCTCTGGTTTTCTAACTATACTACCATTTTCTTCCCTTATGCCATGCATTACCTTCCTACTCTGTCTGGCCCTAACCGACTTAAAGAACATAGCAGAACAAATCTCATTGTGTTCTAGAAAGCCACTATGCGCACGCTCCAGGAAAGCTCTAGCCTTCCGCTCCTGCAACTCCCTGAGCTGCGCCTTTAGGGTTGCGGATCTCTCCCAGTCAAATGACCCACCGAGGTTGCCTGCCTCGTACTCAAGTTCAATTAACCTTTGGATACGATCCACCTCCCTCCTCTCCTCCCTTTTTTTCCTCTTGCAATACCCTATTATAAAAGCCCTAATCCTCACCTTAACTAATTCCCACCACTAACACCCCCTCGCACATGGACCTGAGGCCTTCAAGCCTCCAAAAGAAACCAAAAAATATGTCAACAAAAGCCTGCTCCTCCAGCACATCCCGATCTAACTTCCAGTACCCCCTACCGAAGAGGCAGACTGGCGACCCCACCTGCAGGAGCACCCCGTCGTGATCCGAAAAGAAAACAGGCAACAGCCGCCCAGACAACTTACCCAAAGACCTGGGTACAAAAATATAGTCGAGCCTCCGCGCAACCCCCCTGGAGTTGCGCCATGTAGGACCGGCCATTTTCGGAGTAGTGTGCAGGCCACCATCAACCAGACCATGGCAAGCCATTAACCCAGTGATGGCGCCTGCACTGCTATCCCCCCCTATTCCTAAATCTGCATTAAAATCCCCCCCTATCACTAATTTCCTATTTGTGACACACAGGGGCGCCAGACAGTCCACCATCTCCCTCCTGTCTGCCACCACCTGTGGCCCATACACCACCACTAATCTAAATTTACAATCCCTTATCGTGACATCCACCCCCATAACCCTCCCCTGCATCACCACAAAAGAACACTCCACTTTTACCTCCCTGTGCCCACACAAAATGCCTACCACCGATGAGTGCACCCCCCCAATACCCCAAACTGACTCCCCCTTGTCCCACTCCTTCTTAAACCTACTAACATCCCCTCCATCCCTCAGGTGAACCTCCTGTAAAAAACAAAAATCAAACAACACACCCTCCAAATAACTAAATACCGCCCTCCTCTTAACAAAATCCCTTAAGCCCCTTACATTTAAACTAACAAAAGTAAAATTAGACCCCATGAAAGAATAAAATAAAATCATGTAATCCACTCAAATACTAAACCCCGACAGAAAAAAAACAAAAACAGGAGACTCACCCGATGCTCCCCTGCTCCATATCTACCTGTGAAAACACCATCCGTACTCCCAACGTCCCCCCCTCTTCCTCCATCTCACCAACCCAGGATGCAGGAATAGTGTTTGGCTCCGGGGTGCCCTGCACTCTGGGTCTACCCCCACACTCCTCCCACTCCCCAGTGCTGCAGCTGGTTTGGAAAAAAATAGGAGAGGCTGAGTCCCCAAACAAAAAACTCCCCACCTCCTCCTGTACCCAGTCCTGAGTCTTGTTAGGTGTGACCCCACCCAACAGAAGTTGAGGGCCTTGGGAAACCAGCAGCAACCCAGAGGTTTCTCCCACCCCATCACTCTCTTGACCATCCCCTCCCTCTCACTGTCGGCCAATCGCACCCTCCTCGTCATTCTCTTCTTTGGTGATGGCGGCAGTGGAGAGATATACCACCCTCCCCCCCGCCAGCTCCTCCACCATACCCCTCATCTCTTCCACCAGGGCACTTTCCCCCACTCCACTTGCTCTTCCACCGTCTCCTTCTCCACCACCCCTCCCTCGCTTTCTTCTCTCTGGTCATGAGGCATGCTTCCTTCCCCTCCTCTTCTTCCCCCATCCCCCGCTCCTGCTCCCCCAGCCACAGACACGTATGACCTCTGACGAGCCGGGCACCCCCGCCACAGGTGTGCTAACGAGCCTCACCCGTGGCACGCCTTAGGCTAGTCACAATCCTTCGCCTCATGCTCCCCAGATCCACAAAATCTGCATTTTCTTGCGCTGCACAAGGCGAAGATGTGGCCATAGGCCATACAGCGCCTGCAAAATGGAGGCTGACGTGCATAAAACAACGTCCCCCTGTCATCCCCCAGGGAGAACATAGCAGGAGGATGGATGTAGCCACCATGTCCCTTTGGGTCCTCCCTGAAGAGGGCCTGGAAGCCTCTCCTCCAATTCCAAAACCCAAGGGAGTCTTTTTTCCCCAGAAAGGCCCTCACCTCTTCGTCCTTAACGTATGGATTGTAAATGTTGACAGTTACAACCCTAAAGTTGTTCCTCGCCAGGCTTGTTATTTCATAGTGGCTCATCGGCCTCTCACCTCCCACTGCTCTTGCCCTTCTCAGGATATCATCGTGTTTCTCCTCTGTATGTAGTGCCACGTCGTATGCTCCCTCCAACGAGTTGCCTTGGAAACAAAACACGTCCTTCACCATCAGCTTTAGAATCCCCATCAATATTGTCCTTCCAAAAGTTTCCCGTCCTAAAGGCTCCAACTCCTTTTCCTTCCAAGCAAACCGAATCGTGTTGGCCAGCCCAATCCCAGGGACCGACCGTGTTGATGGATTTTGCACCATCTACGCAAGGAGAATGGCGCACCCGGCTCACGTTCTCTTCTCTTCCAAAACAAGGAAAAAAGAAAAAACAAGTTTTCTTTTTCCAAGTGACTGAGCCTATACTGGTGCAGACTAACACAGAGACAGGAACAATCACCCACCAACGTGGTTAAGTTTGAGACTGGAGCTGAGGCATGTACTGAAGTCGCTAAGTATAATTCAAAGCAGTGTCACTTTATCAGCAGCACATGATCAATGACGTCTGAATAATCATTTCGTCGAACACCTGATTGGTTTGGTATTGGGCTCGTTCGACATTGCAGCCGACAGTGCAGGTGGCTGCTGACTGTTCTAAATAAAGCTCAAAGCCTTGAGTAATGAATCTATTTTTGACACGAAAGAGCCAATGCTTCAGGAAGCTTTGTTTCCCCATCACTACTTTTCAGCATGTTTTCTGTGAATTAGACTATGGGAGTTTTGTAACTTTTTCCACCTTGACTTTCTGCTAGTTGGGTTTTAACTGGTCTCCATTAGTTGGTCTCGCTGACCATAACCGTGCTGGTTAGGCTAGCTAGTTGGCTAAATAGCTAATGTTAGCTGGTTGGCTAAGATAACTGCATATGTTACGCCCCTGAAAACAATTAAACTTTTCTCAATTCAACTTTTAGTTCCAACATTTCACAAAAGTAACACATTACAAAGCAACAGAAAAACAATTATACAAATAACACAGCAAAATATCTTATTAACAACGCACATGTTCATTCACAATCGACATAAGATGGCAGCTACTCTCAGTACGATGCTATTCTTCGCTACAACCGAGCAGGGCTAATATTACTCTCTGCAAACTTAACTCTAACTTCCTCAAGATGTTACTAAAACACACCTTATACACTCTTGACATGTTAGCGAGTTATGACATTTAAATTATTATTTTTTTATCATCAATAAAGTACCTGAAAACAGGGGAGAAATAATCACGAGAGTGATACGGTATTGTTTTCTCAATTCAACTTTTAGTTGAATGAGAAAAGACCGTGATTTCCCAAGGAATATGGGTGGAGACCAGAGCAATCGATCTCCGGCTCATAGATTAAGAGCATTTCGTAGATCACAGATTAACACTTTTAGGCACCACAAAATAAAGTAATCAATATAACGTTTACACATTACTCTCACAATTCGTACCCTTTGACAGATTTGAACAATTATATGAATGTTATCAATCTCTATCAACTAATACTGAATGCATCTTCTTTTTAACCTTAGATATTTTAAGATCCTCACATACTATGAACTTACTAATACTTTTTAATGTATAACAGGCTATGAATATTTCCTTTAACCTGTCACACATATAGCTAATATTATTTGATTTTTGGTTAGATGGCGTTATGTATTTCCAAAACTGTCCATATTACTTCACACCATCATAGGGACATTTTAAGTTATTTCTGTTGTAGTTTAGATCATAGGTAATAGGCTGGTCCTCCATATTACTTCACACCATCATAGGTAATAGACTGGTCCTCCATATTACTTCACACCATCATAGGTAATAGGCTGGTCCTCCATATTACTTCACACCATCATAGGTAATAGACTGGTCCTCCATATTACTTCACACCATCATAGGTAATAGACTGGTCCTCTATATTACTTCACACCATCATAGGCAATAGACTGGTCCTCCATATTACTTCACACCATCATAGGTAATAGGCTGGTCCTCCATATTACTTCACACCATCATAGGTAATAGGCTGTTGGTATTCAGCAGTCATAAACACACCCTGTGCAACTGGGTACTGGACTTCCTGACGGGCCGCCCCCAGGTGGTGAGGGTAGGCAACAACATCTCCTCCCCGCTGATCCTCAACACTGGGGCCCCACAAGGGTGCGTTCTGAGCCCTCTCCTGTACTCCCTGTTCACCCACGACTGCATGGCCACGCACGCCTCCAACTCAATCATCAAGTTTGCGGACGACATAACAGTGGTAAGCTTGATTACCAACAACGACGAGACGGCCTACAGGGAGGAGGTGAGGGCCCTCGGAGTGTGGTGTCAGGAAAATAACCTCACACTCAACGTCAACAAAACTAAGGAGATGATTGTGGACTTCAGGAAACAGCAGAGGGAACACCCCCCTATCCACATCGATGGAACAGTAGTGGAGAGGGTAGCAAGTTTTAAGTTCCTCGGCATACACATCACAGACAAACTGAATTGGTCCACTCACACAGACAGCATCGTGAAGAAGGCGCAGCTGCGCCTCTTCAACCTCAGGAGGCTGAAGAAATTCGGCTTGTCACCAAAAGCACTCACAAACTTCTACAGATGCACAATCGAGAGCATCCTGGCGGGCTGTATCACCGCCTGGTATGGCAACTGCACCGCCCTCAACCGTAAGGCTCTCCAGAGGGTAGTGAGGTCTGCACAACGCATCACCGGGGGCAAACTACCTGCCCTCCAGGACACCTACACCACCCGATGCTACAGGAAGGCCATAAAGATCATCAAGGACATCAACCACCCGAGACACTGCCTGTTCACCCCGCTGTCATCCAGAAGGCGAGGTCAGTACAGGTGCATCAAAGCCTGGACCGAGAGACTGAAAAACAGCTTCTATCTCAAATCAAATCAAATCGAATTTATTTATATAGCCCTTCGTACATCAGCTGATATCTCAAAGTGCTGTACAGAAACCCAGCCTAAAACCCCAAACAGCAAGCAATGCAGGTGTAGAAGCACGGTGGCTAGGAAAAACTCCCTAGAAAGGCCAAAACCTAGGAAGAAACCTAGAGAGGAACCAGGCTATGTGGGGTGGCCAGTCCTCTTCTGGCTGTGCCGGGTGGAGATTATAACAGAACATGGCCAAGATGTTCAAATGTTCATAAATGACCAGCATGGTCGAATAATAATAAGGCAGAACAGTTGAAACTGGAGCAGCAGCACAGTCAGGTGGAAGTTGACAGCAAGGAGTCATCATGTCAGGTAGTCCTGGGGCATGGTCCTAGGGCTCAGGTCAGTTGAAACTGGAACAGCAGCATGGCCAGGTGGACTGGGGACAGCAAGGAGTCATCATGTCAGGTAGTCCTGGGGCATGGTCCTAGGGCTCAGGTCCTCCGAGAGAGAGAAAGAAAGAGAGAAGGAGAGAATTAGAGAACGCACACTTAGATTCACACAGGACACCGAATAGGACAGGAGAAGTACTCCAGATATAACAAACTGACCCCAGCCCCCCGACACATAAACTACTGCAGCATAAATACTGGAGGCTGAGACAGGAGGGGTCAGGAGACACTGTGGCCCCATCCGAGGACAAACAGGGCCAAACAGGAAGGATATAACCCCACCCACTTTGCCAAAGCACAGCCCCCACACCACTAGAGGGATATCTTCAACCACCAACTTACCATCCTGAGACAAGGCTGAGTATAGCTCACAAAGATCTCCGCCACGGCACAACCCAAGGGGGGGGCGCCAACCCAGACAGGATGACCACAACAGTGAATCAACCCACTCAGGTGACGCACCCCCTCCAGGGACGGCATGAGAGAGCCCCAGCAAGCCAGTGACTCAGCCCCTGTAATAGGGTTAGAGGCAGAGAATCCCAGTGGAAAGAGGGGAACCGGCCAGGCAGAGACAGCAAGGGCGGTTCGTTTCTCCAGAGCCTTTCCGTTCACCTTCCCACTCCTGGGCCAGACTACACTCAATCATATGACCCACTGAAGAGATGAGTCTTCAGTAAAGACTTAAAGGTTGAGACCGAGTTTGCGTCTCTGACATGATATCTCAAGGCCATCAGACTGTTAAACAGCCACCACTAACATTGAGTGGCTGCTGCCAACACACTGTCAATGACACTGACTCTACTCCAGCCACTTTAATAATGGGAATTGATGGGAAATGATGTAAATATATCACTAGCCACTTTAAACAATGCTACCTTATATAATGTTACTTACCTTACATTATTAATCTCATATGCATACGTATATACTGTACTCTATATCATCGACTGCATCCTTATGTAATACATGTATCACTAGCCACTTTAACTATGCCACTTTGTTTACATACTCATCTCATATGTATATACTGTACTCGATATCATCTACTGTATCTTGCCTATGCTGCTCTGTACCATCACTCATTCATATATCCTTATGTACATATTCTTTATCCCCTTACACTGTGTATAAGACAGTAGTTTTTTGGAATTGTTAGTTAGATTACTTGTTCGTTATTACTGCATTGTCGGAACTAGAAGCACAAGCATTTCGCTACACTCGCATTAACATCTGCTAACCATGTGTATGTGACAAATAAAATTTGATTTGATTTGATTTACAATGTTAAAACATTCTACATTGTGACAATATTTCATTGATATCGTGAAACAACTCCTTCATGAATTCTCTGATGTATTTTAAGGTCTACTGAAGAGGTGAATATCTTCCCACAGTCAGAGCAGCAGTTTAGATTCTTTCCAGTGTGTATTCTCAGGTGTAGTTTAAGTGAATCTGATTTTAAGTAACTCTTCCCACAGTCAAAACAGTGGTGAGGTTTCTCTCCTGTGTGTACTCGCTGGTGTATTCTCTTAGGTAGTTTAAGTGAATCTGATCTGGAGTAACTCTTCCCAGTCAGAGCAGTGGTGAGATTTCTTCCCTGTGGGTCTCTGCATGTGTTTCTTGAGGTGTTCTGGTCTGGAGAGACTCTTCTCTGCCTCGTCAGCATCATGATGTTGAAGATCCCCTGAGGATCCACGATAGTCCCGTCTCTCTCCTGTGTGAACAACAAAGTCAGACAGATGGTTAAAGGCTCAAAACAGCAGAAATCCACTGTTTATTTGAGTTAAAAGGTGATGCCCAGAGCGTACCCATGACGTTGTAGAACAATTGACGTCTGTTAAATTATTTGACAAATGTCTTAACTTAAGACAGTCACGTGAGCAACAATTCTGTATTGTTTTCACATCAGTAGTAAAATCGATGATTGGAGGCTAGAAACAAGTTATTAAAGTTGCTGAAACTCTAAGCAATGTGCCAGACAACTTTTGGTCTCCAATTTTGGCCCCTTTCTGTGTTTGCCGCACGAGGGCGATGCACACGCAATTTGGTTGCAGAAACTCCTCCCTGTTAATGAGAAAACCGCAAGTTGTGGATGTAGTATATCTGGTAATGAGGAAACCACTAGTTATGGATGTAGTATATCTGCTAACGAGGAAACCACTAGTTATGGATGTAGTATTCCTGGTTGGAGCAAAAATGGTGAGCGAAGATTTTAGTTTTTCAATGTATACTGAATATTACAGCTCACTATCAGAGCAAGATCAGGATGCTACTCAAGGAAACTAATTTTAAGCTCTGTGTCGCTATTTACTAATTCACCACCGTGGGGAAACACTCACGGGAGGTCTCATAGGAAAACAGCAAAAATAGCCTCCATTTACAGGTTGAATATGAGTACATTTCACACTACTGTGGATATATAATTGTCAGGCTCGCTTGAATCTCCTGCTTAGTGTAAATCAACATACTTAAAAAAACATTTCAACCAGTAAAATGCTCTTTGGCTAGCTTTTCCATAAGTCTGACAATGAGGGTTTGTAAACTAAGTGTTTGCCAAATTGGACCATAACTTCACCTAGCAATAACATAGACCTACTGTAGGACCCATAACTTCACTAACAACAACATACACCTACTGTAGGACCCATAACTTCCCTAACAATAACATAGACCTACTGTAGGACCCATAACTTCACCTAACAATAACATACACCTACTGTAGGACCCATAACTTCACTAACAACATACACCTACTGTAGGACCCATAACTTCACCTAACACCATAGACCGAGGACTTTAAATAATTTAATATTTCAGGTGAAACATGGAAACTAAAATGTCTTTGTCATGACATTTCATAACCTGATCACCAGATAATTTTGTGAATAATCCCACTAGGCTACTTAACGGGTTGTCATTCTAAATGTCCCGAATAAAGGAAAATAGCTCTGTGTGTTGTTCAATAGCCTATCCATCAAGGAACCGTTCTCTACACGTTATGAGCTAAGTATCTCTGTGCGTAAACAGACTAATGAGACACTACTGTAAATGAAGTAGACAATACCACATTTTAAACATCAATTTATAGGGATGTTGGACCCAACGTGGAGCACAGCATAACTGTCTTTACCAGAGTAATGAATGAAGAAGCACTTTGGTTGTTGTTGCATTGTCATGATGTTTGTCATGTGACTGTCATTCAGAAAATTATTTCCTGGATCAGCTGAAGATAGTTGAACATGTGACTGTAACTAAATAGCTACATAATTAAATATGATGTGTAATTATTGAAGAACCGCATTAATGACAGAATCCATTTGGGTGTTGTCAATAAAGTTAAGGTGACTCTCGGTTAGAACCATTGGATTTAGCAAACTCTGAAATTATTTAGGATTTCTGTGCAATGAAAACTGTTTTCCCAGCATAATATAAGGATTCACTAAATGTTACGTAGGTAGAGTGCATTTCAGAGATCTGAATACAAAAAAAGCTGTACTAACAGGCCAATAAGCTAAACCACAAGGCCAAATCTACACTGGAGGAGCTTACCAAGATGACATTGAATGTTCCTGATTGGCCTAGTTACAGTTTGGACTTAAATCGTCTTGAAAGTCTATGGCAAAACTTGAAAATGGCTTTCTAGCAATCATCAACAACAAACTTGACAGAACAGGAAGGATTTTTAAAAGAATAATGAATATTCACATGAAGAAGTCAGTCAACTTCGGTAAAACATACTATGGAGAAATTAAATCATTCCCCATGCCGACCCAAACGGATACTAAATGAAACAGCCCCTGGCAGACCACCCAGACCTAACTTCGCAAGATTTGTCAATTTATTAATTGTATTTTGTTTGAAACACTCCTGTCAGTGTTGAGTAAGGAAGCACACCTGATTACACATATAGAAGTAGGACTAGTCTACCTGATTACACATATAGAAGTAGGACTAGTCTACCTGATTACAAATATAGAAGTAGGACTAGTCTACCTGACAACACATATAGAAGTAGGACTAGACTACCTGACAACACATATAGAAGTAGGACTAGTCTACCTGACAACACATATAGAAGTAGGACTAGTCTACCTGATTACACATATAGTAGTAGGACTAGTCTACCTGACAACACATATAGAAGTAGGACTAGTCTACTTGGCCTGAACGCAAATGTAGGCCTATAAATGTGCCCATTTCGGGATGTCTGATAGTATTTCTAATTGTCTTAACGCACCACCACTAATCAGTTGTCCAGCTTCTCAAAGCAAATTTCTCTTCACCTCTAACAGCATGTAAACAAAGTCTAATCAAAATCAATTGCAAATGAGAATAGTTCCTTAAAGTATTTGAAAAACATTTCCAGCTCTCGCCCTTTCGATAACCACTCGGCACGAAAGGGAAAAATGTAATGCTCTGATCCAGTGGAAATGTCATAAAATACCTGATTACTTCTTATCCGTTGCACAAATAGCCGACAGCTGTGTCTGTCCAGAACTCACTGGCGCGGAAAACTGAGAGCCTAGAATATTTTATACAATGTTTCAAGGTTGTTGTAGACAGGCCATGTGCAGCCAAAGTGATTTCTAGGATATTTATTTTGTCAGAATATTTTCTACTGGCTTTATGTAGGCTATTTTTTTTTACATAGTTGGCAATAAAAGTTACTTTTAGATTTGTATAATTTTCATTTAGATTTAGATATAATGTAGATTAATCACAGACAATATTTTTGAGATACTATTATAAACTATATGAAAATCATAACTGTCACACAGATCAGTAGAAATGGTCAGATAAATTTGCACTCCAAATGTAGTTTGCTGACTGCTTGTGTAGCCTATTACCATCAACGTCAGAATTTACGAAGGCCAGCAGGAGGAGGTGGTTCAGGAAGAGTTTCTTCTCTTCTGGTTGGGCTGTATTGATGTAATAGCATGAAAATAAATTGTCTGAATATTATACAATGACTTATCAACAGCTCTAACAATTTGACCCCCACAGGAAATCTACACTGGTCATTCAAGAATACATTATATAGCCTAGAAACCTGGTTAAACTATCATTATTACCTCATGGATGAATTCTAGAATATACTATATAGCCTAGAAACCTGGTTAAACTGTCATTATGACCTCATGGATGAATTCTAGAATATACTATATAGCCTAGAAACCCGGTTAAACTATCATTATGACATCATGGATGGCCAGTCCCTGTATTCATAGTGTAGTGAATTCTGCGGGTAGCCCTGAGCTGAACTCAAACCTGGGTCCACTGACTGTCAAGCCAACACCTTATAACTGTTACTCCAATATGTCTGAACTTCTTGACGAGGTCCCTAGGTCTTGTGTTAAGGTTGATACAATAGCTTTCTCTATGAATTTGAGAGTGGGTACATTTATCCAGCCCCCATCCCTCAGCTGTTTACCAAACCAAGTCTCTGGGCAGCCATTTTGTTTCTGTTTAAATCCTAGGTTTTCCCTTTAAAAAAGCCACACATCAATCAATCTGCAGAAACAATAACAAAGCTGTAATTCCACCACTGTTTTGGTTATAAGATGATGGATGGAACGGGAGAAATGTAACTGGTCTCAAATTCATAGACAGACCTATGGATACAAGGACTGACCATCCATGATATCAGCATTATAGATTTAACCATGTTGAGGCTATACAGTGTTGATTTACATTGTTTCACACTGTTTTTAGGATATAGGATACAGTCTTTGTTTTTGTCAACATTGCTATTGGACCAGGTCTCTCTTGGAAAAGAGATGTTATCTCAATGAGAATAAAACTGTATAAATAAAGGTAAATAAAAAAAAAACATGTTGAGGCGATACAATTTATAGACAGACCTATGGATGCAAGGAAATCCATGATATCAACATTATAGTTTTAACCATATTGAGGCTATACAGTGTTGATTTACATTGTTTCTAAACACTGGAGTTAAACAAGTTTATTTTGGGTCCTAATGGGGTACAACAGTTGAACTAAGCTCATGGGGCATGTGTTATATTCTTCAAGTATCAATGGCTATAACTAAATCATTTAAAATACCAAATATAGATGTAACAATGGCAGATTTCGCCTTTAACACCAAACATCAGTTCAACAACTGCAGAGTTTGTGCCTCTGTTTTTAAGACAGTACTTACTAGTGTTAATTAGGGCCTGTTCATCATTAGAACCATTGGATGCCTTAAGATGCGTTTGGGAAACCGGGCCCAGATATCCAGTTTCCTCCTCTTCCCTTTTCACTCTAAAAACGGCATCCTTCTCTTTCTCTTCCTCTGCTTTTACTGTAACATCCTCCTCCTCTTTCACTCTGAACGTGTCTTCCTCTTCTTTCTCTGTAACGTCTTTCTCTTCTTCTTTCACGGTAACAGCCTCACCCTCTACTTGTTTTTGTATTGTAACATCCTTCTCTTCCTCCTCCTCTTTGACAAGAGCTTCTTTCTCCGTCCAGCAGACCCCCTCTTCTTTGTCAGGAGGAGAGTAGCTTAGTGAGCTCATGGTCGGGGATGTTAACTAATTAGCATTAGCGAGTAGCCTAGTTCTAAGCTAATTTAGCAAACCAGCTAGCTGACAAACAACGTACATATGTAATTAAATGGGCCAACAAGTACATACGACAGATTACTAGATTATACGTCCACTAGATTATACATCACACTGGCAGCGTCGCCGGAACCTAAAAGACGCACATCGCCATCTGCTGACTGGAGTGAGCAACGCAGTTGAGGAACCAAACGTTTATTTTTCATTTATTTAAAAGTTTAATATTATATTAAGTCGTTCAAAGAGAAGCATGTCTTGATTGATTCATTTGTAATGAGTGATAATGTAAAACAAACTTTACACCCACTACATATTTGCATTGAACCATACTTCTGACATGCATCATTTTGACCCCAGAGGCATATCTTTTATCATAGCCAAAATGTGGTTTATTCAATTCTTCCAATTTTTCATGACTTTGTCAATCAACTTGTTCTTAATAAATCTAAATCATGGTTTAGTGTTTCTGTATCAATATGGACTTTTAACAAATTCAAATCCTTTGGAGTCATGTTGACCCCAACCAAAAGCACCTTTGATAAAAAGGTTTATTTCAAATCAAAATCACATTTTATTGGTCACATACATGTGTTTAGCAGATGTTTTTGCGGGTGTAGTGAAATGCTTGTGTTTCTAGCTTTGACAGTGCAGTAATATCTAACAATTTCACAACATATACATATACATATAACATATACACACAAATCTAAGTATTTGAATCTAGGTTTCTCTGTAGACATGATCCATCCCACCAGAGGATGGAGGGGCTCCTGTATCAGTGGTTTTGACCAGATAGACACCTGCAGACACACAGTATAGTGCCTCACATGTACTCTCCTAAGATTGGACTTTTCTATACCACGTATCACGTGACTGTATACAAAACTGCCAATGGTAGAAAACTCTGCCAGTGGTATACAGTGCATTCGTTAAGTATTCAGTCCTCTTCAGACCCCGAACCCTGTTTTTACACATTTTGTTATGTTACAGCCTGATTCTAAAATTGAATAATTTTCCCCCCTCATCAATCTACACACAATACCTCATAATGACAAACCCAAAACGTTTTTTAAAACATTTTTGCAAATGTATTTACTTAAGCATTCAGACCCTTTACTATGAGACTCGAGCCCAGATGCATCCTGATTCCATTGATCATCCTTGAGATGTTTCTACAACTTGATTGGAGTCCACCTGTGGTAAATTGAATTGATTGGACAAGATTTGGAAAGGCACACATCTTTCTATATAATCCTGTTAAGGATAGGGCTGACTACTGCCCCCTTTGGAGGAATTGCGTGCCCATAGTAAACAGAAAAAAAATCTGTCAAAAATCGCTAATATATGCATATAATAATTATTATTGAATAGAAAACACTCTAAAGCTTCTAAAACCGTTCAAATTATGTCTCTATGTAAAAAGCAGAACTCTCAGGGCAGCCATTCTCCCAAACTCTCTCTTGACAACAGAAAAGTTGGGACAACTTTGACGTCATCACCCCCATTCTTCCCAACCAGCTACAGATCTGGGAACAGTTCCTATCTCTTCAGCGCGATGTCCCCTTTCAGTGGGGCTTGCCATTGTGAGAATCGGGCACTCCCTCGAGTTTTGGCGGGCTGAAACCTCCGGGTCACGCGAAAATACATGCACTTTCATGCGCACGTCGGGTCCGGAGCTCTCTTTGTTCCAAGATTCACCAAACGATGGATTGTTTTCTATGTTTAAAACATGCTAAAGCTCGATTCTGCACTTAGTTTGACCAGTTTAGTCGACATATAATATGTAATTTTGAAGTTTTGATGCGCATCCACTAGAATTTTGCCTGCATTTCGACCGGAATTTGTCGTGTTTGATAACCTAAAGACACAGACTTGAAAACCAAACGCAGTTTTTGGTAAGTATAACTCCTGCCACGTCTTCTGATCAAGAACATCAAAGGTAAGGGAATATTTATGTGTTAATTATGGGTTTCTGTGGACTCCGAGATAGAGGAGACATAATGCTAATTTCTGAGCGCCGTCTCATATTATAGCCTAGTGTTCGAATTCTGTAACGTTAAAAATAAATGTAACACAGCGGTTGCATTAAGAAGAAGTGTATCTTTCTAACTATATGTAGAACATGTATATTTAGTCAAAGTTTATGATGTGTATTGCTTGTTATCTGACGTTAGCTCCGGCAGATATCATCATTTCTCCGGACATCTGAGTAGCATTTTTTGAACATGGCGTCATTGTAAACAGAGATTTATGGATATAAATTGCATATTATTGAAAAAAACATATGTACTGTGTAACATGTCCTATTACTGTCATCTGATGAAGATTTTCAAAAGGTTAGTGAATTATTTTTCTTTTAATCCTGCGGTTGTTGATTGCATATTTTGTTCAACGTGGCTAATTCAAATTAGCTGTGTCTTTGGTGGTGGTTTGACATAAATATGTGCTATGTTTTTGCCGTAAAACATTTTAGAAATCTGACTTACTGGCTAGATGAACAAGGTGTTTATCTTTCATTTGAGCTATTGGACTTGTTAATGTGTGGAGGTTAAATATTTCTAAGAATATTTTTGCGTTCCATGCGCCACGTCCCAGTTAACGTCGGTTCCCAACTGGGAACCTGAATCTATATAAGGTCCCACAGTTCATGTCAGAGCAAAAACTAAGCCATGAGGTCAAAGGAATTGTCCGTAGAGCTCTGAGACAGGATTGTGTTGAGGCACAGATCTGGGGAAAGGTACTGAAAAATGTCTGCAGCATTGAAGGTCCCCAAGAACACAGTGGCCTCCATCCTTATTTCATGGAAGAAGTTTGGAACCACCAAGACTCTTCCTAGAGCTGGCCGCCCGGCCAAACTGAGCAATCGGGGGAGAAGGGTCTTGGTCAGCGAGGTGGCCAAAAACCTGATGGTCACTCTGACAGAGCTCCAGAGTACCTCTGTGGAGATGGGAGAACCTTTCAGAAGGACAACCATCTCTGCAGCACTCCACCAATCAGTCCTTTATTGTAGAGAGGCCAGACGGATGCCACGCCTCAGTAAAAGGCACATGACAGCCAGCTTGGAGTTTGCCAAAAGGCACCTAAAGGAACCTCAGATCATGAGAAACAAGATTCTCTGGTCTTATTAAACCAAGATTGAACCCTTTGGCCTGAATGCCAAGCGTCACATCTGGTGTAAAACTCCCACTTAAAAAGATGAGAGAGGCCTGTAATTTTCATCATATGTACACTTCAAATATGACAGACAAAATGAGAGAAAAATTCCAGAAAATCACAATGTAGGATTTTTAATGAATTTATTTGCAAATTATGGTGGAAAATAAGTATTTGATCACCTACAAACAAGCAAGATTTCTGGCTCTCACAGACCTGTAACTTCTTCTGTAAGAGGCTCCTCTGGCCTCCACTCGTTACCTGTATTAATGGCACCTGTTTGAACTTGTTATCAGTATAAAAGACACCTGTCCACAACCACAAACAGTCACACTCCAAACTCCACTATGGCCAAGACCAAAGAGCTGTCAAAGGACACCAGAAACAAAATTGTAGACCTGCACCAGGCTGGGAAGACTGAATCTGCAATAGGTAAGCAGCTTGGTTTGAAGAAATCAACTGTGGGAGCAATTATTAGGAAATGGAAGACATACAAGACCACTGATAATCTCCCTCGATCTGGGGCTCCACGCAAGATCTCACCCCGTGGGGTCAAAATGATCACAAGAACGGTGAGCAAAAATCCCAGAACCACACGGGGGGACCTAGTGAATGACCTGCAGAGAGCTGGGACAAAAGTAACAAAGCCTACCATCAGTAACAGACTACGCCGCCAGGGACTCAAATCCTGCAGTGCCAGATGTGTCCCCCTGCTTAAGCCAGTACATGTCCAGGCCCGTCTGAAGTTTGCTAGAGAGGATTTGGATGATCCAGAAGAAGATTGGGAGAATGTCATATGGTCAGATGAAACCAAAATATAACTTTTTTGGTAAAAACTCAACTCGTAGTGTTTGGAGGACAAAGAATGCTGGGTTGCATCCAAAGAACACCATACCTACTGTGAAGCATGGGGGTGGAAACATCATGCTTTGGGGATGTTTTTCTGCAAAGGGACTAGGACGACTGATCCGTGTAAAGGAAAGAATGAATGGAGCCATGTATCGTGAGATTTTGAGTGAAAACCTCCTTCCATCAGCAAGGTTATTGAAGATGAAATGTGGCTGGGTCTTTCAGCATGACAATGGTCCCAAACACACCGCCCGGAAAATGAAGGAGTGGCTTCGTAAGAAGCATTTCAAGGTCCTGGAGTGGCCTAACCAGTCTCCACATCTCAACCCCATAGAAAATCTTTGGAGGGAGTTGAAAGTCCGTGTTGTCCAGCAACAGCCCCAAAACATCACTGCTCTAGAGGAGATCTGCATGGAGGAATGGGCCAAAATACCAGCAACAGTGTGTGAAAAACTTGTGAAGACTTACAGAAAACATTTGACCTCTGTCATTGCCAACAAAGGGTATATAACAAAGTATTGAGATAAACTTTTGTTATTGACCAATTACTTATTTTCCACCATATTTTGCAAATAAATTCATTAAAAATCCTACAATGTGATTTTCTGGAATTTGTTTTTTCATTTTGTCTTTCATAGTTGAAGTGTACCTATGATGAAAATTACAGGCCTCTCTCATCTTTTTACGTGGGAGAACTTGCACAATTGGTGGCTGACTAAATACTTTTTTGCCCCACTGTATGTGTATGTTTTGTATTGTTTATAAAATATAAAATAAAATAAAAATTCCAATGCAAAGTAACACCTCACAGTTCAATTTTTGGAGTTATTACATAAAACCAATCAGAATTCAGAAGAATACTAAAGTCAGGTGTGATGTAATATGGAGGACCAGCCTATCCCTATGATGTAAAACTACAACAGAAATAACTTAAAATGTAGAACTTTAAATTAAACCAATAATTAGTGCTCATGACTTGAGTGATTAAAGTAAACCACAGTTGTGGAAACACAACGCCATCTAACCAAAAATCAAATAATGTTAGCTATATGCAGTTATCTTAGCCAGCCAGCTAACGTTAGCTATTTAGCCAACTAGCTATTAGCCTAACCAGCGTAGCCAACCAGCACGTTTATGGTCAGCGAGACCAACTACCGGAGACCAGTTAGAACCCAACTAACAGTAAGCCAAGGTGGAAAAAGTTACAAAACTCCCGTAGTCTAATTCACAGAAAACATGCTGAAAAGTAGTGATGGGGAAACAAAGCATCCTGAAGCACTGGCTCTTTCCAGCCAATTGTGTCACAATATGTTCATTACTCAAGGCTTTGAGCGACACAGAATTTAGAACAGACACATTATTATAGATGAAGTCCCACAGCGTAGCCTTTTATGTCATCTACTAAACCACTGGCCGTGTTCGAGAGCATCAAATCCATGCTGCGTTGTGGGTAAACGGTGACTGGCTGACTGATTTATAAATAATAATGAGTAGTTATTTATGATGCAAGGTGATTTGTAAATTAGTCAGTCAGCAGCCACCTGCAGTGTCGAATGAGCCCAATACCAAACCAATCAGGTGTTCGACTAAATGATTCTTCAGATGTCATTGATCACGTGCTGCTGATAAAGGGACACTGCTTTGAATTATACCGCTTAGCGACTTCAGTACATGCCTCATAGCTCCAGTCTCAAACTTAACCCCGTTCCTGCTGAGGTCTGCTGGATGGAGAAAGAAGCTCTCGTGAAAGAGGAGGAGGAAGAGGAGGCTGTTACAATACAAAAACAAGTAGAGGGTGAGGCTGTTACAGTGAAAGAAGAAGAGAAAGACGTTTCAGTAAAAGAGGAGGATGACGATGTTTCAGTGAAGGAAGAGGAGGGGGAGATGACTGTCACATCGAAAAATGAAGAAGAGGAGGGAACTGGATATGTGGGCCCGGTTTCCCAAACTCATCTTAAGGCATCCAATGGTTCTAATGATGAACGGGCCCTGATTAACACTAGTAAGTACTGTCTTAAAAACAGATGCACAAACTCTGCGGTTGTTGAACTGATGTGTGATGTTAAAGGGGAAATTTGCAATTGCTACAACCATATTTTGACTTTTAAATTCTTTATTTATAGGCATGGATTCTTGAAGAATATACCACATGCCTCATGAGCTTAGTTCAACTGTTTACCCCATCAGAACCCCAAATAAGCTTTTTTTACTCCAATGTTTAGAAACAATGTAAACCAACACTGTATAGCCTCAACATGGTTAAAACTATAATGTTGATATCATGGATGGTCAGTCCTTTCATCTGAATTTGAGAGTATTTACATTTCTCAAGCCCCATCCATCATTATTACAGGAATTACAGCTTTGTTATTGGTTGAACTGCAGATTTGTTGATTGATTGTTGTGTGGCTTTTTTAAAGGGCCAACCTAGTTTTTAAACAGCAACAAAATGGCTGCCCAGAGTCCTAAGCTGTGTTAGAATACTCATACTAACCGCACTATTTGTGATGTTAATTGAGTATATAGTATGCTTATTGGTCATAGTATGATGTAGTTAGTATACCAAAAGTTCCCAGATGTCGTACTAAATTCGCCAAAATATGAAGCAGTAATTTAGGGCCCATAATGCAATTCTTCAGGAAACGGGCGTGGCTTCACATCGTTTTCAGATTTGAAGAAAATGGAGGAAAATATGCAGCCGAAGTCCAACAAGAGCCAATACAAATTAACTGCTTTAAGTAATTATGACAAATGTTGAGCAATGTAATAATGTGATGACTTTACAAATAAGTTACACGTTATGTTAGCAACACTATCCTTACAAAATGCATAGTATATCTTTACAGCAGTATGTACCAGTATGTGAGCTAGCTACCTAACGTTAGTTGTCTACTTATACATCAAACTTGCCAGTATAGTAACTATATTCTAACTAACTACCCAATGTTTATGGACTTGATTAGAGCGCAGAATAACTGATGAATTTAATAAAGCTCATCACCCGTTGAATATGCCCGGTGTCAGTCAACATCTGCAAAAAAGCTCAAATTAAATTGTTGCCAGCAGCACAGTTAGTCACCAACGCTCTGGATAACATGAAAACAACCTAACCAGCTCTGCTAGGGCAAGTAAAATGGTAAGAGTGAGGTTTTCTCTGATTTGTGTCTAGCAAGCTATCCAACGTTAGCCAGTTAGCTTGGGTGCTTTACTGTCATTGTGAGGTCGAACACTTGGATCAACCCTACTCCTCAGCCATATAGTATTAGTTTACAAACAGTGGCCTTATACAAGCTTATGTTTTGGTTTCTGGTGGGGTAATACGGTTGAAACATTTGAGGCATTTATAAGTTATATTCTTCAAGAATCAATGGTTATATAGTAAGTGGGTCTTTCTATAACTGCCAGTGTAGATTTCCTGTGGGGGTCAAATTGTTAGAGCTGTTGATAAGTCATTGTATAATATTCTGGCAATTCTTTTCATGCCATTACATTAAAGGCGAAAGATTGTCTTTTCTTAGTAAGGTGTTGCTCAAATAATGTTAGCTGCTAATCGCTAGTTAGCGGGCTAGCTAGCTTGCGAAATGTATTAAGAGTCAGAGCAAATGTAGCTAGCTAATACTGCCTGGTACCAGTGCTGGTGTAGGCCTAGATAAGCATGTTTGTGCAGCGGTATCTTATCAGAGAGGAGTAAGCGAAGTATGAAGATGTTGGCTAGCTAGCCGGCTACATGAAGTAAGAAAACAACATGTAATGTAACATCTAATTAGGGTCAACTGGAAACACTGACCAACACTTTGGTTCCTACCATGTCTTCTTCTTCTCTGAGGTTTATTGTCAGACTACACTCATCAGGTGTATTGCTGCCACCTACTGTACGGGGATGTAAAAAATAACTAAAACGCCCCAAAACATTGGGATTAACAAATCATACTAATGACGTAAAATAAAATAAAACACGACCCAAATTCACTCCACTACCCTGAATTTCAAACAAAAATGGGACTATTCAGATCCCTACACAGGTTCAGGAACCTGGGAGGGGGGAACGTCTTCATTCAGTACTCCCTGTAACATTTTGTCTGAAGTCCTGGAGATCCAGAAATCCATTTGCCGCCTTCACAATGATGTCTAGCTTCTTAGATGTTTTATTAGTTTATTATTAATGCAATTTATCACTGCGGCAGTGAGGGCAATGCAAACACAATTTTGGAAACTGCTAGTTTTGGACGAAGGTTACTAATAATTTATTAATGCAATTTATCACTTGCTCTATAAACACAACAAAGTCCACCTCTTTCACTATTAGTCTGTTGGGATCCTTCTCCTGCATGGCTTCACTGCAGACTGTGGGACATGAACTACCTTCTCCTCTCTACTCCTTCAGCTATTTTCACTGCCTCCACATAGGACACCTGCTGGATGGGCCTGATCATCCTAGCTACTGTGACATCCTTCATCCGTACAGGGCACTCCGGGAACTCGGGAACGTGATTCCCATCACAATTACAACATGCTTCATCTGACTACGACATATTTATTCCTTCGACAAACACTTGCCACATGTACAAACCTTTTTACAATTGTAACACTGCAGCGGCTTCTGTATATCTCACTTACCCAGGTTTTACATAAGATTGGAGAACCACTTCACCAAACCACAGTAAAACCTTCCGTCTATCATTCATTTTAATCAGCGTTCTACCTGAAATGTTTAACTTAAACCACACAAAGCTTTCTCCTTTTGCGCTGTTGACACACAATCAGAATCATACCGCTTCTGGACACTCAAACCGATTCCACTTTACCCAATTCATCCTTCACCATCTTTGAGACCATTAACAGGTCACCCACAAAAACATCCTTGCTGATGATTCCCACTCTGACCCTAAACTGCTGTTCATTACCAACTTTAGCACTTTTCACTCCACTGTTCTTCACCATCGTCCACTCACTCTCACCAACTGTACTCACTCCAAGAGAATCCCACAATGCTTCCTCTATTGCTCCTCCAGTCATCCCCCGGACTCCCTTGCTCTGTGCTGTGAAAGATGTGAGAGTTTGTGTTCTCAAAGTAGCACCTATATTGTTCTCATTCCAGCACATCTGTTGCTTCACCAACTTTTTCTCCCTTTTGTCTGCACTACTTGCTGTCATTTCCCTTCCTGATTTCCCTGTCTTGGATGTCTCCACCATGCTCCTACTCTGTCAGTAATTCCTCCCTGGTTTATTAATTGGTAGTCATGTCAAACAACAATATATTCAAGGTGCTGCACATTCTGTTTCAAATCTAGAATTAGAATCGTCATTAAGTTTCCATGATTTCAACAGTTCACCAGTTATTAACTAAGCCTATAATGTGGACACCAAGGATGTGGATACCAAGGAACTTGAAGCTCTCAACCTGGTCCACTACAACCCCTTCGATGAGAATGGGGGTTTGCTCAGTGTTTAGTCCCAGGTTACTTAACTTAGTGATGAGCTTTGAGGGCACTATGGTGTTGAACGCTGAGCTGTAGTTGATAAATAGCATTCTCACATGGGTGTTCCTTTTGTTCAGGTGGGAAAGGGCAGTGTGGAATGCAATAGAGATTGCATCATCTGTTGGGGCGGTATGCAAATTGGAGTGGGTCTAGGGTTTCTGAGATAATAGTGTTGATGTGAGCCGCGACCAAGCCTTTCAAAGCACGTCATGGCTACAGACGTGAGTGCTACAGGTGGGTAGTCATTTAGGCAGGTTAACTTAGTGTTCTTGGGCACAGGGACTATGGTGGTCTGCTTGAAACATGTTGGTATTACAGACTCAGACAGGGGATGAAAATGTCATGGAAGACCCTTGCCAGTTGGTCAGCGCATGCTTAGAGTACACGTCCTGGTAATCCGTTTGGCCCTGTGGCCTTGTGAATGTTATCCTGTTTAAAGGTCTTACTCACATCGGCTGCGGAGAGTGTGATCACAATGTCGTCCGGAACAGCTGATGCTCTCATGCATGTTTCAGGGTTACTTTCATCGACACGAGCATAGAAGTGTTTTAACTCGTCTTGTACGCTCGTGTCACTGGGCAGCTATCGTCTGTGCTTCCCTTTGTAGTCTGTAATAGTTTGCAAGCCCTGCCACATCCGATGAGGGTCGGAGCCGGTGTTCAAGGGGTATATCAATCTCCCCAGGGTAGCAGTAATACGTTGAGAGATTTGTCCACAAAGGGTTTCCCCTCCCATAGGTGGCTCATTATTGGGATTCATTGCTGATTCCTACCTGAAGCTCACTATGAAGTGTCTAGTGATACAGGTAAAGGGCCCTGTTGGAGATTGCTGGTTGGTAGTGGAGTCGAGGGAACAAGCAGGGTTGGACACGGCCATGTTATTATCCCACACAGTCTCTGTGGTTCATATGAACCCCGTTCCTGGGAATTAGATTTGATTACAAATCGTCCCAGTCTGTTACCACAGAAGGGGTCCGTTTGTCTCATTTCCAGCTAGGTTACGAGGCGCTTTGTCATTTCCAGAGTCAGTTTATTTTGGTACTGTCCATATGTAGCTTGTTTTTGGTCACAGAATGGCTGAATAAGTGCAACATTTTACCTGGAGCTAACTATGCAGAGCATAGCACATGTCAGATGACTTTAGCTTCCCTCCAGGCCCGAGGGCACATGCTCTCTAGTAGGCTTAAATTAAAGATATGGAAAAAAGGAGTGGCAATATAGTCCGCTATTATCTTCAGTAATTTTCCATCTAGATTGTCAGACCCCGGTGGCTTGTCATTGTTGAAAGACAACAATTTTTTCACCTCTTCCACACGGACTTTACGGAATTCTAAATTACAATGCTTGTCTTTCATAATTTGGTCAGATATACTTGGATGTGTAGTGTCAGCGTTTGTTGCTGGTATGTCATGCCTAAGTTTACTATCTTGCCAATGAAAAAAATCATAAAAGTAGTGGGCTTTGATGAATGAGCCATCTGATTCAGTTAATGATGGAGCAGAGTTTGCCTTTTTTCCCCAAAATTGTATGTAAGGTACTTCAAAGCTTTTTATTATCATTATTTGTCATTTATCTTTGTTTCATTGTGTCGTTTCTTCTTTTTATTCAGTTTAGTCACATGATTTCTCAATTTGCAGGATGTTTGCCAATCAGTTGTTCAGCCAGACCTATGTGCCATTATTTTTCCCTTATCCTTCTCAACCATACCATTTTTCAATTCCTCATCAATCCACTGGTATTTAACCGCTTTTACAGTCAAAACTGTCAAAATATCGTCTGTGTGTATAACGGAACTGATATTGCAGGCGAAAATCAAACCCGGAAGTGGCTTCTATTTTGAAAGCTCCATGTTCCATAGCCTGCCTTCGCTCAATTTAAATGGATATCAACCGGATTCCCTTCCTATGACTTCCCCATGTTGTGAGCAGTCTTTAGACATAGTTTCAGGCTTTAATTGGGAAAAATTAGCGACAAAGATCAGATCACGTCAGAGGTTTGGCAGGGTGCCAGCAGCGTTTTTCGTGCGCAACAGAGTGTGTCAGCCATTTTCTCTCTCAATCCTACTGAAGAAACTAAAGTCCTCATGACATATTATTGATTATTTATTAAATAAAACAGCTTGAGTGCCATTACTTTTCCCTCATCCTTCTCAACCATACCATTTTCAATTCCTCATCAATCCACTGGGATTTAACAGCATTTACAGTCATTTTCTTGAAACCTCTTGAGACTAGGGTGCAGTATTTAGATTATTGAATGAAAAACTTACCCAAAAAGAAACTGCCTATTTCTCATGCCCATAATCTACAATATGCATATAATTGTCAGATTAGGATAGAAAACACACTAAAGTTTCCAAAACTGTCAAAATATTGTCTGTGAGTATAACAGAACTGAAATTGCAGGCAAAAATCAAACCAGGAAGTGGCTTCTATTTTGAAAGCTCCATGTTCCATAGCCTGCCTTCGCTCCATTTAAAGGGATATCAACTGGATTCCCTTTCCCATGACTTCCCCATGTTGTGAACAGTCTTTAGACATAGTTTCAGGCTTTAATTTAAAAAAATTAGCGACAAAGATCAGATCACGTCAGAGGTTTGGCAGGGTGCCAGCAGCATTTTTCGTGTGCAACAGAGTGTGTCAGCCATTTTCTCTCTCAATCCTACTGAAGAAACTATAGTCCTCTTTACATATTATTGATTATTTATTAAATAAAACAGCTTGAGGATTGATTATAAAAACGTTCGACATGTTTCTCACGAACTTCACGGATACTTTTTGGAATTTTCGTCTGCCTCGTTGTGACCGCTCAAGCCTGTGGGATTTCTGGACATACGGCGCCAACCAAATGGAGGTATTTTGGATATAAAAATAATCTTTATGGAACAAAGGGAACATTTATTGTGTAACTGGGAGTCTCGTGAGTGCAAACATCTGAAGATCATCAAAGGTAAGCGATAATTTTTATTGCTTTCTGACTTTCATGACCAATCTACTTTTATGCTAGGTGTGTGTGATTTTTTTGTCTACTGAGATGTTCTTACATAAACGCTTGGATAGCTTTTTCCAAAAAGCTTTGTTGAAATCTGACATGCCAGGTGGATTAACAACAAGCTAAGCTGTGTTTTACTATATTGCACTTGTGATTTCATGAAAATGAAATATTTGTACTAATTTATTTTGAATTTGGCGCTCTGCAATTCAGCTGAAGTTGATGACAATTATCCCGTTAAAGGGATCGGTGCACCAATAGGTTTTAATGGGTGCATGCTTATAAGTAACTGGGATAAGCAATTTCATAAATACTTGCAGCATCTGGTTTCTCCTCATTACTCACCACAGAGCAGCAAATATTATTTACATCAACATAGGAATCCCCCGTTTTATTAAATAACTGAGACACACAAATGACTCGAGGGAACAAGAGAAAAAAACCTCTTCCTTAGCATTCTCCTCACTCTGCTGCTGGCCTTCTGACGTTACGCTCCTGAAGTTTCCAGTAAAAGGCTCCAACAGCAGTCGGCAACCATTTCCATTTGTAGTGCCAATTTATCTGACCATTTCTACTGATCTGGTGCCAGTTATGATTTTCATATGCACATTTTACTGGAACAGTTTCCTTTAATTTATAATAGTAATAATAATTATAATAGTCTTTATCTCAAAATCATGATCTGTGGTTAATCTGTATTCTACGTATATAAATCAAAATTAAAATTATACAAATCTAAATAACTTTTATTGCCATTGACAACTATGTAAAAATAACCTACATAAAGCCAACAAATAAAAACAGCTAGAAAATATCCAGAAAAATATAAATCACATTGGCTGCACATGGCCTGTCTACATAGAACTTGAAACAATATATCAACTATCACCTAGGTCTGTCCGAAACGTGATAGCAACATTGTATAAAATATTCTGGGCCCTCAGTTTCCTGCACCAGTGAGTTTGGGACAGACATAGCTGTAGGCTATTTGTGAAAGGGATAAAAAGTTATCAGGTATTTTATGACATTTCCACTGGATCAGAGGATTACATTTTCCCCTTTCATGTCGAGTGGTTATCAAGAGTGAGAGCTGGAAATATTTTACAAATACTTTGAGGAACTATTGTCATTCGCCAATTGATTTTAGTAAGACTTTGTTTACTTGCTGTTTGAGGCGAAGAAAAAATTGCTTTGAGAAGCTCCACAAATCATTAGTGGTGGTGTGTAAATACTATCAGACATCCCCAAATAGGTGCATCGCTCTCTGCCCTCTGTGTTTGCTAAAACGCAATTTGGTTGCAGAAACTCCTCCATGCTAATGTGGAAACCACTAGTTATACCAATAACGTAGACTTACTGTAGGACCCGTAACTTCACCTAACATAGACCTACTGTAGGACCCATAACTTCTCCTAACAACAACATAGACCTACTGTAGTACCTATAACTTCACCAAACAATAACATAGACCTACTGTAGGACCCATAACTTCACCTAACAATAACATAGACTTACTGTAGTACCCATAACTTCACCTAACAACAACATATACCTACAGAAAGGTGCCTATATTGGAGACCAAAAGTTGTCTGGCACATTGCTTAGGATTTCAACAACTTTAAAAACGTATTTCTAGCATACATACGTCGATGTTACGGCTAACATGAAAACAATACAAAATATGACTTATTGTTCACTTGACTGTCTTAAGACAAATGTCAAATAATTAACATTCATTACTGACGTCATTGTTTGTTTAACATCATGGCTACGGTGTTGGCATCACCTTTATACAGTGTATTTTTGCTGTTATGGGCCTTAAACCATCTGTTTGACTTTTTGTTCACACAGGAGAGAGACGTGACTATCGAGGATCCTCTGGGGCCCTCAACAACCTCATGATGCTGATGAGGCAGAGAATAGACTCTCCACGTCAAAACACCTCAGGAAACACCAGCAGAGACCCACAGGGGAGAAATCTCATTGCTGCTCTGACTGTGGGAAAGGTTGCAAATCTTCATCAGAACTTAAAATACACCAGAGAACACACACAGTAGAGAAACCATACTGCTGCTCTGACTGCAGGAAGAGTTTCTTAAGATCAGATTCACTAAAAATACACATGAGAATTCACACTGGAGAGAAATCCTATAGCTGTGATCAATGTGGGAAGAGTTTTACAACATCTAGCTTTCTGACTGTACACCAGAGAACACACACAGGAGAGAAGCCTTGTAGCTGTGATCAATGTGGAAAGAGTTTTCCTACATCTAGCCAGCTGACTTCACACCAGAGAACACACACAGGAGAGAAATCTTATAGCTGTAATCAATGTGACAAGAGATACTCCGATAAAAGATCTCTGATTAAACATCAGAAAATACATGAAGGAGTTGTTTAATGATATCATTGAAAAAATGTCACAATGTAGAATGTTTTAACATTGCAGTAGGAGTATTTTAATGATGTCACAATGTAGAATGTTTTAACATTGTAGTAGGAGTATTTTAATGATGTTCTACCTTTTCGTTTGCCCTGTTCAATTGATAGCAGCATGATATGGATATTAGCCTCAGGGGAAATCCAGGCTCTGAATTGAAAGAGTATTATTTAACAAAAAGTGACTAACAAAAAAAAGAGTTGTGTTACACTTACTGTGTTGGTGACCCACTTGAATCAAAATGCAACACTTCAAAATGTAGCTAGCTGTTTTCTACAAGTAAAAACAAATATGATATGATAATAATTGCAATTGTAATATGATAATTGTTGCAGATGTTTGTGTAAAAACACAAGGACGCAGTATAATAAATTGGTCTATTATCTATTTTATTAACAATCTAACATCACTCCAGTATTTATTTACAACATTCAAGTGCTAATTGTCTTTATTCCACTACTGAAGAAGCATGACTCAAATCACCTACTCATATTTCAAACAGCCAGCCTGACAAAAGACACATTTTTTTATTTTATTATTCCATGCCTCACCATTAAGTGAATTATTGTCAATGTATATTAACAAAGGGGTGAACATTTGGTTTTGATTTTCATATTTACAATTTGTAACATTTAGTAATTATTTAATGCAACCAGTTGACCATTTTTGGTACAATTATATTGACAATGTTGCCCTGCTTTTTGGTACAATTATATTGACATTGTTGCCCTGCTTTTAGAATATCAGGATTCATTCTCAGATGTGCCAACCCAAATGTACTAGAGCGTGACATTGGGGACTGGGCCCCGATCCAACAACATGCCTATCTACTGAACCCTGAAAAGAGAGAGAAGCTGAGGTGGAAAGTTACTACGGATATTGCAGGTGTTGGTTGCTGATTGTCTCAAGGGTGGGCAGTCAGCAAGTTTAAGGTTTAGCCAATGCTTTGCCATGGATCACAATTTATTTTGTTCCAAGAGGACGAGAGTTCTAAAATATAGGATATATTTGTCTTAAGGTGGAGGGTGTTACAGGCTTTGGTTTTTCCATTTTTGTTTTGAGGTTGGACTTTAGCACGTCTAGCACGTCTAGCTCGCTAGCACGTCTAGCCCGCTAGCACGTCTAGCTCGCTAGCACTGATTGGTGTCACCTCGTTAGTCAGTAAGTGTTACACCTGTGCTGGTGTAGCAGTGTAATGTTGTTCCACCTAGATTATGCACCAAGCTGCACACAAGGACCAATTCAAATAGGCCAGGTCAAGAGGGGATGTTAATAATTTGATAATAATAATTCAGTGTATTTTTAAAATTTAATTACAGCTGCATAGCTAACGTTTTTCAAACACTTTTATTGTACATACATATGATTGTAAAAGTTTTGTATATTTTGGTTTGGCCCATCGCGTGTTATCTGTATTTCCATACCCCCTTATTGTGCTCTTTTGCCTGACCTTCGGCTAGCAAGGTATGTTGTCCTTGGCTCCGAAATTGTTTAATATAAAACCGTCATAATGTTACACATTGTACTGTTATGCTACCATAAGTTTGTTACAATGTGGATAGTATAAAGATTTATGTTAACAAGTTTCACAAAGCTTGCTAACGAGGGTATCTATTGTAACTTGTGAGTACTTGGGACAGTGTTTGAGTGAGTGTCCATGTGCTTGCACAGGTGCCTGAGAGCTAGGACTGCGTCAAGGGTTAACATAATGTGTGTTGTCTCTTCGTCTGCAGGGCAAATAAAAATAATTCAAGTAGCAGACCTTCAGTTGTGGCAGCGTCCTAATTAAAAGTACACAACGCAGAATGAACCACGCTACAAACTGGTGCCGTGACCTGCGGACTGGTCAGCTCAAGCCGACCACCGGAGCTGTGCGTGTGGATGAGATGCGCGATCTGCGCATGCGCCCTCGTTGATGGTTTGCTATAAGTGAATGTTTACTGTAAATTGTGAAGGTGAATGTAGCATATTCACTAGATAAGGGTATTGGTGTTTATTTGCATGTTTTGAGGGAATATGTTTATTGCATTTTTTTGTTGTATGTAGTACATTACATTGTATTTTAGTGCTCTATTGAGCCATAGAAGACTCAAGTCCATAAGATGAGTTATGCTGGGGATTTTAGTGTGGGTAGAGGGAGGGGTGTCCTTGCATTTACACGATTTGTACAGTCAGCTCCTGGGAGTAGAGTGTTTGCTAGTCCTGAGTTTACAAGCACTGGTAGGGGTAGGCTGTTTACTCCACCTGACCAGGGTATCCCACCTCTGTCTCTTGATGTGCCATCATCCCCAGTCCTCAGTAATAATGGGACACCTCCGAGTCAGCTGAGTGACCTTATTAAGCAGATTGGGTCAGAGATAGGAGAATCTATCAGAGCGAGTTTACTGCAGCCTGGGGCTTCAAGTCTTTCTCCTGCCCGTTCCCCTCACCAACCCCAGCAGTTTCCCCTGCCTGAACAATGTGGGTCAACTTTTATTGATGCGTCCAAGCTGAATCTGGTTGTGAAGTCAGAGGTAAGTACTCTGTCCTGGAGTGGGAGGAGCTAATGGGAGTCTACCTAGAGAAGAGGGGTTACACGGTCTGAGAATGTTGGGGAGGTGATGTCTAATCCAAGATGGCGTAGCAGTCGGACGTCTTGTCGTGTCCCTTGTATATATCGTTTTTTTACATATTTTTCTTCGCATATCTTTTAAAACATTTTGCTAAACCTCAACTTCGAAATACTCTCCTGCAACCCGCCTCACCCAATGTAGCGCGGATCTGCTTTTTTTTCTAAAGTACTTATATTTACTTTGGATCCAGAACCCCTCAACTGAAGCTGGCCAGCTAACTACCAGCAAACCATTGCTAGCGGTCATCAGCTAACTGGTCATCAGCTAACCTTTAGCTCGGAAAGCTCTCGCCAGTTCGAACAACGCGACTCTAACCAGAGCATAACGGACCTTTTATTTTAATTTTATTTTATCCCCTGATTCCCACCGCAAACGGAACATTTTCAGCTGGATCTTCACAACTAGCTAACTAGCTAACCGCAACCCCGGATGATTACTCCTGGCTAGCGTTTCCATCCACTTAGCTTGAAGCTAGCTCGACCAGAGCTCCTGTGCTACCACTGAAGCATACTCCTGGGCAACAATATCCGGACCCACGACTGGTCTATCGATGTCACCGCATGAAGAGGCATAAACAGACTCACCCCATTGCGACGTCCCCCAAAGACTAACTTTCTAGCCCTTGCTATCTGCTTGCTTGCTAATTCGGCCTGCTAACTGCTAGCTTCTTTAGCCCCGGTCCGCTAACTGCTACCTTGCTCAGCCCCGGCCTACTAACTGTTAGCTTGTTAGCACAGGCCTGCTAACTGTCACAGGCCTGCCGCGTCCCCAGCCAGCCCAATCACTCACTGGACCCATATTTACTTTCAATCTCTTTTCGATTTTTAATTCGATTATACCCTCCGGTAACCTGCCTCACCCAATGTGATACGGAATCGCTATTATTTTTTAAATATTTGTATTCTTTTTTAAGAACACATTCAAGAACCTCCAGAAGCTAACCAGCTAACTAGCTACAAGCTATTTAGTCATTGTTAGCCACTGCTAGCGGCTTTACCTTCTGCACGGCTAGCCAGTTTTTTTTACCTGGATAATACTGCCAGTCCCATCCACCGCTGCCCCCTGGACACTGATCACTTGGCTACATAGCTGATGCATGCTGGTCTGTCCATTAATCACGGTACTCCATTCTGGTTGTTTATGTTTTATCTGTCGGCCCCAGCCGCACTCAGGCTCTGTGTGTAGTTAATCCGACCCTCCCTGCCCAGTCAACGCCATTTTACCAGCTGTTGTTGTGCTAGCTGATTAGCTGTTGTTGTCTCACCTACTGTTTAGCTAGCTCTCCCAATTCAACACCTGTAATTACTGTATGCCTCGCTGTATGTCTCTTTCAAATGTCAATATGCTTTGTATACTGTTGTTCAGGTTAGTTATCATTGTTTTAGTTTACAATGGAGCCCCTAGTTCCACTTCATACCCCTGATACCTCCTTTGTCCCACCTCCCACACATGCGGTGACCTCACCCATTACAACCAGCATGTCCAGAGATACAACCTCTCTCATCATCACCCAGTGCCTGGGCTTACCTTCGCTGTACCCGCACCCCACCATACCCCTGTCTGCGCATTATGCCCTGAATATATTCTACCATGCCCAGAAATCTGCTCCTTTTACTCTCTGTCCCCAACGCTCTAGGCGACCAGTTTTGATAGCCTTTAGCCGCACCCTCATACTACTCCTCCTCTGTTCCGCGGGTGATGTGGAGGTAAACCCAGGCCCTGCATGTCCCCAGGCACCCTCATTTGTTGACTTCTGTGATCGAAAAAGCCTTGGTTTCATGCATGTCAACATCAGAAGCCTCCTCCCTAAGTTTGTTTTACTCACTGCTTTAGCACACTCTGCTAACCCTGATGTCCTTGCCGTGTCTGAGTCCTGGCTCAGGAAGGCCACCAAAAATTCTGAGATTTCCATACCCAACTATAACATTTTCCGTCAAGATAGAACCGCCAAAGGGGGAGGAGTTGCAGTCTACTGTAGAGAGAGCCTGCAAAGTAATGTCATACTTTCCAGGTCCATAGCCAAACAGTTCAAACTACGAATTTTAAAAATTACTCTCTCCAGAAATAAGTCTCTCACTGTTGCCGCCTGCTTACCGACCCCCCTCAGCTCCCAGCTGTGCCCTGGACACCATTTGTGAATTGATCGCCCCCCATCTAGCTTCAGAGTTTGTTCTGTTAGGTGACCTAAACTGGGATATGCTTAACACCCCGGCAGTCCTACAATCTAAGCTAGATGCCCTCAATCTCACACAAATCATCAAGGAACCCACCAGGTACAACCCTAAATCTGTAAACAAGGGCACCGCCCCCCTCCGCCCCCCTCGCAGCTACTCGCCCAAGCCTCTCCAGGTTCTCCTTTACCCAAATCCAGATAGCAGATGTTCTGAAAGAGCTGCAAAACCTGGACCCGTACAAATCAGCTGGGCTTGACAATCTGGACCCTCTATTTCTGAAACTATCCGCCGCCATTGTCGCAACCCCTATTACCAGCCTGTTCAACCTCTCTTTCATATCGTCTGAGATCCCCAAGGATTGGAAAGCTGCCACAGTCATCCCCCTCTTCAAAGGGGGAGACACCCTGGACCCAAACTGTTACAGACCTATATCCATCCTGCCCTGCCTATCTAAGGTCTTCGAAAGCCAAATCAACAAACAGGTCACTGACCATCTCGAATCCCACCGTACCTTCTCCGCTGTGCAATCTGGTTTCCGAGCCGGTCACGAGTGCACCTCAGCCACGCTCAAGGTACTAAACGATATCATAACCGCCATCGATAAAAGACAGTACTGTGCAGCCGTCTTCATCGACCTTGCCAAGGCTTTCGACTCTGTCAATCACCATATTCTTATCGGCAGACTCAGTAGCCTCGGTTTTTCGGATGACTGCCTTGCCTGGTTCACCAATTACTTTGCAGCCAGAGTTCAGTGTGTCAAATCGGAGGGCATGCTGTCCGGTCCTCTGGCAGTCTCTATGGGGGTGCCACAGGGTTCAATCCTCGCGCCGACTCTTTTCTCTGTATATATCAATGATGTTGCTCTTGCTGCGGGCGATTCCCTGATCCACCTCTATGCAGACGACACCATTCTATATTCTTCCGGCCCGTCCTTGGACACTGTGCTATCTAACCTCCAAACAAGCTTCAATGCCATACAACACTCCTTCCGTGGCCTCCAACTGCTCTTAAACGCTAGTAAAACCAAATGCATGCTTTTCAACCGTTCGCTGCCTGCACCCGCAAGCCTGACCAGCATCACCACCCTGGATGGTTCCGACCTTGAATATGTGGACATCTATAACTAGGTGTCTGGCTAGACTGTAAACTCTCCTTCCAGACTCATATCAAACATCTCCAATCGAAAATCAAATCAAGAGTCGGCTTTCTATTCCGCAACAAAGCCTCCTTCACTCACGCCGCCAAACTTACCCTAGTAAAACTGACTATCCTACCGATCCTCGACTTCGGCGATGTCATCTACAAAATTGCTTCCAACACTCTACTCAGCAAACTGGATGCAGTTTATCACAGTGCCATCCGTTTTGTCACTAAAGCACCTTATACCACCCACCACTGCGACCTGTATGCTCTAGTCGGCTGGCCCTCGCTACATATTCGTCGCCAGACCCACTGGCTCCAGGTCATCTACAAGTCCATGCTAGGTAAAGCTCCGCCTTATCTCAGTTCACTGGTCACGATGGCAACACCCACCCGTAACACGTGCTCCAGCAGGCGTATCTCACTGATCATCCCTAAAGCCAACACCTCATTTGGCCGCCTTTTGTTCCAGTTCTCTGCTGCCTGTGACTGGAACGAATTGCAAAAATCGCTGAAGTTGGAGACTTTTATCTCCCTCACCAACTTCAAACATCTGCTATCTGAGCAGCTAACCGATCGCTGCCGCTGTTCATAGTCTATCGGTAAATAGCCCACCCATTTTTACCTACCTCATCCCCATACTGTTTTTATTTATTTTATTTTCTGCTCTTTTGCACACCAATATCTCTACCTGTACATGACCATCTGATCATTTATCACTCCAGTGTTAATCTGCAAAATTGTAATTATTCGCCTACCTCCTCATGCCTTTTGCACACAATGTATATAGACTCTCCTTTTTTCTACTGTATTATTGACTTGTTAATTGTTTACTCCATGTGTAACTCTGTGTTGTCTGTTCACACTGCTATGCTTTATCTTGGCCAGGTCGCAGTTGCAAATGAGAACTTGTTCTCAACTAGCCTACCTGGTTAAATAAAGGTGAAATAAAAAATAAAATAAAAAATAGGCTCATGGGGAGGGCACAGGATGTGACAAGTCTGGATGCGTAACAACCCTGTTGTCACAGATGTTAAGGCAGTGTTCAGTGTTTTCAAGCAACACTTTGGGGGTACAGTCTGCTCAGGTATGCCATTAGCTGATTTCTATTCAATGAAACCATATGCTAATGAGGGTCCACTAGATTTCTGGATTAGGCTTAACAAAGCTGCAGATGCAGCTGAACAGTACCTTGTCCAATCAGTGCTCAGAGTTGGCAGTCATGTTTGTACGGAACTGTCCTGATAAAGAGTTGGCCCAAGTGTTCAAATGCAAACCCCTTCGTTACTGGACAGCCAGTGAGGTACAGGATCGTTTGGATGAACTGTTAAGGGAGCGTAAAGCATGTAGAACACAACTTCCACAGCAGGTGGCTGCTGTCTTTGACTCTCCCCAGGAGGAAGTGGATCCTGAGAGCAGACCTAATGTGTCATCTTTTTCTCGATGTGGCCATGAACCAGAACAGGCCCCATCTGATCGACCATTTGTGGGTCTAGAATTAAGGGACTACACGGGGTTACTCTGTCGCCCAGCGGGTGGGAAATGTGTTTTTTTCTTTCTTTGCTTTGTTACCTTCGAGGTAATGTGTTTTGTGCCTATAATCTAGTGTAAAACAGTGGGGTGAATGTAGCAGTGTGATGTTGTTCCACCTAGATTATGCACCAAGTTGCACACAAGGACCAATTGAAATAGGCCAGGTCAAGAGGGGATGTTAATAATTTGATAATAATAATAATAATTCAGTGTATTTTTTAAATTTAATTACAGCTAACGTTTTTCTTTGGTGTACAAACACTTTTTCATATCAATATTGTACATATATGTGATTGTAAAAGTTTGTATATTTTGGTTTGGCCCATCGTGGGTGATCTGTATTTCCATACCCCCTTATTGTTACAAGGTATGTTGTCCTTGGCTCCAAAATTGTTTAATATAAAACCGGCATAATGTTACACAATGTACTGTTATGCTACCATAAGTTTGTTACGATGTGGACAGCATAAAGATTTATGTTAACAAGTTTCACAAAGCTCGCTAACTAGGGTATATATTGTAACTTGTGAGTACTTGGGACAGTGTTTGAGTGAGTGTCCATGTGTTTGCGCAGGTGCCTGAGAGCTAGGACTGCGCCAAGGGTTAACATAATGTGTGTTGTCTCTTCGTGTGCAGGTATGTCTTTTATTTTGTCTGAATTATGATCTGTATCATTTTACTTGTGTTGAATGGTGTGCTGTTGTGCATTGAATGTGTGCATGCAGCACCTGTTATTTCCTTTTGATTCTCTTTTGCCTGACCTTCGGCTAGCAAGGTGCCTGAGAGCTAGGACTGCGTCAAGGGTTAACATCATGTGTGGTGTCTCTTCTTGTGCAGGGCAAATAAAAATAATTCAACTAGCAGACCTTCAGTTGTGGCAACGTCCTAATTAAAAGTACACAATGCAGAATGAACCAAGCTACACTGGCTTGTCCATCTCCTTAGTGGGAAGGTGTTTCACCTGAGCTGGTCCAGGATCTATTTAAGAGTGTCTGGCCCAGTGCTCCAGTTGTCTTGATAGATGTGGAGAGTCAACACATTTAGTTGCTCCACCTTTTTGGTTTGCTTCCTGTCTTTAAGTTTGGTGTGGGTTTTTCTTTTGTTTGCCTCTTCTTGGGCAGATTTAGTGGGTCTCATGGTGGGTGTCTTTTAGGTCACAGTTGTTGTTACCAGTCAATTTTCAATCGATGCCCCCATAGTGTCTTCCAGAGCTCCTCCTAAAAAACAAGTTACTGTATGTTTTGGGTTGGATGAAGCATCGTATTAATATTTTAATCAATGGCATTTCCTTGCAATGCTCATTAGTCTTTCAGTTGTTCTTTGTTTTTTTATCCTCAATATTTCTGTTTATTTTCATTGTTTTTTCCTGTGAAGCCATTGTGTTGCATCTATGTCTGAAATGTGCTGTATAAATAAAGCTTGATTTGATTTGAACATATTGCAAAACAAATTAACCCAATGACTGACCAATCAACAGACTCTTGGTCCCTCTTAGTATGAAAATCATTATCAATCCCACTTTTCAAGCCTGCTGAAGGCGTGGTGGAGTGGTAAACACCACCCCCGGCTCTACCAGGGGCTTGAGGTGGTCTCTCACAGCTCTGATTATGTCATGTTCTGTGGCCTTGCTGTTCCATTTCTTAACTGCCCCTGCAACACAGAAACACATTTAGTCATATTACATATTATATAAAACACTGGATATGGAGCATCTATGGCCTCAGTTACACCTGGCACCTAAATGTGACTTCTGTCATCTGATCACTCCAAGCTGCATTAGGTTCAGATCTCCCGACAGAGATGGCCGCCTCGCTTCGCGTTCCTAGGAAACTATGCAGTTTTTTGTTTTTTTACGTGTTATTTCTTACACTAGTACCCCAGGTCATCTTAGGTTTCTTTACATACAGCCGACAAGAACTACTGAATATAAGATCAGCGTCAACTCACCATCAGTACGACCAAGAATATGTTTTTCGCGACGCGGATCCTGTGTTCTGCCTTACAACCAGTGTAACCGAGTGGATCACATGCAGCGACCAAAAAAAAAAACGACTCAGAAAAAGAGGGAAACGAAGCGGTCTTCTGGTCAGACTCCGGAGACGGGCACATCGTGCACCACTCCCTAGCATTCTTCTTGCCAATGTCCAGTCTCTTGACAACAAGGTTGATGAAATCCGAGCAAGGGTAGCATTCCAGAGGGACATCAGAGACTGTAACGTTCTCTGCTTCACGGAAACATGGCTAACTGGAGAGACGCAATCCGAAGCGGTGCAGCCAGCGGGTTTCTCCACGCATCGCGCCGACAGAAACAAACATCTTTCTGGTAAGAAGAGGGGCGGGGCGTATGTCTTATGGCCAACGTGACATGGTGTGATGAAAGAAACATACAGGAACTCAAATCCTTCTGTTCACCTGATTTAGAATTCCTCACAATCAAATGTAGACCGCATTATCTACCAAGAGAATTCTCTTCGATTATAATCACAGCCGTATATATCCCCCCAAGCAGACACATCGATGGCTCTGAACGAACTTTATTTAACTCTCTGCAAACTGGAAACGATTTATCCGGAGGCTGCATTCATTGTAGCTGGGGATTTTAACAAGGCTAATCTGAAAACAAGACTCCCTAAATTTTATCAGCATATCGATTGCGCAACCAGGGGTGGAAAGACCCTGGATCATTGTTACTCTAACTTCCGCGACGCATATAAGGCCCTGCCCCGCCCCCTTTCGGAAAAGCTGACCACGACTCCATTTTGTTGATCCCTGCCTACAGACAGAAACTAAAACAAGAAGCTCCCACGCTGAGGTCTGTCCAACGCTGGTCCGACCAAGCTGACTCCACACTCCAAGACTGCTTCCATCACGTGGACTGGGAGATGTTTCGTATTGCGTCAGACAACAACATTGACGAATACGCTGATACGGTGTGCGAGTTCATTAGAACGTGCGTTGAAGATGTCGTTCCCATAGCAACGATTAAAACATTCCCTAACCAGAAACCGTGGATTGATGGCAGCATTCGTGTGAAACTGAAGGCACGAACCACTGCTTTTAATCAGGGCAAGGTGTCTGGTAACATGGCTGAATACAAACAGTGCAGCTATTCCCTCCGCAAGGCTATCAAACAAGCTAAGCGCCAGTACAGAGACAAAGTAGAATCTCAATTCAACGGCTCAGACACAAGAGGTATGTGGCAGGGTCTACAGTCAATCACGGACTACAGGAAGAAACCCAGCCCAGTCACGGACCAGGATGTCTTGCTCCCAGGCAGACTAAATAACTTTTTGCCCGCTTTGAGGACAATACAGTGCCACTGACACGGCCTGCAACGGAAACATGCGGTCTCTCCTTCACTGCAGCCGAAGTGAGTAAGACATTTAAACGTGTTAACCCTCGCAAGGCTGCAGGCCCAGACGGCATCCCCAGCCGCGCCCTCAGAGCATGCGCAGACCAGCTGGCCGGTGTGTTTACGGACATATTCAATCAATCCCTATACCAGTCTGCTGTTCCCACATGCTTCAAGAGGGCCACCATTGTTCCTGTTCCCAAGAAAGCTAAGGTAACTGAGCTAAACGACTACCGCCCCGTAGCACTCACATCCGTCATCATGAAGTGCTTTGAGAGACTAGTCAAGGACCATATCACCTCCACCCTACCTGACACCCTTGACCCACTCCAATTTGCTTACCGCCCAAATAGGTCCACAGACGATGCAATCTCAACCACACTGCACACTGCCCTAACCCATCTGGACAAGAGGAATACCTATGTGAGAATGCTGTTCATCGACTACAGCTCGGCATTCAACACCATAGTACCCTCCAAGCTCGTCATCAAGCTCGAGACCCTAGGTCTCGACCCCGCCCTGTGCAACTGGGTACTGGACTTCCTGACGGGCCGCCCCCAGGTGGTGAGGGTAGGCAACAACATCTCCTCCCCGCTGATCCTCAACACTGGGGCCCCACAAGGGTGCGTTCTGAGCCCTCTCCTGTACTCCCTGTTCACCCACGACTGCGTGGCCATGCACGCCTCCAACTCAATCATCAAGTTTGCGGACGACACAACAGTGGTAGGCTTGATTACCAACAACGACGAGACGGCCTACAGGGAGGAGGTGAGGGCCCTCGGAGTGTGGTGTCAGGAAAATAACCTCACACTCAACGTCAACAAAACTAAGGAGATGATTGTGGACTTCAGGAAACAGCAGAGGGAACACCCCCATCCACATCGATGGAACAGTAGTGGAGAGGGTAGCAAGTTTTAAGTTCCTCGGCATACACATCACAGACAAACTGAATTGGTCCACTCACACAGACAGCATCGTGAGGAAGGCGCAGCAGCGCCTCTTCAACCTCAGGAGGCTGAAGAAATTCGGCTTGTCACCAAAAGCACTCACAAACTTCTACAGATGCACAATCGAGAGCATCCTGGCGGGCTGTATCACCGCCTGGTATGGCAACTGCACCGCCCTCAACCGTAAGGCTCTCCAGAGGGTAGTGAGGTCTGCACAACGCATCACCGGGGGCAAACTACCTGCCCTCCAGGACACCTACACCACCCGATGCTACAGGAAGGCCATAAAGATCATCAAGGACATCAACCACCCGAGCCACTGCCTGTTCACCCCGCTGCCATCCAGAAGGCGAGGTCAGTACAGGTGCATCAAAGCTGGGACCGAGAGACTGAAAAACAGCTTCTATCTCAAGGCCATCAGACTGTTAAACAGCCACCACTAACATTGAGTGGCTACTGCCAACACAATGTCAATGACACTGACTCTACTCCAGCCACTTTAATCATGGGAATCGATGGGAAATGATGTAAATATATCACTAGCCACTTTAAACAATGCTACCTTATATAATGTTACTTACCCTACATTGTTCATCTCATATGCATACGTTGATACTGTACTCTATATCATCGACTGCATCCTTATGTAATACATGTATCACTAGCCACTTTAACTATGCCACTTGGTTTACATACTTATCTCATATGTATATACTGTACTCGATATCATCTACTGTATCTTGCCTATGCTGCTCTGTACCATCACTCATTCATATATCCTTATGTACATATTCTTTATCCCCTTACACTGTGTATGACAGTAGTTTTTTTTGGAATTGTTAGTTAGATTACTTGCTCGTTATTACTGCATTGTCGGAACTAGAAGCACAAGCATTTCGCTACACTCGCATTAACATCTGCTAACCATGTGTATGTGACAAATAAAATTTGATTTGATTTGATTTGAGTATGGGCCTTTGACATAGGCTGGACGCAGTCAAGCCACTGAATATGCATAAGCAATGTAAAGAAATGGGGTGTTTCTAACTAAATGCTTGTGTTCCTAGCTCCAACAGTACAGTATTATCCAACTAAATGCTTGTGTTCCTAACTCCAACAGTATTATCTAACTAAATGCTTGTGTTTCTAGCTCCAACAGTGCAGTAATATCTAACTAAATGCTTGTGTTCTTAGCTCCAACAGTACAGTATTATCTAACTAAATGCTTGTGTTCCTAACTCCAACAGTATCATCTAACTAAATGCTTGTTTATAGATCCAACAGTCCAGTAATATCTAACTAAATCCTTGTGTTCATAACTCCAACAGTGCAGTAATATCTAACTAAATGCTTGTGTTCCTAGCTCCAACAGTAATATCTAACTAAATGCTTGTGTTCCTAGCTCCAACAGTGCAGTAATATCTAACAATTTCACAACAAATACCTAATACACACAAATCTAAGTAAAGGAATAAGAATATATAAATATATGGACGAGCGATGTCAGTGGCATAGACAGATACAGTAGAATAGGATAGAATACAGTATATACATATGAGATGAGTAATGCATAAACTAAGATACAGTAGGATAGGATAGAATACAGTATATACATATGAGATGAGTAATGCATAGACTAAGATACAGTAGAATAGGATAGAATACAGTATGTACATATGAGATGAGTAATACATAGACTAAGATACAGTAGAATAGAATAGGATAGAATACAGTATATACATATGAGATGAGTAATGCCAGATATGTAAACATGCAGGAGATCCATGAAGGAAAGATAGTGATGGTGCTCAGCGACGTTATTGCAAATGGTGGGGAACAACCAATTTTGGCATTTTTTAAATAATTGTACCCCCATTTCTTTCTCCACAATTTCGATATTGTGATGTCTACAGTGCTGTTGGCTGTTCGTCATTGACCTTGCGTAGGCTTAAACACTGGTATACACTGATTTTTAAGGCCATATTGGGTAAAATGCCATTTTATCTCTGTTCTTTTTTTGTCAGATCAGTAAATAAATATAAATTACAGTCCCCTTCTCATTTGCTTCTAACAGTACCAAAAATTTGAGCAGGTCATGGTAGAAATTGTTTTAATTACTCAGCTCCGTGGTCCTGGAATTCTTTCCTGAACATTTTAAAATTTGATGATCTAGTTTCGTTGGTGGAGCTTAAACACTTGATCGATGTATATATCATAGAAGAGTGTAATTGTGTTTAGGACAGCTGTTTTTAGTCAACACTTTCGTGTTTTTAACGTAAAATGTTATTGTTGTACTGTGTGTGTGTTTATAGCTTTGTTTAATGTTGTGTTAGTTTATGTACGTTGTTTTGTCTGAAATGTTGTTCCCCCTGCTGCTATTGGACCAGGTCTCTCTTGGAAAAGAGATGTTATCTCAATGAGAAAAACCTGTATAAATAAAGGTTAAATAAAAATAAAAATATTGTCTCATCGCTGCAACTCCCCAAAGGGCTCAGAATTCGAAGGTCGAGTCATGCGTCCTCTGAAACATGCCCCGCCAAACCGCGCTTCTTAACAGCTGCCCGCTTAACCCGGAAGCCAGATGCACCAATATGTCGGAGGAAACACTGTTCACCTGACGACCGAGGTCAGCCTGCAGGCGCCACAACGAGTCGCTAGAGTAGTAAAGCCCCCCCCCCCGGCCAAACCCTCCCCTAACCTGGGCAACGCTTGGTCTATAGTGTGCTGCCCTATGGGACTCCCGATCGCAGGTTGTGATACAGCCCGGGATCAAACCTGGGTCTGTAGTGATGCCTCTAGCCCTTCAATGCAGTACCTTAGACTGCTGCACTTCTCGGGTATAACCTCTTTTTTTTTTTAACCAATTCTGATGTTTGTTAAAAGTGTGATTTTGACATTATTACCGTTATATCAACACACTTGACACTCCCAACTATCAATGGCTTTGGCACCGTAGACATCAAGTCACTTGACAATAATGTTTCATACAATGTTGCATTCCATGTTTGAAAGGTCTATCATTTTCATTGACGACAATCAAAGTTAACATTCCATAAAATTTAAATTCAAGGCTGAGTCTCAAATAGTTGCCTGTCCATTTTATTAGCCGGGCCATGGCACACATTATAGCAAATGCATTTTGGGTCTGAATTAAAGGAGCTACAATTTTAATTTAATTACATGTTTTAAATAAAATGTCCATAATATCTGCAGTAATAGTGGAATGATCGTGTTTCACAATATTCCTAAACAAAAAAATAATCTTGATCTTCTATTGTGTTATTTACTGTACCTTTGTTTATTCCACGTGTAACTTGTAACTTCTATTGTGTTATTGACTGTACGTTTGTTTATTCCATGTTTTTTTTTTGTCGCACTGCTTTTCTTTATCTTGGCCAGGTCACTGTTGTAAATGAGAACTTGTTCTCAACTGGCCACTAGGTTAAATAGAGGAGAAATAAATAACACATAATAATACATAAAAATGTAGGAGCAGTAGAGACCTAGTCTGTTCATTATATACATCTACATGATGTATTGTTACACCATGTAGGAGCAGTATAGACCGAAAGTAGCTGGCTACTTATTTAGATTTAGTTTGACTTAATGAAACTGCCTTTAATGTTCTGCAGTAAACATTTTTTATTTGCACTAATCAATCAACACTTTCTTGTCTTTGTATGTCTCAATATAATAGTATTATTTAATTAAATCCATTTTAAAATAATCTTTATCTGAAGATAAAATATGATCCTCAACTGCGTTTCCCCTCCAGTCAGCAGACGGCGGATGTGCGTCTTTCAGGCGACGCTGCCAGCGTGACGTATAATCTAGTGGACGGTTCTTTAGAAACAGCTCGTCAACCACCTCGGTAGCTTGCTAGCCAATATAGCCGAAAGATTCAAGCTATTTAGACGCTTTTGGTGTATATTACCTACTGTGTTTTAGACACACTTATATCGTATCTACTTGTTTACCTATTTAATTTAATATTACGTTATTTTGTATTAGTCAGCTATAGTAGCTGGCTGGTTAAGTTAGTACTAGCCTAGTCGCTAATGATAGATAGCTAACATCCCCGAACATGAGCTCCCTAAACTACTCCCCTCCTGTTAAAGAAGCTCTGGGGATGAACATTGTCGTGAAAGATGAGAAGGAAGAGAAGGATGTCACAGTAAAACAACAAGTAGAGGGTGAGGCTGTTACAGTGAAAGAAGAGAGAGACGTTTCAGTTAAAGAAGAGGAAGCCGCGTTCAGAGTGAAAGAGGAGGAGGATGTTACAGTAAAGGAAGAGAAAGAGGATGCAGTTTTCAGAGTGAAAGAGGAGGAGGGGGAGATGACTGTCACATTGAAAGAAGAAGAGGTGGAGAAAGGAGATCTGATTAACACCAGTAAGTTCTGCCTTAAATTTGTTTTTAACTTTGGATATTTGTAGTTCCCTCGTCAATACCTCTAACAGAAGGCCCTGGGATGATGACTGATATGTCTAGAATCAGACGACTTAGAGAACAAGCTACCCCTTGTTTTCTCTGTTCTGTTTCCAAAAAGTGACTTCACATATATAGAATTGAGAAGGGTCTATCTGCTGGCCGCAGACTGGGGGGCATGTAGTGATTTTCATGTAGTGATGATTTACTACACACCGTGCCCCCCAATAATGCCATGTGAGAGTTGGGTTGGCTCCACCAAAGATTATGGATATACTGACAAGATGTCTCTCTGCCCTAACAAGGGGAGTCGTTGTCCACAAAGCTTCACTGCGGGTTGTCTATCTCCCGCCTATCCTTTCTTTGGATTGGTGGATACATCTTATTATTGTAATCTATTGTTTATATTCTATGAGGGTTGTTGACTTCAACCACCTGTATTCAATGGAGAGAGAGAGATGCTAAGCTACAAGCATGAATATGCATAGCGATCTGGAGACAACTCCTATAGTGTTTTTATCAAAGTTGTCGGTATGTCACATGTCCACATAACAACTTAATCATTATGGAACTTCTGTTGGATCCAGTGAACCTCACGTAGCAAATAAGCCATTCATTTGGTTGTTGACCAAATTTGACACTTTCCACATTGGGTTGATAATTGTTTCCACTTGGATACAACCTACTGTAACCTACTGGCTTGACCTAGAGAGATACAACCTACTGTAACCTACTGGCATGACCTAGAGAGTTACAACCTACTGTAACCGACTGGCATGACCTAGAGAGATGCAACCTACTGTAGCCGACTGGCATGACCTAGAGAGATACAATCAACTGTAGCAGACTGGCATGACCTAGAGAGGTGCAACCTACTCTAGCCTACTGGCTTGACCTAAAGAGATAAAACCACTTGGATACAACCTACTGTAACCTACCGGCATGACCTAGAGAGATAAAACCACTTGGATACAACCTACTGTAGCCGACTGGCATGACCTAGAGAGATACAATCTACTGTAGCCGACAGGCATGACCTAGAGAGATACAATCTACTGTAGCCGACAGGCATGACCTAGAGAGATACAATCTACTGTAGCCGACTGGCATGACCTAGAGAGATCTAACCTACTGTAGCCTACTGGCATGACCTGGGGCGGCAGGTTAGAGCGTTGGGGTAGTGACCGGAAGGTTGCAAGTTCAAATCCCCGAGCTGACAAGGCACAAATCTGTCGTTCTGCCCCTGAACAGGCAGTTAACCCACTGTTCCTAGGCAGTCATTGAACATAAGAATTTGTTCTTAACTGACTTGCCTAGTTAAATAAAGGTAAAAAATAATAAAATACAACCTACTGTATTCTACTGGCATGACCTAGAGAGATACAACCTACTGTAACCTACTGGCATGACCTAGAGTTACAACCTACTGTAACCTACTGGCATGACCTAGAGAGATACAACCTACTGTAACCTACTGGCATGACCTAGAGAGCTAAAGTTTTACATTCCTGGATTTTAAATGAATATTTTCCAGTAATAATGATAATTTGTATCTTCCTATCCACATGTGGGATCCCTCTCCTTTGTTGTCCACTCTACACCAATAACAGACAACTACAATCATACAGCCTGGATGTAGCCTGGATTCGAACCAGGGACTGTAGTGACGCCTCTTGCACTGAGATGCAGTGGCTTAGACCGCTGCATCCGTGTGTGTGTTAACTATTTAACTGTACTAGAATGCTTAAAAGGCAGCTAAAATGTTAAATATCGGTTATCGGAATCGTTTTTTGGGGCAAGGAAAATATTGGATATCAGTATTGGCCAAAAAATGTAATATCGGTCTCAGGATATTGCTGCGAGAAAACCCCTCTATGCTCACACAGCTCTCCTGCACCTTTATCAGATCCTCAGCGATTCACGCCAGCCTCCAGAGAGGTAGTCAGGTGTAAAGTGCTGCAATCATCATGGTGTGGAACTGTTGTTTTCAGTGAGGCAATAACAGGCACAGTCTCGTTTCACAGATTAGTTCAATCTGCTTTGAAAGTATCAGAAACCTCTTCTATTTAGGTCTGAATTGTAGCAACTACCTCAGTTGAAATTAAATCTGTCTCCAAGCATAGTAGCTTGATGGTCTCGAATAGAGGTCAACCGATTATGATTTTTCAATACCGATACCGATTATTTGAGGACCAAAAAACCTGATACCGATTATTTGGCCGATTTAAAATATATATATGTATTTGTAATAATGACAATTACAACAATTCTGAATTAACACTTATTTTATCTTAATATAATACATCAATAAAATCAATTTAGCCTCAAGTAGATAATGAAACATGGTTTAAACAACAATTTGGTTTAAATAATGCATAAACAGTGTTGGAGAAGAACGTAAAAGTGCAATATGTGCTATGTAAGAAAGCTAACATTTCAGTTCCTTGCTCAGAACATGAGGACATATGAAAGCTGGTGGTTCCTTTTAACATGAGTCTTCAATATTCCCAGGTAAGAAGTTTTAGGTTGTAGTTATTATAGGACTATTTCCCTCTATACCATTTGTATTTCATTAACCTTTGACTATTGGATGTTCTTATAAGCACTTTAATATTGCCAGTGTAACAGTATAGCTTCCGTCCCTCTCCTCGCTCCTCCCATGGCTCGAACCAGCAACAGAACGACCACAGCCACTACATCGAAGCAGCGTTACCCATGCAGAGCAAGGAAACAACCATCCCAAGGCTCAGAGCGAGTGAAGTTTGAAACGCTATTAGCGCGCCCTAACTAGCCAGCCATTTCACTTCGGTCACACCAACCTCATCTCGGGAGTTGATAGGTTTGAAGTCATAAACAGCGCAATGCTTGACACACAATGAAGAGCTGCTGAATGAATGTTTACGCGCCTGCTTCTGCCTACCACCGCTCAGTCAGATACTTAGATACTTGTATGTTTGTATGCTCAGTCAGATTATATGCAACACAGGACACGCTAGATAATATCTAGTAATATCATCAACCATGTGTAATTAACTAGTGATTATGATTGATTGTTTTTTATAAGATAAGTTTAATGCTAGCTAGCAACTTACCTTGGCTTACTGCATTTGCGTAACAGGCAGTCAGTCTCCTTGTGGAGTGCAACAAGAGAGAGGCAGGTCATTATTGCGTTGGACTAGTTAACTCTAAGGTTGCAAGATTGGATGCTGACAAGCTGACAAGGATAAATTCTGTCTTTCTGCCCCTGAACAAGGCAGTTAACCCAACGTTCCTAGGCCATCATTGAAAATAAGAATGTGTTCTTAACTGACTTGCCTAGTTAAATAAAGATTAAATAAAGGTGTAAAAAAAATAATAATTGTCAATTCGGCGCCCAAAAATACAGATTTCCGATTGTTATGCAAACCTGAAATCGGCCCTAATTAATCGGCCATTCCAATTAATCGGTCGACCTCTAGTCTCCAATGTTCATTTTAGCGCCCCCAGACAAAACCGCACACCCGGTTCAAAGTGCAAGTCTCTGGGCTTTCAGTCTCAGGAGAGGGCGTTGATGAAACGGAGTCTTGATTTTAACGAACTCCCCCAAACAAGACCAAATCTTAACAAATCATAGACTTATATGTTTCACAAGTTTTGCCACACAGTACAGCACAGTAGACAACTAAGTAACTAGATACTCTGTTTGTCTTTGACAGGAGAGAGACCAGACTCTCCCTCTGACAGCGGGAAGAGTCCTTCAGGAGAATCAGACCCAGAGAAGAGTCCTTCAGGGGAACCAGACCCAGGGAATAGTCCTTCATGGGAATCAGACCCAGAGATGCCCAAAGCAATAGGAGGACATCACTGCTCCCACTGTGGAAAAAGTTTTAACAAGTTAGGGAGCCTGAAGAAACATGAGGACACACACAGGAAAAAATACTTTCCAATGTTCCCAGTGTGGAAAGAGTTAACGAATTAGGGTACCTATTAATACATAAGATAACACTCTGGAGAGAAGCCTTACCACTGCTCCAAATGTGGAATGACTTTTACCTGGTTAGGTAGCTTGAAAACACATGAGAGAATACACACTGGAGAAAATCCTTTTCAATGATCCCACTGTGGAAAGAATTTTACCCAGTTAGAGAACCTAAATCAACACAAGAGGACACATACACGGGAGAAGCCTTACCAATGCTCTCAGTGTGAAAAGATTTTTAGGGGTATAGTGAGCCTGAAACAGAATAAGAGAATACGCACAGGAGAGAAGCCTTATCACTGTTCCCAGTGTGAAAAGAGTTTTAGGGGTATAGTGAGCCTGAAACAGAATAAGAGAATACGCACAGGAGAGAAGCCTTATCACTGTTCCCAGTGTGAAAAGAGTTTTAGATGGTTAGGGACCATGAAAATGCATGAGAGGACACACAGGAGAAAAGCCTTACCAATGCACCATGTGTGGAAAGAGATTTACCCAGTTAAAGTCCATGAAATTACATGGAAGAATACATACAGGAGATAAGCCTTACCACTGCTCCCACAAATCTCATGAGAGAATACACACAGGAGAGAAGCCTTATCAATGTTCCCAGTGTGAAAATAATTTTAGGGGTTTAGTGAACCTGAAACAGCATGAGAGGACACTCCCACAAGAAAATCCCTACCAATGCTCCCTGTGTGGAAAGAGTTTTACCAAGTTACGGGGTCTGACAAGGCATGAGAGGACACACACAGGAGGGGATAAGACGTACCACTGCTCCCTGTGTGGCAAGAGATTTAACAGGTTAAGGAATCTGAATAAGCATGAAAGAATACATACACAGGAGGAGAAGACGTACCACTGCTCTCATTGTGGAAATACATTTTCCCAGTCAGAGGACCTGGAATCACACAAGAGAATAGAGAGGCTTTGTTCTGATTTATGTTTTTGACTTAGAATTTGTTCTTGTTTATGCCACTTTAAATCATACTGTTTATATGAATTCTTATTCAACAATAGACGTGATTTTGTATTTCGAGACATATCTGAAATCAGATTAAATTGTTAAAATGTGTATTTTGTTTTGATTCGTTGATATGACCCCTAATGTTCAGTATATGGTTTGGATATTTTAAAATGGTGGCCTGAAAAGAGTGATTATTTTCTTCAACAACGAGAAACCTTCTTTTCATGTCATTTTTCATACAGCTACGATCGGAAGTGGCTTTTTTCGTAGCAGGTTAGGATAATTAACGTAGCAGGTTAAGAGACTGAGCTTAAGGTTAGCGAAAATGCTCTCCTGTGGAAATCACTTCCGGTCGTAGCTGTATCAAAGTGGCGTGAAAAGAGTGTATCCCCAACAATAACAGCTAGCCACTTAGGTAGCAAGAGAGCCAAGAAAGACAAAATACATATTTTGGTGTATATACTCACTGTGTTTTAAACACACTTCTGTCATCTTCTGTTCTATAGCTGTAGGCCTCTGTCTGTTATTATAGATCTCTGCTCAGCCTAAAAACATGACATTATCTATTATTATAGAGCTCTGCTCAGCCTAAAACATGACATGATCTATTATTATAGATCTCTGCTCAGCCTATAAACATGACATTATCTATTATTATAGATATCTGATCAGCCTATAAACATGACATGATCTATTATTATAGAGCTCTGATCAGCCTAAAACACGACATTATTATTATAGAGCTCTGTTCAGTCTATAAACATGATGTTATATATTATTATAGACCTCTGTTCAGTCTATAAATATGACATCTATTATTATAGATCTCTGCTCAGGCTATAAACATGACATTATATATTATTATAGATATCTGATCAGCCTATAAACATGACATTATCTATTATTATAGAGCTCTGCTCAGCCTGTAAACATGACATTGTCTATTCATAAAGAGCTTTGCTCAGCCTAAAACATCACATTATCTATTATTATAGAGCTCTGTTCAGCCTAAAAACATGACATTATCTATTATTAAAAAGCTCGCAGGAGAGCATGATCATGATACTGTAGTCTTCTGTCTTTATCATAGAGCTCTGATGTAATCAAACCTATTGTTTTGATGGATTTCTTCTCATTAATCTCTTAATGGATCAATGGTAAAAAAACACTACTCAGACAACAAGGGAGCAGTGTGTTCATGGGTGGCGCTGTAATAAGCATTCAAAGACTAAGGCCTTTTCTCAATTAGAGGTGCTCATCTCCTCCATCCTTTCTGGCCTTCTCTTGAAAAAGGTCAAAGGTAATCGAAGAGAGGCAAACTTAATGAAAATGTGCTTGTGTAAAATGAGACTCTCCTTCTTTAATCTTGCTTCCGCAAATTATGTTTCCACTGTGGAATCCCAAAATAAATGCTAGTTGGGTCATTCTACTATCAAATATACTATACTATACTACTATATTCCTACTATTATACTACTATATTCCTACTATTATACTACTATATTCCTACTATTATATATACTATACTACAATATTCCTACTATTATAGATACTATACTATATTCCTATTATATATATACTGTACTATACTACTATAGTCCTACTATTATTTATACACTATACTACTATATCCCTACTATTATATATACTATACTATCCTACTATATTCCTACTGTTATATATACTATACTGTACTACTATTTTCCTACTATTATATATACTATACCATACTACTGCATTCCTATTTTTTGCTATACTGCTATATTCCTACTATTATATATCTAACTATATTCCTACTATTATATATACTATACTACTATATCCCTACTATTATATATACTATACTATCCTACTATATTCCTACTGTTATATATACTATACTGTACTACTATTTTCCTACTATTATATATACTATACCATACTACTGCATTCCTATTTTTTGCTATACTGCTATATTCCTACTATTATATATACTACTATATTCCTACTATTATATATACTATACTACTACATTCCTACTATTGTATATACTATACTACTATATTCCTACTATTACATGAACTATACTATACTACTACATTCCTACTATGATCTATACTATTATATATTATACTATCCTACTATATTCCTACTATTATATATACTATACTATCATATTTCTACTATTATATATACTATACTACTATATTCCTACTATTATATATACTATACTATCCTACTATATTCCTACTGTTATATATACTATACTACTGTATTCCTACTATTGTATATACTATACTACATTCCCACTATTATATATAGTATACTACTATATTCCTACTATTATATATACTGCCCTACTATATTCCTACTATTATATATACTATACTACACTACAATATTCCTACTATTATATATACTATACTACTATATTCCTACTATTATATATACTACACTACTATGTTCCTACTATTATATATACTATACCATACTACTACATTCCTACTATTTTTTGCTATACTACTATATTCCTACTATTATCTATACTATACTATTACATATACTATACTATATTATACTATCCTACTATATTCCTACTATTATATATACTATACTATACTTCCACATTCCTACTATTATATATACTATACTATACTACTATATTCCTACTATTATATATACTATATTTTACTACCATATTCCTACTATTATATATACTATACTGTACTAGTATATTCATACTGTTATATATACTATACTACTACAGTCCTACTATTATACTATACTTCTATTTTCCTACTATTATATATACTATACTACTATATTACTCCTATTCTATATACTATACTTTTCTACCATATTCCTACTTTTATGTATACTCTACTATACTACTACAGTCCTACTATTATACTATACTTCTATTTTCCTACTATTATGTATACTATACTACTATATTACTACTATTCTATATACTATACTTTTCTACCATATTCATACTATTATGTATACTATACTAATGTTCCTTCTATTGTATATACTGTACTACTATATTCATACTATTGTATATACTATAATATACTACTATATTCCTACCATTATATATACTATACCACTATATTCCTACTATTATATATACTATACTACACTACAATATTCCTACTATTATATATACTATACTACTATATTCCTACTATTATATATACTATACTGCTATGTTCCTACTATTATATATACTATACCATACTACTACATTCCTACTATTTTTTGCTATACTACTATAGTCCTACTGTTATATATACTATACTACTACATTCTGACTATATGTACTATACTATACTACTATATTCCTCCTATTATCTATACTATACTATTATATATACTATACTATATTATACTATCCTACTATATTCCTACTATTATATATACTATACTATACTTCCACATACCTACTATTATATATACTATACTATACTACTATATTCCTACTATTATATATACTATACTTTACTATCATATTCCTACTATTATATATACTATACTGTACTAGTATATTCATACTGTTATATATACTATACTACTACAGTCCTACTATTATACTATACTTCTATTTTCCTATTATTTACTATTTACTACTGCTTAAGCCAGTACATGTCCAGGCCCGTCTGAAGTTTGCTAGAGAGCATTTGGATGATCCAGAAGAAGATTGGGAGAATGTCATATGGTCAGATGAAACCAAAATATATCTTTTTGGTAAAAACTCAACTCGTCGTGTTTGGAGGACAAAAAATGCTGAGTAGCATCCAAAGAACACCATACCTACTGTGAAGCATGGGGGTGGACACATCATGCTTTGGGGCTGTTTTTCTGCAAAGGGACCAGGACAACTGATCCGTGTTACGGAAAGAATGAATGGGGCCATGTATCGTGAGATTTTGAGTGAAAACTTCCTTCCATCAGCAAGGGCATTGAAGATGAAACGTGGCTGTGTCTTTCAGCATGACAAAGATCCCAAACACACACACGCCCGGGCAACGAAGGAGTGGCTTCGTAAGAAGCATTTCAAGGTCCTGGAGTGGCCTAGCCAGTCTCCAGATCTCAACCCCAAAGAAAATCTTTGGAGGGAGTTGAAAGTCCGTGTTGCCCAGCAACAGCCCCAAAACATCACTGCTCTAGAGGAGACCTGCATGGAGGAATGGGCAAAAATACCAGCAACAGTGTGTGAAAACCTTGTGAAGACTTACAAAAAAGTTTGACCTCTGTTATATACCCTTTGTTGACAATGACAAAGTATTGAGATAAACTTTTGTTATTGGCCAAATACTTATTTTCCACCATAATTTGCAAATAAATTCATAAAAAATCCTACAATGTGATTTTCTGGATTTTTTCCCCCTCATTTTGTCTGTCATAGTTGAAGTGTACCCACGATGAAAATTACAGGCCTCATCTTTTTAAGTGGGAGAACTTGCACAATTGGTGGCTGACTAAATACTTTTTTGCCCCACTGTATATACTATACTACTATATTCCTACTATTATATATATATACACTATACTACTAAATTCATACTATTATATGTACTATACTATACTAATATTTTCCTACTATTATCTATACTATACTACTCTTATATATACTATACTATATTATACTCTCCTATCCTACTATATTCCTACTATACTATACTTCCATATTCCTGCTATTATATGTACTATACTATAGTACTATATTCCTACTATTATATCTTATTATATTCCTACTGTTATATATACTATACTACTATATTCCTACTATTATATATATACTATACTATCCTACTATATTGCTACTATTATATATACTGTACTAATATATTCCTACTATTTTATATACTATACTATCCTACTATATTCCTACTATTTGGTGCCTTTTGGGATTTTTTAATATTTTTTATAAAAAGTGTTCCTCATGAGAGCCAGTTTTCATCATAGCGCTTGACGGTTTTTGCGACTGCACTTGAAGAAACATTCAAAGTTCTTGACATTTTCTGAATTGACTGACCTTCATGTCTTATTTGAGCTGTTCTTTCCAAAATAATGACTTGGTCTTTTACCAAATAGGGCTATCTTCTGTATACCACCCCTACCTTATCACAACACAACTGATTGGCTCAAATGCATAAAGACTCTTCCCACAAATTAACCTTTGATTTGAATAACTTTTGACAAGGCAGATCTGTTAATTTAAATGTATTCCAGGTGACTACCTCATAAAGCTGTTTGAGAGAATGCCAAGAGTGTGCAAAACTGTCAAGGCAAAGGGTAGCTAATTTGAAGAATATCAAATATAACATATTTTGGTTTGTTTAACCCTTTTTTAGTTACAACATGATTCCATGTGTGTTATTTCATAGTTTTGATGTCTTCACAGGAGACTTTCTCACTTGACTGTCTTAAGACAATTGTCAAATAATATTAACATTCATTAAAGACTTCAATTGTTGAACAACATCATGGCTACGCTGTGGGCATCACCTTTTTCAGTGGATTTCTACTGTTGTGTGCCTTTAACCACCTGTTTGACTTATTCATTCACACAGGAGAGAGACGGGACTATCATGGATCCTCTGGGGAGCCTCAACAACCTCATGATGCTGACGAGGCAGAACAGTCTCTCTCCAGGTCAGAACACCTCAAGAAACACCAGCAGAGACCAACAGGGAAGAAACCTCACTGCTGCTCTGACTGTGGAAAGATATTTTCAAAATCATATACATTACAATCACACCATAGAACACACACAGGAGAAAACCCGAATAGCTGTACTCAATGTGGGAAGAGTTTTGTTTCATCTTACTATTTGACTATACACCAGAGAATACACACAGGAGAGAAACCTCATGGCTGTACTCAATGTGGGAAGAGTTTTGCTCAGTCAAGCTGCCTGATATCACACCAAAGAACACACACAGGAGAGAAACCTTATAGCTGTGATCAATGTGGGAAGAGTTTTATTCAGTCAAGTCATCTTAAAGCACACCAGAGAACACACACAGGAGAGAAACCTCATAGCTGTGATCAATGTGGGAAGAGATTTACTCAGTCAGGTGGCCTGATATACCACCAGAGAACACACACAGGAGAGAAACCTTATAGCTGTGCTCAATGTGGGAAGAGTTTTGCTACATCTAGCAATCTGACTATACACCAGAGAACACACACTGGAGAGAAACCTCATAGCTGTAACCAATGTGGGAAGAGTTTTGCTCAGCCAAACAACCTGATATCACACCAGCGTACACACACAGGAGAGAAATGTCATAGCTGTGATCAATGTCACAAGAGATACTCTCGTAAAAGATCTCTGATCAAACATCAGAAAATACATGCATGAAGTTGTTTCATGATATCAATGAAATAATGTCACAATGTAGAATGTTTTTAACATTGTAGTAGGAGTATTTTAATGATGTCACGATAATGATGGCAAAGTTGTCTAATTACTATGTCATCGTATTTCCAGGACACTATAGTGTCTTCTCAGATATTGGTAGCTAGCTAACTATCCTTTTCACTGTTGTTTAAGCTGCAGTCAGAGTCCGTCAGAATGTCCCAATGTAGAACCCTAAACGTTTGTCCCCTGTTTAATTGATTTCAACATGATATGAATATTAGCCTCAGGGGAAAAATCCAGGCTCTGAATTTAAAGAGTACTATGTAATGCAACACTAAAATGCAACACTTCAAAATGTAGCTAGCTGTTTTCTACAAGTTGTCCTCTAACCAGTTATGTACACATTATTCCCAGATTCTGTGTGGTTTTTGAGCTGTTAGTTTTAACAGGACATGCAACCTCATCTCCCTCCTCTCGCGCAATTGATTTCAACATGATATCGAAGAGTGATGACAAATGTTCCTTTGTTTAACGACCCCTACATTTAAATGCATCACTCCAAAATGTAGTCGACTGTCTTCTGCAGGTTGTCCTCTAACCAGTGAGGTAAAAGATATCTCCCATTTCCATGTGTTTGTTTAGTTGTGTTAGTTTCAACAGCACATGCAACCTGATTTCCCCCGTAATTGATATCAGTGATTTATTGCTACTTGTCAAAACAACAGTGTTTTTGGTGCTTGTGCAGTTTATAAGCTGCTTGTTTAAAAAAAATACAAGTAATATGATTATTGTGGCAGGTGTTTGTGTATATAGCACATGTTATGTTTAAGTTTTCAATTTATCCCAAACTGTTTCTGCATATTGGTTATTGATTTAGACACGTGTTTTGACATTGGGGATATCCCATCTAGCAAAATGTAATTGCAAAGATGTTGAAAATCAGACTATGCAACCAAATATTTCATATTTACAATTAATGTAACATTTAGTAATCATAATTATTATTATATATTTTGGGTACAATTATATTGATATTGTTGGCCTGCTTTTAGAATATCAGGGTTCATTCTCAGATGTGCCAACCCAAATGTACTAGAGCCTGACATTGGGGACTGGGCCCCGATCCAACAACATGCCTATCTAGTGAACCCTGAAAAGAGAGAGAAGCTCCACAGTGAGGTTGAAAGTTACTACGGATATTGCAGGAGTTTCCTCTTGAAATCAGATATGTCCGTGGTAAGGACAACTTGGTTGCTGATTGTCTCAAGGATGGGCAGTCAAAAATATTTGTGTTTTGCGTTTAGCCAGTGTGTTGCCATGGATCACAATTTATCTTGACTGCATGTGTTTCCGTATTGGAGTTGGGTTGTGTTTGGGCTCGTTCCAAGGGGATGAGAGTTCTGGAAGCTAGTGAGTTTTAGGATTCTATAGAAAGAAAAAATGAGAAACGATACGATTGTATACTATTATTTAAAATGTGTTCTCTTGTTTTTAATTTTTGACAGCCAGCAGATACCTTGTTTATATTGAAGGTGAAGCATTGTAGTTGATTATAATGTGAAATGGAAGTTGTTCTCTGTTGGTGGTGAGAAAACATGTCCAACAAAAATATAGGATATATTTGTTGTCTTAAGAGGGAAGGTGTTGCAGGCTTTGGTTTTTCCATTTATGTTTTGAGGTTGGACTTTAGCCCGTATAGCTCGTTAGCACGTAGGACGCACTGATTGGTGTCACCTCGTTAGTCAGTTTGTGTTACACCTGTGCTGGCTTGTCCATCTTGTTAGTGGGAAGGTGTTTCACCTGAGCTGGTCCAGGTTCTATTAAAGAGTGTCTGGCCCAGTGCGCCAGTTGTCTTGATAGATGTGGAGAGTCAACACCTTTAGTCGATCCACCTTTTTGGTTTAAGATGTTTTCTTTTTAGGTTGAAGTTTCTTTCTGAAGAGAGCTTTTTTTTTTTAAATGAATACAAACAAGCAAACCTGGTCGGTTCCGGGGATTGGTATAGCAAATACCGTAAGATTTTCATGGACTGAAAAGGAGATGGAACCTTGGGGCAGGGAAACTTTTGGAAGGACTATATTGATGGGATGCCTCAGGATAGAGGTGAAGGAAGTACTCTGCCTTCAAGGGAACCCGAATGAGAAGGCTTTCGATGTGACGTTTCACAAAGAGGAGAAACATGATGATGTATTGAAGATGGCAAAGGAAGCGGAGAAAACGGGACCCCTGTGCCATTATGCGGTGACCAGCCTGGCGAAGAACAACTTCAGGGTGGTCACCGTAACCATGTACAATCCGCATGTGAAAGATGAAGAGGTGAGGGCCTTTCTGGGGAGGTACATGGACAATGTCTCCTCAGCGAGGTACCTCAGGGACTCCCTGGGTTTCTGGAACGGGAGGAGAGGGTTCCAGGCGTTACTCAGGGAGTCCCCGAAGAGTGTGGATGGCTACCTCCATCCTCCGGCGATGTTCTCCCTGGGGGCTGACAGGGGAACACTCTACTATGCACGTCAGCCCCCGTTCTGCAGGCGTTGTATGGCCTACGGCCATATCCTGGCCTCGTGCAGCGCCAAGAAATGTCGTTTTTGTGGGTCGGAAGAGCACGAGGCCAAGGAGTGTGACGAGCCCAAGGCTTGCCACGGGTGTGGCTCGAAAGTACACCTGTGGCGTGATTGCCCGGCTCGTCACAGGTCATACGCGTCTGCAGCTGGGGGGGGAGCGGGGGATGGGGGGAGGAAAGAGGACGCATGCGGATTGTACGGATGGCACAGGGGAAAGGAAGGAGAAGGATGAAGAAGGGAAGAAGGAAGAGGCGAAAAGAAAGAGGAGAGAAGATGGAAAGAAGGAAAAAGGAGATTAAAAAGAAGGTGGAAGAACGTGGAGGAGCTGAGAAGAGGGAGAAGGGGACAGTGGTACGAGAAGGAGTGGAAGAAGGAACGGGGACAGTGACGGAGAAGGAGGGAGGAGTGGAGTTGGGAGGGGGGGGGGGAGGGGGGGGAGATGGGGGGAAGGGGGGGGGACAGCCTGCCAGGCTTCCTCGAGGTCGAAATGAGGGATTTGGTGGAGGAGTTAGCGGGGATGGGACGTTGTGTCTCCCCGCTACCTCCTTCACCAAAGAAGAAAGGGATGAAGAGGGGGAGCTTGGCAGGAAGTGAGAGGGAGGGGGTGTGGAGGGGGGGGGGCTAAGAGAGTGGCGGGGGGGGGGGTGTGGAGGGGAGGGTAATTTGTCCTCCCGGTTTGCCTCAGCCCCTTGCATTTTAGTGGATGACTCCAGTGAGGGGTCGGTGGGCTGTTTGCTAGAGGGATCCCAACTCCTGTTTGAGGAGATGGGGTCCCCTACATGCAGCCCCGAGGCAAACAGGGAGGGGGATGGTGGGTGGGGAGGGAGGACCCAACACACTGCCTGGGTCATGGGTTGGGATGGAGGACGGGGGGGGCGTCAGGAGAGGAGAGGACGTCCCCGCCGGTGGAGATGGACCAGGGGAGCATCGGGTGAGTCTCCTGTTTTTTTTTTTTTTTTTTTTGGGGTTTTTATTTGTTGTTAATAATTAAATGAATAGTTCTGTTTCTTTTTTTTTTAGTCTAAATGTTAGGGGTTAAGGAATAATGTTAAAAGGAGGGCGGTTTTTTGTTATTTAGAGGGTGTGGGGTTTGATTTCTGTTTTTTACAGGAGGTTCACCTGAGGGATGGTGGGGATGTGTGTAGATTTAAGAGGGAGTGGGATAAGGGGGAATCTTTTTGGGGCATAGGAGGGGTGCACTCAACAGGAGTAGGGATTTTGTGTGGGCATAGAGAGGTTAAAATAGAGAACACTTTTGTAATAATGCAGGGTAGAGTTTTGGGGATAGATGTTAAGTTTAGAGAAGCTAGATATAGGTTAATTGGGGTGTATGGGCCACAGGTGGCGGCAGACAGGAGGGAGATGGTGGACTGTCTGGCGCCCCTGTGTGTTACAAACAGGCACTTGGTGATAGGAGGAGACTTTAATATAGATTTAGGGGTAGGCGGTGATAGCAGTGCAGGTGCCATCTCTGGGCTAATGGCTTGCCATGGTCTGGTTGATGGTGGCCTGCACACTACTCCGGCAATGGTCGGTCCTACATGGCGCAACTCCAGGGGGGTTGCGCGGAGGCTCGACTACATTTTTGTATCCAGGTCTTTGGGTCAGTTGTCTGGGCGGCTGTTGCCTGTTTTCTTCACGGATCACGACGGGGTGTTCCTGCAGGTGGGGTCGCCAGTCTGCCTCTTCGGTAGGGGGTACTGGAAGTTAGATCGGGATATACTGGAGGAGCAGGCTTTCGTTGACGCATTTTTTTTTTCTTTCGGAGGCTTGACGGCCTCCGGTCCATGTGCGAGGGGTGTTAGAGTGGTGGGATTTAGTTAAGGTGAGGATTAGGGCTTTTATAATAGGATATTGTAGAAGGAAAAAAAAAGGGAGGAAAGGAGGGAGGTGGATCGTATCCAAAGGTTAATTGAACTCGAGTACGAGGCAGGCAACCTCGGCGGGTCGATTGACTGGGAGAGATTCGCAGCCCTAAAGGCGCAGCTCAGGGAGCTGCAGGAGCAGAAGGCTCGAGCTTTCCTGGAGCGTGCGCATAGTGGCTTTCTAGAACATAATGAGACTTGTTCCGCTATGTTCTTTAAGTCGGTTAGGGCCAGGCAGAGTAGGAAGGTAATGCATGGAGTTAGGGAAGAAAATGGTAGTATAGTAAGTAAACCAGAGGAAATGGTCAGGGTGACAACTGATCATTTCCAAGGTTTATTTAAGGAAAGGGAAATAGATGTAGAGCAGGGAAACGTGTTTTTAGAACACTTGTCCCGGCGGTTGCCAGAGGACATTAGAGACGTGATGGAGGCCCAGATCTCACGAAGAGGTTGAGAGCGCTCTTAGGAGGATGGGAAAAGGGAAGGTGCCTGGGATGGATGGGCTGCCGGCTGAGTTTTACCTCAAGTTTTGGGGTATACTTGGACCAGTGGTTCTCGAAGTCTTGAAGGCCATCCTTGAGACGGGGGTCCCGGGGATCAATGGCTGTTGGTGTGCTGTCACTTCTTTATAAGAAGGGGGAAGCAACTGACCTTGGCAACTGGCGGCCATTGACCATGCTGTGCGTAGATTACAAGATTCTTGCAAAGGTTTTAGCAGACCGGTTGCGCACAGCCCTTCCCTACGTCGTCCACGAGGATCAGACGTGCGGGGTAGAGGGCCGCTCTATAAGATGGAACCTACAGTTGATCAGGGATTCCATCGCTTGGGTTGAAGATAGAGGGCTGCCTTTAATGGTAGCAGCGCTAGATCAGGCGAAAGCTTTTGATCGCGTGAATAGATCTTTTCTATTCAGGGTGTTAGGTAGATTAGGATTTGGGGAGAAGTTTATAGGATGGATCCGTACTTTATATGTCGGAGCGGGGTGTCGAGTTAGTGTAAATAGTCACTTAGGTGACGTTTTTGACCTCTCGTCTGGGGTCAGGCAGGGATGCCCACTCTCGGCTCTCCTCTTCGTTCTGTACATGGAGCCTCTGGGGGCTGCCATTAGGGCAGACACAGGGGTGGAAGGCTTGTTGATCCCTGGAAGTGGTGGGCTGCGTGTTAAGATGACGCAGTACGCCGACGACACTTCCTTGCTGTTGTGCAAGGACTCATGCCTGACAAGGTCCCTTGCCATCTTTGGGGATTTCACCCGAGCGTCGGGAGCAGTTCTGAACCATGCAAAGTCTTCCGTCAAGTTTTTCGGAAGATGGCGCGGTAGAACGGATGTGCCTGGGGGGTTATCTCTCTGTGAAGGGGCCCTGAGGATTCTCGGGGTTCATTTTGAGACCTCCGGCTCAGCGACGCTAAACTGGAACATGCGTATCGCAGTGGTACAGAGGAAGCTAGCAATGTGGAAGGCTAGGTATTTGTCTTTTATGGGCAAAGTCCTGGTCCTAAAGGTGGATGTGTTGCCGTCTCTTTTGTATTTGGCATATATCTACCCATTGCCGGCTTGTCTGAGGAGGCCTCTAGTGAGGCTTGTGTTTCAGTTTATGTGGAGTGGCAGGTGCGAGTGGGTCGCCAGGGCACGCATGATCTGTCCCATCGGGGAGGGAGGTAGGGGGGTACCACATTTCCCCCTCAAGCTGGACTCAATTTTTGTTTCTTTCTTGTTAGCGGAGCTTGCTCAGCCAGTGATACACCCGTCCGGTTACCTCCTGCGGGTGTTCTTCTCGTATCAGGCGAGAAGCGTAATGGTGTGGTCTAACACGGGTCCTCGGGCGGAACAGCTGCCGTGGCACTTTGGTCATGCGGCCAAGTGGCTGCGTGCGCACCCCGAGGTTGAAGTTGCCCGAGTAGGTTTAGACCACAGGCACCTGTACGAGGAGGTCAGGCAGGCAGGGAGTCCTGCGCCCGTAGCGGGCATCTCGTCAGTGGTCTGGGAGGGAGTGCAGGCGCGGGGCCTGGACAACGGGCTCAAGGACCTGAATTGGTTGAGCCTTCATAAGCGTTTGCCGGTACTTTCCATCTTGTACCGGTATAGTTTGGTGCGATCCCCCACCTGTCCAAGATCTGCTTGTGGCAGGGAGGAGACTGTGCGCCATGCCTTCTGGGACTGTGCCTTTGCCGGACTAGTATGGGCTAGGGCACGGGTGATGCTAGGTGTGGTTAGGAGTGATTTTGTTTTGACATGGGCTAGGCTAGAGAGAGGCGTAGGGAGAGCAAAGGGAACGGATAGGGACAGGTTTCTGCTCTGGCTTCTCATGAGTCTCTTTAAAAGGGACTGTGGGAAGCCAGGAAGAATTTAGTCAAGACAGGGAGAGATTGGGGGTGGAAGGGATAGTGAGAAGGGTGGAAGGTGATTTGAGGGGGAGGATGAAGAGGGAGGAGAGGAAGTGGGGGAAGCATGCGGCACGGGAGAGGTGGAAAGGGGGTTTAGGGCTGGGAGTGTTAGAGTGAGTTTGGTAAGGGGATAGATTAGGGAAGGGGAGATAGGGAAAGGGTTAGGTATTGGTTAGGTATGACGGGGAGGGACGATGCTCCCCTGAGGTTTGTTTTTGTTTGATGTTTTTGTAAATAGAATTTTATTAAGAATGAATGAGAATTATGATTTTGTAATAGTATGAATGGTATTGATTGTAATAAATTATTTTAACCACCACCATTTTGGTTTGCTTCCTGTCTTTAAGTTTGGTGGGGTTTTTCTTTTGTTTGCCTCTTCTTGGGCAGATTTAGTGGCTGTCTTTTAAGTCCCAGTTGTTGTTACTAGTCAACTTTCAGTGGACACCCCCATAGTGTCTTTCAGAACCCCTCCTAAAACCCCACCTGTTTAGTTGTGGTTGTTGTCTGTGAAGTTCCCTTTCTATTTATTTTTTTGTTGCTGTTGGAGAAAAACAAGCTTATATTTTGGGTTGGATATTGCATCCAATTAATATTTTAATCAATGACATTTCTTTACAATGCTCATTAATCTTTCAGTTATTCTTCTGTTTTTTTTATTTTGTTGTGGTAAATATTTCAGTTTATTTTCTTTGTGAAGCCATTGTGTTGCATCCATGTCTGAAATGTGCTGTATAAATACAGCTTGATTTGAACATATTGTAACCCAATGACCAATGAAGAAATATGTGCAGAGCAACACATCTTAGTCCAACTTAGTATGAAAAACCGTATCAATCTGACTTCTCCAGCCTGCTGAAGGCGTGGTGGAGTGGTAAACACCACCCCCGACTCTACCAGGGGCTTGAGGTGGTCTCCCACAGCTCCTCTTAAATCATGTTCTTGACTGCCCCTGCAACACAGAAATAAACACATTTAGTTATATTATATAAAACACTAAAAGATATGGAGCATCAACGACCTCAGTTACACCTGGCACCTAAATGTGACTTCTGTCATCTGATCACTCCAAGCTGCATTAGGTTCAGATCTACCAGGATGGGCTTTTGACATCGTCTGGATGCAGTCAGGCCACTAAATATAAATAAGCAACGTAAAGAGGTGGGGTGAATGAGTGGGGAAAAGTACATTCTACACAAATGACCTTCATAATAGCAAAAACAAATGTCTGTCTGAGGGGAAAATAACTCATACAGGTGAAAGGGGTGAGAAATGACACCCATGTCAGTGGACAATTTGCACTAATGTACATAAACATAGATGATGGAACATATTCCCTTTTGCTTATGTGATGAACCACTAAGGGGACATAAACATTTACCATCTAAACCATGTGTGACCTTTCACCTCTCTGGCTGTAGAACTGTTCATCCTAACCAATCCCTCAACAGCTCTCTGACTGAGCTCCACCCTCACTGGGTCTTCAGAGGAGAGGAAGGCTGAGGAGGGATGGAAGGATCAGTCAGTCAAAAAAAGTGTAGAGCTGCTGTCTATGCTGTTTGACAAAATCACTATTTTAGTAGTTCATTAAAGTAAATTAGGATTTATGACTGCTGAATACCAACTATCAATCACTTACATAATTTATTTTCAGGTAGAGATACATCCTCGGGACGTCCCTAGTCCGTTGAAGTTGACATTTAAATTGGTTAAGTTAGGGGTTAAGGTTAGGGTTTAGGGTAGGGATTTCCCAAGGATTCCAGATAGCATTGACCATCATGCATTTTTCGGTCTTTTTTACATAGCAGGTGTAAAATAAACAGACAAGACAAGTGGGCACGCACTGCATTATGGTCATTGCAGTTCAATTATACCAATGGATGATGGAACATATTCCCTTCTTTTTCTTCCTTTATTTAAATTGACGAGTCAGTTAACAACTAATTGACGGCCTAGGAGCAATACCTTCCTAGACAATGTGCTGGTAATTATTATTATGTATTAGTATTAGTATTAGTATTATTAATTAGTATTATTATTATTATTATGCAGTAATTATTAATATGGCTCGTGGACCCTGTGTAACTTTACGATAAATAAAATACGGACTGCAGGCGACAGGCTCAGGACACGGTTGATTGGCTATCAGACAAGGTTCATTACACTTCTAGCTGGTAAGACTGGATTATACTATAGCTGAGATCCCAATACCCATGTAAACATAGCTTACTGACAGATCAATGAGGTTAGATCCCAATACCCATGTAAACATAGCTTACTGACAGATCAATGAGGTCAGATCCCATGTCAACATATCTTACTGGCAGATCAATGAGGTCACATCCCAATACCCATGTTTTGTGAACAGGTCGATTGTAGCGGTAGTCATTTCGACGGTGACGTACTTTACAGTTATTTAGACCGCAGTGGTTATTGGAGTTGTTGTTTCCTGGAAGAAACCGTTGTTGTGCATCATCTTTCAATGCTCCAACACCTGATAATGACCAAACCTGTATAGGCTATTTGGGAATTAAACTTTAATCAACCTGAAAGCGTTGCTTCATAGTAGAAACATCTGTTGGGTTGGTAGAATGTGGAAAGACCCACCTCATTGGTCAATATTCTATGTAGTAGAAACATCTGTTGGGTTGGCATCATTTAGAAGTAGTTTTAAAATTCATACTTATTACAAATCTGCAGTTGTCTGACTATTATATTATTATTTAATGAAATAAATGTAAAAATGCACTTTTTGCCTGGAAATAAAATAAACATTTATCTGCGTTTCCCACTCCAGTCAACAGGTGGCGATGTGAGTCTTTCAGGCGATGCGCGTCTTTCCGGCGACGGGATCAGCATGACGTATAATCCCGTGGACGGCACTCTTCTACAACAACATCTAGTCAGCCACCTCGGTAGCTTCCTAGCCGATACATTCAAGCTGTTCAGACTGCTTCGGTGTATATTTTCCTCTGTATTTTAAGCATAATTCTGTCATATAACTAGTTTCCCAATTTAATGTCATATTTCCGTTTCGTCAGGTAACGGTAGCTGGCTTGATAAATTAGCATATTAACTAGCTAGGTTAGCTGGCTAACTGGCTAACTAGCTAGGTTAGCTGGCTAACTAGCTGGCTAACTAGCTGGCTAACTAGCTAGGTTAGCTGGCTAACATCACCGACCATGGGGTCTCTAAACTACCCCCCTCCTGTTAAAGAAGAGGGTGTCTGCTGGACGGAGAAAGAAGCTCTGGGGCTGAACATTGTTGTGAAAGAGGAGAAGGAAGAAGAGGATGATGTGACAGTAAAACAAGAAGTAGAGGTTGAGGCTGTTACAGTGAAAGAAGAGGAAGACGCGCTCAGAGTGAAAGAGGAGGAGGATGCAATTTTTGGAGTGAAAGAGGAGGAAGGGGAGATGACTGTCACATTGAAAGAGGAGAATGAAGAACAGGAGGAGGAGACAGGTGATCTGATTAAAACCAGTAAGTACTGTCTTAAAAACAGGAGCACAAACTATTGTTGAACTGTTGCGTGTTTTTAAAGCAGCATTCTGCTGAATGTTTATGCTTGAATATGTTATGATTTAATGTAGGAATTGATAACTACACTGTAAGATGTGTATACCACCAAAGAGCAGGTCACCAACAAAACCTTAACAATGGATGAGCAAATTCACAACTTTAATGTCACTCAGAATTGACAAACAAGATATAAATGACACGGGATGTGTGTTGCTTATAGTAACCCGTGGGGGTGATGTATGTTGCTCTAGTAACCCGCGGGGGGGTGATGTGTGTTGCTATAGTAACCAGTGGGGGTGATGTGTTTTGCTATAGTAAACCGTGGGGAGTGATGTGTGTTGCTATAGTAACCCTTGGGGGTGATGTGTGTTGCTATTGTAACCCTTGGGGGGGTGATGTTTGTTGCTATTGTCATCTGTGGGGGAGTGAACACCCAGACAGTGGACATCTTTGAAAACAAAACCAGGAAGCGACTTCATCATTACCCAGAAATTATTTGATGTTGAGATTAAAAACATCTGCATTGGCCCTTTAATGTAAAATACATAAGGCTTCTTTCAATTAAATTAGTCAACAAGAAACAAAAATAATATTAACTACGACTACATACACCCGTCTAGTTAGCTGACCACTGATTTTCATTGCGATTCATGTAAGTTAAGTTAGGTTTTGGTTAAGTTGGTTAAGAGAGATTTCAAAAGAGTAATATGTACACATTTTGTGCAACATTCTGTATATTGTAAAATTAGACTGCGTGACACATTTAATTTAATATCCAACTTTTAACCTGAAATATAGCTAACAGTTTGCTAATGTTGCTAGTTTAACGTAGTTGCTAAATGTTGATATAACTGCTTAGTAACCAAAAAGGAAAGATATTGTAAGTGTTAGATAATACATATCACGAAAACAGCTGAATGTTGTCAAGCTATAGATAGATAAGAGCTCAGTCTATAAACATAACATTATCTATTATTATAGAGCTCTGCTAAGCCTATAAACATGACATTATCTATTATTATAGAGCTCTGCTCAGCCTATAAACATGACATTATCTATTATTATAGAGCTCTGCTCAGCCTATAAACATGACTGTGCTGCCATCCTGTTAGAAGGTAACAGATTATTTTATTACAATGGTTAAATTGGATTTTCATTGTGTTCAATGGTGTTATTTCCCCCGTAGTGGATGTTTCTGGTACTTAGAAAGACTACGCAAACAGGAAGTAGAGAATTTGTTCTGCACGCATAGAAGCAGCTACAAACAGCGCTACGGTGCAGGTCTTTCAATGTAGTTATTTCTTGTCACGCTTCAGCCTTGGAAAATATTTGTTTGTAAGTTCGATTCAAGAATTTAGTTAATGATGATAATCTTGTTATTGATAGAGTTGCTTACATATCAATGTTGGTTGGTTGCATTTACTCACAAATTGCAATGCCTTTAAATGTATGTCGTTAGCTGTATTACTTTGCTCGTGCGTCATGCAAACGAATTGTAAAATATACAATACTGTAGTTTTGTTACTGTTCCTAGTGTAATATGCTTTGTTATTCTACATAAATGGTTGTACATTATTAGAGTAATGAAAGGAGCCAATTACCATATGAGTAACAATTAGCTATATGGTTTGGCATCATGCCAGATGCATGGTACCTTAGCACGTGCTTTGTATTTATGCAACTTCAAATGTATAATGTACAGCTACAGTATGTCGGTGTGAATTGAATACTAAAGTATATTCTTTTCTGTATTTTGCAGTTTCACAACATAAACGTTTTCAATATATTCATTCAAGAAAAGTTATGCCTTGGGAGTTTTATTGAAGACTTAGTTGTTAGCTATCTGTCTAGTTTTGCATGGGAACGCAACTCAAGGGCAGAATAGTGAAAAAACATCATCACAGTGGGCTCAAGCACAAGAATAACTGCACACGGTGGTTATGTTTCTTCGTTCATCAGCCAACAAAGCCTCTTATCCTAGGGAAGACCAGCAGTCTACGATGCAACAACCAGAGCCAGGTGTTCAACAGAGAGAGATGGAAGAGCCTCTTCAGCACATTGGGACCAAGTCTCAATCTACAAGATCAAGGTCATCAAAACAGTCAAGCAGATCCTCAACGGCGAGTTCTGCAGCCGTCAAAGCACGCGCCAAGGCGGACGCAGCACGTGCACAAGTCTCCTATGCTGAGAAGGAAGCTTCTGTGATGAAACAAAAGGCAGAAATAGAGGCCAGCTTGTTGAAGCAAAAAGCTGACCTCGAGGCAAGTTTATATGTTCTCCAAGTTGAGAGAGCAGCTGCTGCTGCGTTGGCTGAAGCTGCAGCCTTTGAAGAAGCTGTAGAATCAGAACGCAGAGAGCTTCGCAAAGAACTAGACACAGGGACACAGCCCTTAAGTCCAGTCCAACGTACATGTGAGTATGTGCAACAACATGCTAGGCCCTACTTTGCTGAACTTCCATTTGAAGTGGAGAAACAAGAGGTTAGTGTTGACCCAGCTACATGCCATAATCAAGAAAGTAGCAAACAGAACATGAGCAGAGACTCTCTGTTCAAAAGAAATGAACAGCAGCATGGTGGAAATGGAAAGCAAGCCCACTTCCAGTCACACACACAAAACGTCCCTGAGTCACAAGTGGCACCAGACCTCATCAAGTACCTCCTACGCCGTGAGATGGTGATTTCCGGACTCCTGAAGTTTGATGATCGCCCTGAAAATGATTGGGCATGGAAAGCATCCTTTCTCAATGCGACCAGAGACTTGAATTTATCAGCCAGGGAAGAGTTAGATCTAATTACCAAGTGGCTAGGGGCAGAGTCGTCTGAGCAAGCAAACAGAATTAGATCTGTCCATATTTTCAACGCAACAGCAGGACTTAACATGGTCTGGCAACGACTAGAAGAGTGCTATGGTACACCCGAAGTGATCGAGAATGCACTGTTGAAGAAAATTGATGATTTTCCAAAACTGGCTAACAAAGACAATCACAAACTAAGAGAACTAGGTGACATTCTTCTTGAACTGGAGTGTGTTAAAGTAGAAGGGTACCTTCAAGGCCTCGCTTATCTGGACACATCTCGGGGGGTAAACCCTATTGTAGAGAAACTTCCATTCAGTTTACAAGAAAAATGGATAGCACAGGGATCCAAATATAAGGAGGACTATCGGGTAGCATTCCCACCATTCTCGTTCTTCTCGAGATTCATCAGGAACCAGGCGAAAATTAGAAATGACCCCAGCTTCACCCTCTACACCTCAACTAACCAGGTGTCCATGAAAAGTGAGAAACCTGCCAGGTACAGCAGCAAGACACCTGTGAATGTATACAAGACAGATGCGTCATCTGAGGCCTCAGACCACCAAACCAAACCCAGTAAGACAAAGGTTGAAAACCCTGACCATCACTGCCCAATACATAACAAGCCTCATCTTCTTAAAAAGTGTTGTGGGTTTAGATACAAAACTCTAGATGAGCGCAAATCATATCTCAAAGACAATGGCATTTGTTTCTGATGTTGTGGGTCAACTCAGCACAGAGCTAAAGACTGTAAGGTTTCAATCAAGTGCTCTGAGTGCGACAGTGACAGACATCTTGCTGCTCTGCATCCAGGCCCAGCCCCTTCAAATACAGACACCGCTACAGCAAAGACCGAGCATGGCAGGGAGCAAGGTGACGATGCTCTTCTATCTGTCACCTCAAAGTGTACGGAGATCTGTGGTGAGGCAGTCAATCCAAGATCATGTTCAAAAATATGCCTAGTCAAAGCTTATCCGGCTGGGAAAAGAGAGAAAGCTGTCAAAATGTATGTAGTGCTTGATGAACAGAGTAACAAATCTCTGGCCAAGACAGAGTTTTTCAATCTCTTCAACATCAATGACAACTCTGCTCCATACACCATGAAGACGTGTTCTGGGGTAACAGAGACTTTAGGCAGGAGAGCCGTCAACTTCATGGTGGAGTCTATAGATGGACACATTCAGCTCACTCTCCCTACTCTGATAGAGTGTGATATGATGCCAGATGATAGGATGGAGATTCCCTCCCCCGACATTGCGTATCATCATCCCCATCTGCAACCAGTTATGGACAAAATTCCAGCTGTGTACACCCAGACTCTCCCATCCTCCTGCTCTTAGGACGAGACATCTTAAGGGTACACAAGGTACGAGAGCAAATCAATGGGCCCCACAACACTCCTTATGCACAGCGACTCGACCTCGGGTGGGTCGTCGTGGGTGAGGTCTGTCTGGGAACGGCTCACCGACCAGCCAATGTTAACGTGTTCAGGACAAACATACTTCAAAATGGTCGCACATCCTATCTGAGCCCTTGCCCTGACATCATCCAGGTAAAAGAGAACTACAACAGCGTAGCTCAGAAACACATCTCTCCCTCTACAGTGCATTCGAGAGATCCAAGCACAACTGTGAACACAGACAGCCTGGGATGTTTCGTGTTCGACAAAACACAAGACGAAGATAAACCAGCACCATCAGTGGAGGACAAAGCCTTCTTGGACATTATGGACAAACAGGTTTTCCAGGATGATGGAAACAACTGGGTGGCTCCACTACCCTTTCCCCCCGCTAGACGTCGCCTTCCTAATAACAGGGAGCAGTCCATGAACCATCTCACATCACTTCGCAGGACTTTAGACAAAAAGCCTGACATGAAGCGTCATTTTATTGACTTCATGCAAAAGATGCTGGATAACGACCAAGCCGATCCTTCACAGGCACTAGAGGGAGACGAAGAACGTTGGTATCTGCCCATATTTGGTGTTTATCCATCCACAAAAGCCTGAACAAATAAGAGTAGTATTTGACTCCAGTGCTAAGTGTCAAGGCGTGTCACTTAACGATGTTCTGCTCAGTGGTCCAGACTTAAACAACACACTCTTGGGTGTCCTAATGCGTTTCCGCAAGGATTGCATTGCACTAACAGCAGATGGGCAACAAATGTTTTACTGTTTTGGTGTACGTGAGGATCACAGAGATTACTTAAGGTTTCTCTGGTATGAAGATAGCAACCCAAATAGAAACATAACTGAATATGTTATGCCCCTGAAAACAGGGGAGAAATAATCACGAGAGTGATACGGTGTTGTATTCTCAATTCAACGTTTAGTTCAATCATTTCACAAAAGTAACACATTACAAAACAACAGAAAAACCATTATACAAATAACACAGCAAAATATCTTATTAACAACGTACATGTTCATTCACAATCGACATAAAATGGCAGCTACTCTCAGTACGATGCTATTCTTCACTTCAACCGAGCAGGGCTAATATTACTCTCTTCAAACTTAACTCTAACTTCCTCAAGACGTTACTAAGACACACCTTAAACACTCTTGACATGTTAGTGAGTTATAACATTTAAATTACTATTTTTATCATCAATAAAGTACCTGAAAACAGGGGAGAAATAATCACGAGAGTGATACGGTGTTGTATTCTTAATTCAACGTTTAGTTCAATGAGAAAAGACCTCGATTTTCCCCAGGAATATGGGTGGAGACCAGAGCAATCGATCTCCGGCTCATAGATTAAGAGCATTTCGTAGATGACAGATGAACACTTTTAGGCACCACAAAATAAAGTAATCAATATAACGTTTACACATTACTCTCACAATTCGTACCCTTTGACAGATTTTAACACAATTATATGAATGTTATCAATCTCTATCAACTAATACTGAATGCATCTTCTTTTTAACCTTAGATGTTTTAAGATCCTCACATACTATGAACTTACTAATACTTTTTAATGTATAACAGGCTATGAATATTTCCTTTAACCTGTCACAAATACAGGATGAAAGTCCATGTATTTGGGAACAGCCCTTCACCAGCCGTAGCCATCTACTGCATGAGACGAGCAGCGCTACAGGGTGAGATGGAACACGGGTCAGAACCCAAGCAATATGTAGTGAGGAACTTCTACGTCGATGATGGTCTGACATCAGTAGTTACTACAGAAGAAGCTATCAACATTCTAAGAAAAACACAAGCAATGTTGGCGGAGTCCAACATGAAACTACACAAGATTGCATCCAATAGCAAAACAGTTATGGAAGCCTTCCCTATGGAGGACCGTGCAAAAGACTTAAAAGATCTGGACCTAGGAGTGGATCCTCTCCCCTTTCAACGGAGTCTGGGACTTTCCTGGAACCTGGAAACAGACAGCTTCTCATTCCAGGTGTCCCACAATGAGAAGCCTTTTACGCGGAGAGGCATCCTGTCCACAGTGAATAGTCTTTATGACCCCTTGGGTTCGTGGCTCCAATAACCATGCAAGGTAAAGCCTTAATCAAGAGAACTCTCTTCTGATCAGAGTGAGTGGGATGCCCCTCTTCCCACAGAAAAAGAAGAGAAATGGAAAAAGTGGAAGCAAGTTCAGTGTCTCGCTGACACCTTTTGGAAAAGGTGGAGACAAGAGTACCTGACAACGCTGCAGAGACGTAGAAAAGGGACAGCAGAAAAGCCAAATGTAAAAGTGGGAGATGTTGTCTTATTGAAAGACAGTCAGGCACACAGAAATGACTGGCCAGTCGGGCTTGTGGTAAAAACCTTTCCCAGTACTAACAAAAAGGTTAGGAAAGTAGAACTAAAAATTGTCAAGCAAGGAGCTGCTAAGGTGTTTCTGAGACCAATCTCAGATATTGTTGTTCTTCTTTCTGAAGCATCCTAGAGACAAAAGATAAAAATAGAAAGGACATTATTTGTTTCTTGATATGTTTTATTTCATAGTGGCACAATTTCATTATACCAGGCGGGGAGTGTGCTGCCATCCTGTTAGAAGGTAACAGATTATTTTATTACAATGGTTAAATTGGATTTTCATTGTGTTCAATGGTGTTATTTGCCGCCTAGTGGATGTTTCTGGTACTTAGAAAGACTACGCAAACAGGAAGTAGAGAATTTGTTCTGCACGCATAGAAGCAGCTACAAACATTATTAGAGTAATGAAAGGAGCCAATTACCATATGAGTAACAATTAGCTATATGGTTTGGCATCATGCCAGATGCATGGTACCTTAGCACGTGCTTTGTATTTATGCAACTTCAAATGTATAATGTACAGCTACAGTATGTCGGTGTGAATTGAATACTAAAGTATATTCTTTTCTGTATTTTGCAGTTTCACAACATAAACGTTTTCAATATATTCATTCAAGAAAAGTCATGCCTTGGGAGTTTTATTGAAGACTTAGTTGTTAGCTATCTGTCTAGTTTTGCATGGGAACGCAACTCAAGGGCAGATTAATGACATTATCTATTATAAAAGAGCTCTGTTCAGCCTATACACATGACATTATCTATTATAAAAGAGCTCTGCTCAGCCTATACACATGACATTATCTATTATAAAAGAGCTTTGTTCAGCCTATAAACATGACATTATCTATTATTATAGAGCTCTGCTCAGCCTAAAACATCACATTATCTATTATTATAGAGCTCTTATTATGACATCAAGACATTCCCTGAGGAATTAGATTTGGAGCTCTACATCATTTGTTTTTAAATCTCACTGTCACCAAGTTTATTTTTAATGATGTAATGTTGTGAAAACTGACCTCAGGTTATTGAGGGATCTTATTTATTTAATGCAGGTGTCATTCAGGTCTCTCTGTTTAACTAAATAATCTGTTTGTCTTTGGCAGGAGAGAGACCAGACTCTGACAGCGGGAAGAGTTCCTCAGAGGAAACAGACCTGGAGACGCCTAACCAACACCACTGCTCCCACTGTGGAAAGAGTTTTAGGTGGTTTGGGAGCCTGAAAATGCATGAGAGAATACATACAGGAGAAAAGCCCTACCACTGTTCCCACTGTGGAAAGAATTTTACTCAGTTCGGGGCCCTGGTTGGGCATGAGAAAACACACAGGAGAGAAGCCTTATCACTGCTCCCACTGTGGAAAGAGTTTTAGGTGGTTATGGGTCCTGAAAAAGCATGAGAGAATACACACTGGAGAGAAGCCTTATCATTGTTCTCACTGTGGGAACAGTTTTAGGTGGTTAGTGAGCCTGACAACGCATGAGAGAATACACACAGGAGAAAATACTTTCCATTGTTCCCAGTGTGAAAAGAGTTTTAGGTGGTCAGGGAGTCTAAAAAAGCATGAGAGAAAACACACAGGCGTAAAGCCTTTCCAACATACTAATACACAGGAGGAGAAGATATACCACTGCTCTCATTGTGAAAAGACATTTTCCCAGTCAGAGGACCTGAAAACACATGAGAGAATAGAGAGACTGTGTTCTGACTTGTGTTTTTGACTGCGAATTTGTGTTTTTGTTTGGACTGTCAGACTTGAGTTTACTTTTTGTAATGTTAATTAATCAATTAATCCATTGTTTGAAAGGATTAAAAATACATTGAAAACATCAAAAATACGTTCTGTATACCACTACAATCTACAACGCCATGTAAAAACAAGATGACATGGAGGTTAAATAAAGTGTGCTTTATCAATGGAACATATTGTGACTTGTCCACTTTGGGGCGCTGTAGAGTCATAATATCCATAACAACTACAGGTCAAACAGGGAAATGGCTCCAATCGTTTATCCACCATTCATTTTTCCCATAGAGCTGTGTTTTGTTTAGGCTCACCCTGGTGTGATGTTTTGATAACCATGTAAATAACCATGTAAATCTCTCTAGGACAACGTGACTGAGGGCACACCGTGTGTTGTGAATCTGTTGTAATGTTTTTAAAATTGTATAACTGCCTTTATTTTGCTGGACCCCAGGCAGAGTAGCTGCTGCCTTGGCAGGAACTAATGGGGATCCTTTATTCACAGATTTGAAAATGACAATAAGCATCAAAGTAGATGACATGCAAGACTTCAAATAATAATAAACTTCTTCCATGATGTATGATGGAGGCCACTGTGTTCTTGGGGACCTTCAATGCTGCAGAAATGTTTTGGTACCCTTCCCCAGATCTGTGCCTCGCCACAATCCTGTCTCAGAGCTCTACGGACAATTCCTTTGACCCCGTGGCTTGGTTACCTGTGGGACTTTATATAGACAGGCGTGTGCCTTTCCAAATCGTGTCCAATCAATTGAATTTACCACAGGTGGACTCCAAACAAGTTGTAGAAAAATCTCACGGGTGATCAATGGAATCAGGATGCATCTGAGCTCAATTTCGAGTCTCACAGTAAAGGGTCTGAATACTGTAAATAAATGTGCAACAATGTCTAAAAACCTATTTTTGTTTTTTTATTATGGGATTTTGTGATGTCATTATGGGGTATAGAAATGGTCTAGAAAAATCCAATCGTAGGAGAGAACATGGGAGGCACTATATCTGCAGGTGTTTATCTGGTCAAAACCACCGATACAGGTGCCCCTCCACCCTTTGGTGGGATGGATCATGTCTACAGAGAAACCTAGATTCGAATACTTAGATGTGTGTGTATTGGGTATATGTTGTGAAATGGTTAGATATTACTTGTTAGATATTACTGCACTGTCAGAGCTTGAAACACAAGCATTTCGCTACACCCGCAATAATATCTGCTAAACATGTGTATGTGACCAATAAAATGTGATTTGATTTTGATTTGAAATAAATGTCCTATTTATCAAAGGTGCTTTTGCCTGGGGTCAAAATGACTCCAAAGGATTTTAATTATTTAAAAGTCCATATTGATACAGAAACACTAAACCATGATTTAGATTTACTAACAAGTTGATTGACAAAGTAGTGAAAAATTGAATAGAATTGAATAAACCACATTTTGGCTATGATAAAAGATATGCCTCTGGGGTCAAAATGATCCATGTCAGAATTATGCTTCAATGCAAATATGTAGTGGGTGAAAAGTTTGTTTTAATTTCTCACTCATTAAAATGTGTACTGGGTGTAATATAGTTTTAAATTCTCACTCATTAAACACGAATCGATCAACACATGCTTCTCTTTGAACGACTTAATATAATATTAAACGTTTATGAAATAAATGAAAAATAAACGTTTGGTTCATCAACTGCGTTGCCCACTCCAGTCAGCAGATGGCAATGTGCATATTTTAGGTTCAGGCGACGCTGCCTGTGTGACGAATAATCTAGTGGACGGTACGCTCCTTCAACAACAACAGCTAGTCAGACACCTGTGTAGCTTTCTAGCAAACATAGCTACAACATTCATGCTCTTTACACTGTTTTGGTGTATATTAGTCGCTGTGTATTAAACACACTTCTGTCGTATGTACTTGTTGGCCCATTTAAATATATATTTACGTTGTTTGTCAGCTAGCTGGTTTGCTAAGTTAGCTTAGAACTAGGCTAGTCGCTAATGCTAACTAGCTAACATCTCCGACCATGAGTTCACTAAGCTACTCTCCTGATAAAGAAGAGGTGGTCTACTGGACGGAGAAAGAAGCTCTGGTGAAAGAGGAGGAGGAAGAGAAAGATGTTACAATACAAAAACAAGTAGAGGGTGAGGCTGTTACCGTGAAAGAAGAAGAGAAAGACGTTTCAGTGAAAGAAGTGGAAGACTCGTTCAGAGTGAAAGAGGAGGATGATGTTACAGTAAAAGAAGAGGAGGCAGAGAAAGAGGAGGATGCAGTTTTTGGAGTGAAAGAGGAGGTTGTATATCTGTTTAACACCAGTAAGTACCGTCTCTGCAATCATTGAACCAATATGCAGTAAAGGGGTTCTACACTTTAATGTTGTTCTGTAGGAATGGCTGAAGCTACACTGTAACGTGTAGAACATCAAGAGTGGACCATCAACAAAACGTTAACAATTGATGAAATGCCTGAAATACTGTATTCATCAATATCTCCTATTAGATTAGCCCAATATGTAGTCTTAAAGGGGCAATCAGCAGTTGTTACATCCATTTTGGGACTTATACATTAATGATATGTACCCACCTGTTTCTTGAAGAATTCACTTATAAATGCCTCATGAACTTAGTTCAACTGTTGTACCCCATCAGAACCCAAAATATAAGCTTTTTTTTACTCCAATGTTCGTCAGTTAATATAAACAAACACCGTATATACTCAAAACATGGATAAAACTAGAATGTTGATATCATGGATGGTTGCATTTCTCCAGCCATTACTGACTTTCATGACTCCTCTATTTGGTTGGAAAATGTTTGTATGCTTTTGTAAGCGAGGCGCTGTCCTCAGATAAGCGCATGGTATGCTTTCACCATAAAGCCTCTTTGAAATCTGACAAAGACGCTGGATTAACAAGAAGTTAATCTTTAAACCATTGTATAACGTGTATTTTTGTGAATGTTTATTATGACCATTTCTGCATTTTGAATTTGGCACTCTGCAATTACACTGGATGTTGTCGAGGTGGTTGGCTAGCGGAACGCCTGCGCCAGGAAGGTTAAACCTGGAGGTTCAGATTAAAAATCCTAAAGTTTTCAGACTAAGCTGTTTTGGCTCTGGGAGTTTATTGTCCACAGGTGAACATGTCATGGAAAGTAATAGAAAATTAAAGTATAGAAAGACTGCCTACTGAAGGAGGGTGAAGATTGAAGCAAAGCCCAAACAGGGACTTGAACCCTGGACCCTCAGATTAAAAGCCTGATGCTCTACTGACTGAACTATCCAAGCTCTAAATTTGCTTATTTTCATACACCTAACCTGCCGGGCAGAGGCACGGACTGACGAGGGGGCATTGTCAGATGGTACATATCCCCAGAAAACCAGGCCTCCATTCCAAATGATACAATCAACGAAATCTGAACTAGGCAACCCTTCAAAAAAGCAATTTATCCCAGACCTTGTGGCGCATCGGTTGCACGGCTGACTCCACATCAGAAGGTTGCGTGTTCAAATCACGTTGTGGTCAGGTTTCTTATGTGTGCAATAGCTGCCTTTACAAAGCGAAGTCAATGAATCAGCACAAGTACCAATGTGGCTTTACAGTACAAATCTTGCATGAAAACGACCAAACCAATGCTGCTTTAGATGACAATTGTTTCTCACAAAAGCCTGGCTCACTGCAAATTCCTAAATCAGATGATACTTAAATCAGTCTTCGAACAGGGAGTTTAAATTAGTTTAAAAAAACTTTAATTTAGCTCATTTATTTGGCATACCCGCATTTGTGGAGTTTGTCCCATCCTTCTCTGCAGATCCTCTCTAGCTCTGTCAAGTTGGATGGGGAACATCACTGCACAGCTATTTTTCAAATCTCTCCAGAGATGTTAGATCGGGCTCAAGTCCGGGCTCTGGCTGGGCCACTCAAGGACATTCAGTTGTCCTGTTGGACGGTGAACCTTTGCCCCAGTCTGAGGTCCTGAGCACTCTGGAGCAGGTCTTTCATCAAGGATCTCTCTGCACTTTGCTCCGTTAATATTTCCCTCGATCCTGACTAGTCTCCCAGTCCCTGCTGCTGAAAAAGATCCCCACAGCATGATGCTACCACGACCATGCTCCACCGTACGGAAGGTGCCAGGTTTCCTCCAGACATGACTCGTGGTCTGAGAGTCCTTGAGGTGCATTTTGGCAAACTCCGAGCAGGCTGTCATGTGCCTTTTACTGAGGAGTGGTTTCCACCTGACCACTCTATCATCAAGGTCTGATTGGTGGAGTGCTGCAGTGATGGTTGTCCTTCTGGAAAGTTCTTCCATCTCCACAGAGGAACTTTGGAGCTCTTAGTTGCTTTAAACGTCTTCCATTTAAGAATGTTGGAGGCCACTGTGTTCTTGGGGACATTCAATGCTGCAGACATTTTTGGCACCCTTCCCCATATTTGTGCCTTGACACAATCTTGTCTTGGAGCTCTACGGACAATTCGTTCGACCTCATGGCTTGCTCTAACATGCACTGTCAACTGTGGGACCTTATATAGACAGGTGTGTGCCTTCCAAATCATGTCCAATCAATTAAATTTACCACAGGTGGACTCCACTCAAGTTGTAGATACATCTCAAGGATGATTAATGGAAACAGGATTCACCTGAAGTCTCATAGCAAAGGATCTGAATACTTGCGTAAACAAGGTATTTGTGTTTCATTTTTAATAAATGAGCAAACATTTCTAAAAACCTGTTTTCATTTTTGTCTATTTTGTGTAGATTAATGAGGATTTATTTTAATTGTAATAATTATTAGAATAAGACTACCAAAACAAAATGTGGGAAAAGGGAAGTTGTCTGAACTGTGTGATTCGAACCAGGGTGTCTGTAGTGACGCCGCAAGCTCTGAGTTGCAGTGCCTTTGACCGCTGCACCACTCGGCAGACTCGGCAGAAGTCATGTTCTAGTGCTGTCGCCAACTAAAATATATCTTGGTCAACCAAGAGTCGTCTGTTCATTCTACCAAACGATTGGGTAAAATGTTATAACGTGTATTTTTTTCATATATAGACACACCCCATGTGTTTAATAAAATCAACTATCTAAATGAAAATTATACAGATCTAAAGGTCATTTTTTATTGTAAACATAAATAAAGCAAATAAAAACATTGCAGCCTGCAGTTAAATATCCTGTTAAAAATAAATGTCCTTTATAAATCACATTATTGGATGCACTTGGCCTGTCTACAACCAACTTGAAACATTGTATCAACTATCAACTGGGTCGTCCAAAACTAGCAATAGCAAGCTTGCAACACTGTATAAAATATTCTGTGCCCTCAAGATTCCCGCTCTAGTGAGTTTTGTACTGACACAGCTCTAGGCTATTTGTGCAAAGAATAAAAAGTCATCAGGGATTTTATGACATTTCCACTGGATCAGAGAATTTCATTTTCCCTTTCAATGCCGAGTGGTTATCGAGAGTTGGAAATATATTTTAAATACTTTGAGCAACTATTGTCATTCGTAATTGATTCTGATAAGACTTTGTTTACTTGCTGTTTGAGGTGAAGAAAAAATTACTTTGAGAAATCCTAAATAATTTCAGTTTGCTAAATCCAATGGTTCTAACCGAGAGTTACCTTAACTTTATTGACAACACCCCAATGGATACTGTCATTAATGCGATTCTTCAATAATTAAACATAATTCTTAATACTGTTGCTGTTCAGTTACAGTCACATGTTCAACTATCATCAGCTGATCCAGGAAATCATTGTCTGAATGCCAGTCACATGACAAACATCACGACATGCAAACATCACGACAGTTATGCCGTGCTCCACGTTGGATCCAACATCCCTAACAAATGAATGTTTATCATTTGTTATTGTCTGCTTGATTTACAGTAGGGTCTCATTAGTCTGTTTGGACACAGAAATACTTGGCTCATAATGTGTAGAGAACTGTTCCTTGATGGACAGGCTATTGTACAATACACAGAGCTATTTTCTTATTCAGGACATTTAGAATGATAACACGTTACAGAGTAGCCTAGTGGGATTATTCACAAAATTATCAGGTTATGAAATGTCATGACAAAGACATTTTATTGTCCATGTTTCACCTGAAATATTAAATTATTTATAGTCCTAGGTCTTTGTTGTTGTAAGGTAAAGTTATGGGTCCTACAGTAGGTCTATGTTATTGTTAGGTGAAGTTATGGGTCCTTACAGTAGGTCTATGTTATTGTTCGGTAACGTTGTTAGGTAACGTCCTACTGTAATATTCAGAATACATTGTGAAAACTAAAATCTTCGCTCACCATTATGGCTCCATGCAGATATACTTCATCGATAACTAGTGGTTTCCTCATTAGCAGATATACTACATCCATAACTAGTGGTTTCCTCATTAGCATATATACTACATCCATAACTAGTTGTTTCCTCATTACCAGATATACTACATCCATAACTATCGGTTTACTCATTAGCAGGGAGGAGTTTCTACAACCAAATTGTTTGTGCATTGCCCTCGTGCCGCAATTGTTAGCAAACACAGAAAGGGGCCTGTATTGGAGACCAAATGCGCCTGGCACACTGCTTAGGGATTCAGCAACTGTAATGACTTATTTCTAGCCTACAATCATCAATGTTATTATTAATGTGTAAACAAGACAAAATATGACTATTGTTGCTCACTTGACTGTCTTAAGACAATGGTCAAATGATTTTAGCATTCATTACAGATGACAATTGTTATACAAAATCATGGTTATGCTCTGGGCATCACCTTTTTCTAGTGGATTTCTGGTGTTGTGGGCCTTTAACCATTTGTCTGACTTTTTTGTTCACACAGGAGAGAGACGGGACTATCGTGGATCCTCTGGGGAGCCTCAACAACCTCATGATGCTGACGAGGCAGAGAAGAGTTCCTCCCGATCAGAACACCTCAACAAACACCAGCAGAGACCCACAGGGAAGAGAACTCACCACTGCTCTGACTGTGGGAAGAGATTCACCTCCTCAGCAGACCTCAAAAGACATCAGAGAATCCATACAGGAGAGAAACCTTATAACTGTGCTCAATGTGGGAAGAGATTCACCACCTCATCAGGCATTAAAATTCACCAGAGAATCCACACAGGAGAGAAACCTTATAGCTGTGCTCAATGTGGGAAGAGATTTACCACCGCATCAGGCATTAAAATTCACCAGAGAATCCACACAGGAGAGAAAAATTTTAGCTGCTCTGACTGTGGAAAGAGTTTTGGTACTTCAGGATGTTTAAAATCACACCAGAGAACACACACAGGAGATAAACCTTATAGCTGTGATCAATGTGGGAATAGTTTTACTAAAGCTGGCAGTCTGACTAAACATCAGAGAACACACACAGGAGAGAAACCTTTTAGCTGCCCTGACTGTGGAAAGAGTTTTGGTACTTCAGGATGTTTAAAATCACACCAGAGAACACACACAGGAGATAAACCTTATAGCTGTACTCAATGTGGGAAGAGTTTTACCCAGTCAACCAGCCTGATATCACACCAAAGAACACACACAGGAGAAAAACCTTATAGCTGTACTCAATGTGGGAAGAGTTTTACTCAGTCAGGTGGCCTGAAATCACACAAGAGAACACACACAGAAGAGACAGCTTATGGCTGTACTCAATGTGGGAAGAATTTTGTATCAATTGGCTATCTGAAGAGGCACCAGAGAACACACACAGGAGATAAATATTTTTGTTGTGATCAATGTGGGAAGAGTTTTGGTACATCTGGCTATCTGAAGATACACCAGAGAACACACAGGAGAGAAACCTTATAGCTGTGATCGATGTGGATACTCTGATAAACGATCTGATAAAACATTAGAAAATACATACATTGAAGGAGTTGTTTCCTGATATCAATTAAATAATGTCACAATGTAGAATGTTTATACATTGTAGTAGGAGTATTTTAATAATGTCACAATGTAGAATGTTTATACATTGTAGTAGGAGTATTTTAATGATGTCACAATGTAGAACCCTAAACGTTTGTCCCCTGTTCTATTGATTTGGACACATTAAAACTGTGTTTTGACATTGGGCTATCCCACCCTAGCAAAATGTAATTGAAAAAATGTTGAAAAGAAGACTGCCCGACGTCCAGTACACGTTTGGTTTTAGTTGAGAAGATTTCGTTTTTTCAACGTACTTGCAGCCTAAACACATGGACGCAGTATAATAAATGGGTCTATAATCAATTTTATTATTAATCCTACATCACTCCAGTATTTATTTACAACATCCAAGTGCTAATTGTCTTTATTCCACTACTGAAGAAGCATGACTCAAATAACCTCATATTTCAAACATTCAGCCTGACAAAAGATACATATTTTATTATTCCATGCCTCACCACTGTTAATTATTGCCAATACATATTAACAAAGGGGTGTACATTTGGTATTTATATTTCATACTTACATTAGTAATCATATTTATTTAAGCAACCAACTGACAATTTTTGGGTACAATTACAGTTGAAGTCGGAAGTTTACATACACTTCGGTTGGAGTTATTAATACTAGTTTTTCAACCACTCCACAAATTTCTTGTTAACAACCTATAGTTTTGGCAAGTCGGCTAGGACATCTACTTTGTGCATGACACGTAATTTTTCCAACTATTGTTTACAGACATATTTTTAGGGTTGTATCTGGTGGGTTCCTTGATAATTTGTGTGAGATTGAGGGCATCTAGGTTGGATTTTTGGTCACTTATGAACATTTGAAAATCTTGGCCATGTTCTGTTATAATCTCCACCCAGCACAGCCAGAAGAGGACTGGCCACCCCACATAGCCTGGTTCCTCTCTAGGTTTCTTCCTAGGTTTTGGCCATTCTAGGGAGTTTTTCCTAGCCACCGTGCTTCTACACCTGCATTGCTTACTGTTTGGGGTTTTAGGCTGGGTTTCTGTACAGCACTTTGAGATATCAGCTGATGTACGAAGGGCTATATAAATAAATTTGATTTGATTTGATTTAAAGTAATTGAAGCCATCAGAATGTTGATTCAGCAGACAGTTGCTGTTGAAGTGAGAAAGGCAGGGATGTTCTCAATACGAATGGACACAACACAGGATTTAACATCCAAAGACCAGTGTGCAGTAGTTCTGCGATATGTCACTGATGTTGTCCACAAGAGACTCATTGCGGTCATTGACTGTGAGTCATCGATTGGACAGTACTTTGTGGACCTTGTGAAACAGACCCTTGAGAAGATGGACATAGATATCAAACAGTGTGTTGGTAATGCAACAGCTCTCTGCTGGCTTCTCCATCTCGTTAGTGGGAAGGTGTTTCACCTGAGCTGGTCCAGGTTCTATTTAAGAGTGTCTGGCCCAGTGCTCCAGTTGTCTTGATAGATGTGGAGAGTCAACACCTTTAGTTTCTCCACCTTTTTTGGTTATTTGCTTCCTGTTTATAAGTTTGAGGTGGTGGGACGGGTGCGCCATCGTCCGTGAGGAGATGGCGCAAAGTACATCTGGACCGTCGGTTCCGGGGATTGGACTGGCCAACACGGTGCGCTTTTCTTGGCGGGGAAAAGAGATGGAGCCTTGGGGGAGAGAAACCTTCGGGAGGAACATCCTAATGGGGCACCTAAAATTTAAGGTTAAAGATGTTCTATGCCTTCAGGGGAACCCAATGGAGAAGGGGTTTGATGTAACCCTATATTTGGAAGAAAAACACAATGAGATTATGAAGACGGTGACAGAAGGGAAAGAAGAAGGTCCCCTGTGTCATTACACGGTGACCAGCCTGGCAAGAAACAACTTCAGGGTGGTCACCGTAACCATGTACAATCCGCACGTGAAGGACGAAGAAGTGAGGGCCTTTCTGGGGAGGTACATGGACAATGTCTCCTCAGCGAGGTACCTCAGGGACTCCCTGGGTTTCTGGAATGGGAAGAGAGGCTTCCAGGCGTTACTCAGAAAGTCCCCGAAAAGTGTGGATGGCTACCTCCATCCTCCGGCAATGTTCTCCCTGGGGGCTGACAGGGGAACCCTATACTATGCACGTCAGCCCCCGTTCTGCAGGCGTTGTTATGGCCTACGGCCATACCCTGGCCTCGTGCAGTAACAATAAATGTCGTTTTTGTGGGTCGGAAGAGCACGAGGCCAGGGAGTGTGACGAGCCCAAGGCTTGCCACGGGTGTGGCTCCAGAGAACACCTGTGGCGTGATTGCCCGGATCGTCACAGGTCATACGCGTCTGCAGCTGGGGGGGAGCGGGGGATGGGGGGAGGAAAGAAAGGACGCGTGCAGATTGTACGGATGGCACAGGGGAAAAGAAGGCAAGAAAAGAGGATGGAAAGAGTGGAAAAGAAGAGGAGAAGGAAAAGAAGGCAGAAGAACGTAAAGGAGCGGTGAAGGGGACAGTGGTGCGAGAAGGAGTGGAAGAGGGAACGGGGACAGTGACAGGGACAGTGACGGAGAAGGAGGGAGGAGGGAGGTGGGAGTGGAGGGGGTGGGAGGGGGGGGGAGATGGGGGAAGGAGTGGGGGACAGCCTGCCAGGCTTCCTCGAGGTCAAAATGAGGGATTTGGTGGAGGAGTTAGCGGGGATGGGACGTTGTGTCTCCCCGCTACCTCCTTCACCAAAGAAGAAAGGGATGAAGAGGGGGAGCTTGGCAGGAAGTGAGAGGGAGGGGGTGTGGAGGGGGAGGGGGGGCTAAGAGAGTGGCGGGGGGGGTAATTTGTCCTCCCGGTTTGCCTCAGCCCCTTGCATTTTAGTGGATGACTCCAATGAGGGGTCGGTGGGCTGTTTGCTAGAGGGATCCCAACTCCTGTTTGAGGAGATGGGGTCCCCTACATGCAGCCCCGAGGCAAACAGGGAGGGGGGGATGGTGGGTGGGGAGGGAGGACCCAACACACTGCCTGGGTCATGGGTTGGGATGGAGGACGGGGGGGGCGTCAGGAGAGGAGAGGACGTCCCCGCCGGTGGAGATGGACCAGGGGAGCATCGGGTGAGTCTCCTGGTTTTATTTTTTTTTAATTTTTTTTATTTGTTGTAAATAATTAAACGAATAGTTCTGTTTCTTTTTTTAGTCTAAATGTTAGGGGGTTAAGGGATAATGTTAAAAGGAGGGCGGTTTTTTGTTATTTTGAGGGTGTGGGGTTTGATTTCTGTTTTTTACAGGAGGTTCACCTGAGGGATGGTGGGGATGTGTGTAGATTTAAGAGGGAGTGGGATAAGGGGGAATCTTTTTGGGGCATAGGAGGGGTGCACTCAACAGGAGTAGGGATTTTGTGTGGGCATAGAGAGGTTAAAATAGAGAACACTTTTGTAATAATGCAGGGTAGAGTTTTGGGGATAGATGTTAAGTTTAGAGAAGCTAGATATAGGTTAATTGGGGTGTATGGGCCACAGGTGGCGGCAAACAGGAGGGAGATGGTGGACTGTCTGGCGCCCCTGTGTGTTACAAACAGGCACTTGGTGATAGGAGGAGACTTTAATTTAGCGGTAGGCGGTGATAGCAGTGCAGGTGCCATCTCTGGGCTAATGGCTTGCCATGGTCTGGTTGATGGTGGCCTGCACACTACTCCGGCAATGGTCGGTCCTACACGGCGCAACTCCAGGGGGGTTGCGCGGAGGCTCGACTACATTTTTGTATCCAGGTCTTTGGGTCAGTTGTCTGGGCGGCTGTTGCCTGTTTTCTTCACGGATCAAGACGGGGTGTTCCTGCAGGTGGGGTCGCCAGTCTGCCTCTTCGGTAGGGGGTTCTGGAAGTTAGATCGGGATATACTGGAGGAGCAGGCTTTCGTTGACGCATTTTTTTGTTTCTTTCGGAGGCTTGACGGCCTCCGGTCCATGTGCGAGGGGGTGTTAGAGTGGTGGGATTTAGTTAAGGTGAGGATTAGGGCTTTTATAATAGGATATTGTAGAAGGAAAAAAAGGGAGGAAAGGAGGGAGGTGGATCGTATCCAAAGGTTAATTGAACTCGAGTACGAGGCAGGCAACCTCGGCGGGTCGATTGACTAGATTCGCAGCCCTAAAGGCGCAGCTCAGGGAGCTGCAGGAGCAGAAGGCTCGAGCTTTCCTGGAGCGTGCGCATAGTGGCTTTCTAGAACATAATGAGACTTGTTCCGCTATGTTCTTTAAGTCGGTTAGGGCCAGGCAGAGTAGGAAGGTAATGCATGGAGTTAGGGAAGAAAATGGTAGTATAGTAAGTAAACCAGAGGAAATGGTCAGGGTGACAACTGATCATTTCCAAGGTTTATTTAAGGAAAGGGAAATAGATGTAGAGCAGGGAAACGTGTTTTTAGAACACTTGTCCCGGCGGTTGCCAGAGGACATTAGAGACGTGATGGAGGCCCAGATCTCACTAGAAGAGGTTGAGAGCGCTCTTAGGAGGATGGGAAAAGGGAAGGTGCCTGGGATGGATGGGCTGCCGGCTGAGTTTTACCTCAAGTTTTGGGGTATACTTGGACCAGTGGTTCTCGAAGTCTTGAAGGCCATCCTTGAGACGGGGGTCCCGGGGGGATCAATGGCTGTTGGTGTGCTGTCACTTCTTTATAAGAAGGGGGAAGCAACTGACCTTGGCAACTGGCGGCCATTGACCATGCTGTGCGTAGATTACAAGATTCTTGCAAAGGTTTTAGCAGACCGGTTGCGCACAGCCCTTCCCTACGTCATCCACGAGGATCAGACGTCGGGGTAGAGGGCCGCTCTATAAGATGGAACCTACAGTTGATCAGGGATTCCATCGCTTGGGTTGAAGATAGAGGGCTGCCTTTAATGGTAGCAGCGCTAGATCAGGCGAAAGCTTTTGATCGCGTGAATAGATCTTTTCTATTCAGGGTGTTAGGTAGATTAGGATTTGGGGAGAAGTTTATAGGATGGATCCGTACTTTATATGTCGGAGCGGGGTGTCGAGTTAGTGTAAATAGTCACTTAGGTGACGTTTTGACCTCTCGTCTGGGGTCAGGCAGGGATGCCCACTCTCGGCTCTCCTCTTCGTTCTGTACATGGAGCCTCTGGGGGCTGCCATTAGGGCAGACACAGGGGTGGAAGGCTTGTTGATCCCTGGAAGTGGTGGGCTGCGTGTTAAGATGACGCAGTACGCCGACGACACTTCCTTGCTGTTGTGCAAGGACTCGTGCCTGACAAGGTCCCTTGCCATCTTTGGGGATTTCACCCGAGCGTCGGGAGCAGTTCTGAACCATGCAAAGTCTTCCGTCAAGTTTTTCGGAAGATGGCGCGGTAGAACGGATGTGCCTGGGGGGTTATCTCTCTGTGAAGGGGCCCTGAGGATTCTCGGGGTTCATTTTGAGACCTCCGGCTCAGCGACGCTAAACTGGAACATGCGTATCGCAGTGGTACAGAGGAAGCTAGCAATGTGGAAGGCTAGGTATTTGTCTTTTATGGGCAAAGTCCTGGTCCTAAAGGTGGATGTGTTGCCGTCTCTTTTGTATTTGGCATACATCTACCCATTGCCGGCTTGTCTGAGGAGGCCTCTAGTGAGGCTTGTGTTTCAGTTTATGTGGAGTGGCAGGTGCGAGTGGGTCGCCAGGGCACGCATGATCTGTCCCATCGGGGAGGGAGGTAGGGGGGTACCACATTTCCCCCTCAAGCTGGACTCAATTTTTGTTTCTTTCTTGTTAGCGGAGCTTGCTCAGCCAGTGATACACCCGTCCGGTTACCTCCTGCGGGTGTTCTTCTCGTATCAGGCGAGAAGCGTAATGGTGTGGGCTAACACGGGTCCTCGGGTGGAACAGCTGCCGTGGCACTTTGGTCATGCGGCCAAGTGGCTGCGTGCGCACCCCGAGGTTGAAGTTGCCCGAGTAGGTTTAGACCACAGGCACCTGTACGAGGAGGTCAGGCAGGCAGGGAGTCCTGCGCCCGTAGCGGGCATCTCGTCAGTGGTCTGGGAGGGAGTGCAGGCGCGGGGCCTGGACAACGGGCTCAAGGACCTGAATTGGTTGAGCCTTCATAAGCGTTTGCCGGTACTTTCCATCTTGTACCGGTATAGTTTGGTGCGATCCCCCACCTGTCCAAGATCTGCTTGTGGCAGGGAGGAGACTGTGCGCCATGCCTTCTGGGACTGTGCCTTTGCCGGACTAGTATGGGCTAGGGCACGGGTGATGCTAGGTGTGGTTAGGAGTGATTTTGTTTTGACATGGGCTAGGCTAGAGAGAGGCGTAGGGAGAGCAAAGGGAACGGATAGGGACAGGTTTCTGCTCTGGCTTCTCATGAGTCTCTTTAAAAGGGACTGTGGGAAGCCAGGAAGAATTTAGTCAAGACAGGGAGAGATTGGGGGTGGAAGGGATAGTGAGAAGGGTGGAAGGTGATTTGAGGGGGAGGATGAAGAGGGAGGAGAGGAAGTGGGGGAAGCATGCGGCACGGGAGAGGTGGAAAGGGGGTTTAGGGCTGGGAGTGTTAGAGTGAGTTTGGTAAGGGGATAGATTAGGGAAGGGGAGATAGGGAAAGGGTTAGGTATTGGTTAGGTATGACGGGGAGGGACGATGCTCCCCTGAGGTTTGTTTTTGTTTGATGTTTTTGTAAATAGAATTTTATTAAGAATGAATGAGAATTATGATTTTGTAATAGTATGAATGGTATTGATTGTAATAAATTATTTTAACCACCACCTTTTTGGTTTGCTTCCTGTCTTTAAGTCTTTAAGTTTGGTGTGGGTTTTTCTTTTGTTTGAATGTTCATTAGTCTTCCAGTTTAGTTTTTCAGTTATTCGTTTTTTTTATCCTCTTATGTTTGTGTATTAAATATTTGTTTATTTTAGTTATGTTTTTTCCTGTGAAACCATTGTGTTGCATTCATGTCTGAAATGTGCTGTATAAATAAAGCTTGATTTGATTTGAACATATTGCAAAACAAATGAACCCAATGACTGACAATCAACAGACTTAATAATGTATTTAACCTTTAACTAGGCAAGTCAGTTAACATCAGTCAACTGACTCTCTTCAAACCAATGAACAAATATATTGGTCCATCTTAGTGTAAATTCAGTATGTCTTCCACTATGGTTTGTCATTTTAGTATCACTTTTCAACCAACCCAGTGCATTTGTTGAACCTGAAAAATGTTGAAATCAACAATATGTTAAAGGATTCAACTACTGAAAACTGAAACTAACAAATGGATCAAGCAGATCTATCTCACTTTTCCAGCCTGCTGAAGGCGTGGTGGAGTGGTAAACATCACCCCCGGCTCTACCAGGGGTTTGAGGTGGTCTCCCACAGCTCTGCTTATGTCATGTTCTGTGGCCTTGCTGTTCCATGTCTTGACTGCCCCTGCAATTAACATTCATACAGCCAAAAAGGATGAGAAATTACACCAATATCAGACAATTTGCACTAATGTAAATAAACATGGATGATGGAACATATTACCTTTTGCTTAAGTGATGAACCGTTAAGGCGACATAAATATTTACCATCTAAACCATGTGTGACCTCTCACCTCTCTGGCTGTAGAAGTGATCTTCCTAACCGGTCCCTCAACAGCTCTCTGACTGAGCTTCACCCTCACTGGGTCTTCAGAGGAGAGGAAGGCTGAGGAAGGATGGAAGGATGAATGGATCAGTCAGTCAAAAAAGTGTAGAGCTGCTGTCTGACAAAATCACTATTTTAGTAGTTAATTAAAGTAATTAAGGCTTTATGACTGCTGAATACCAACTATCAATCACTTAGATCATGTATTTTCAGGTAGAGATTCATCCTGGGGACGTCCCTAGCCCGTTGAAGTTGACATTTAAAAGGGTTAAGGTAGGGTTTAGGGTAGGAATGTCCCAAGGATCCCGGATAGCATTGACCATTGTGGATTCTTCTGTCTCTTTTACATAGCAGGTGATGGGTTCTGACTTCTGAACTTGAAAATATAAAATATCCTTATTATGTGAAATTGAATGAAACAATAATGTATGTTGATGCTAATATGATGTACAATATTCCATGACGTTTCTATATGATAACAATAGCCTAATATATTTAATATGCCATGTACTATTTTTTAACCGTTTCACTAATTCATTTTAATGAACTTAATCATTAGGATTCAACATCAGTTCACCGCCTCATCTCATACTGTATTGAAGCAGCAGCAGCTGTCTGCCCAGTTCAACATCAGTTCACCGTCTCACCTCATACTGTATTGGAGCAGCAGCAGCTGACATGATCGTTGATGCTAATAATCATGTTTTGAATCTGAGAGTAAATAGAGCCGACTACAACTCTAAAAATGAAGAGTTCAACTGGAGTTAATCTCAGATCCCCTAAGAACCGTGGTGTTCTTGGTCAATGAAAAACAGCCCCAAAAGGTTCTTCAAAGAACTTGTTAGAAGGTGGGTTCATCGAGGAACTTCTTTTGTTGCTGGACTTCGCAATTACAACTGAAAACGATGGTGACAAGTTTGGATGCGACAACAAGTTAAAAATGTTAAGTTTGGGTTGATGTTTGACTCTGAATATGTCTCGAAATAATTTATATATAATAATATAACATACTAATAATGAATAACGAAGACAATGATGGTTTTCTGTGAATATCTTCCATAACGTTACTATAGCTAATTACCGTAAATATTAGAAAGCCGGGTTTGACCGTCGGCGTTGTATGAGCTACAGTACAGTACCGTTATCTAGCTAGATAACGTTATGTCCTAACTAGGCAGAACTAGGTTTGGATTATTTCCCTGAACTATATTATTTCCCATATATTGTATATCGTTTCCATAAAGCCAACATGGCTTTACACTCATTAACGTAAGTTTCCAATCTAGAGCAGTTCTTACTTTTGTGATAATTAACTAGTCAACGTTAACTAACTAACTAACTAACTAACTAACAAAGGACGGTGACCTGTCCAGACGAGATGTTACAACGAACTGAATCGTCAATGGAGGCCTTCCTCTTTATATAGCCTGCTACAGCATGCAATACTATTAACTCACAAGGGGGCATACCGTTACATGTACAATACTATTCCATTTTGGAAACGTTACATGTACTATACCATCCCATTTTGGAAACGTTACATGTACAATACTATCCCGTTTTGGAAATGTTACATGGACAATACTTTCCCATTTTGGAAACGTAACAGGTACAATACTTTCCCATTTTGGAAACGTTACATGTCCGCCCCCTTGTGGAGGGAAATGAAAGCTTAGATGGTAGCTGCAGATGGGTTCAAATGATGGTATTAATACAGTGTCTCGACTACCTCTTTTGAATAAATGCCCTTCAGAATCCAAACACAGTATTGCCACGCAGCAAAATGTTGCGTATAATCTTTCAAGTCAACCTGATAAAATATTGAACGATTTGTGTACAAAGATATCTTGAAATGTGATATTAGGCCTGTATGGCAGTACTGTTACTGTATGGCAGTACTGCTACTGTATGGCTGTACTGTTACTGTATGGCAGTACTGTATTGGCTAGTGCTTTCTCCAATATGTTCTTCTATTTTACATTCAATTGTATGTCGATGCCTTTTATCTTTCAATGTTTATTGAATATATATATATATTTAAATGCTTGTAAGACTATTCTTTGACACATTTTCTCTTCCTTTGAAATTCTTATAGGACAGAACATGGACACAATGCAATTGGGATCAAGAAGAAGGTACAGATATGTTGTAGGACAGCTGCATTTGAAGTGTACATTTAACCTACACAGCAGTCAATACAAACTGAAATCTATTAGCATACAAATGTGTGCAAATGATCTTTTCAGGTCTTCTCAGAAATTAATCAAGTCCAGGGAATGGATATGAGAGTGAAATCCCGCTGACCTATGATGGGGGGAAACATCCCCATGCGACTTGGGGCTCTGCTACGACTGTATTTGTATTTTCCCTTAAATTTCCCAAAAATGTCAGAAAAACACTTCTGTTGTTAAATTACTGTGTTCTGGGGAGAAGAGAAGTTGGGGTGAAGTTACCAGGGCCGGTCATAAAGATGGCAAACTTCCTAACATAACTAAGTGGATATTATATACACACTATAGCTGAAAAATCTGCATTTAGCATCAAGTCTACAATAATGTTAGTTTACCTATGATTCATTTTTAATGTATGTATGTTGTACATTATTTTAATTTGTTTGAAATGTCATGAAAAGCACTATACAAAGTAAATGCGTTTGGTCAATTTTTTTGTAAATATTAATTCACCTTTGTGGTGCCACTAAATAAACAATGAATTATTTGAATCAATATGGTCAATATTGTTATTATTAAAATATGTTTTTGTAATGGAGGGTGGACAGGGAGTTTTGAAAAATGAACCACAAAAGGTTCTTAGTGGAACCATAATAAGGGGTTCTTCAAATAACTTTTAGGGGTTCCCCCAGTTTCAATTTGAGTAAGCCCTACAGGACACTCCAGGAACCTATACTCTTTAGTGTGTATATTGATCAAAGTCACCTTGTCTGAGAGACATTTACATAGTTATACACAGCCCAATTTGGGATTACTATTTTGGGGCGAAATAGCGGCCACAACAGACAGACCTGATGGTAATAATAATATAAATAATATACTTTAGTATTCAATTCACACCGACATACTGTAGCTGTACATGAAACATTTGAAGTTACATAAATACATTGAAGTTACATAAATACAAAGCACGTGCTAAGGTACCATGCATCTGGCATGATGCCAAACCATATAGCTAATTGTTACTCAAATGGTAATTGGCTCCTTTCATTACTCTAATAATGTACAACCATCTATGTAGAATAACAAAGCATATTACACTAGAAACAGTAACAAACTACAGTATTGTATATTTTACAATTCGTTTGCATGACGCACGAGCAAAGTAATACAGCTAATGACATACATGAAAGGCATTGCAATTTGTGAGTAAATGCAACCAACCAACATTGATATGTAAGCAACTCTATCAATAACAAGATTATCATCATTAACTAAATTCTTGAATCGAATTTACAAACAAATATTTTCCAAGGCTGAAGCGTGACAAGAAATAACTACATTGAAAGACCTGCACCGTAGCGTTGTTTGTAGCTGCTTCTATTCGTGCAGAACAAATTCAATTCAATTCAATTCAAGGGCTTTATTGGCATGGGAAACATGTGTTAACATTGCCAAAGCAAGTGAGGTAGATAAAATATAAAGTGAAATAAACAATAAAAATTAACAGTAGACATCACACATACAGAAGTTTCAAAACAATAAAGACATTACAAATGTCATATTATATATATACAGTGTTTTAACAATGTACAAATGGTAAAGGACACAAGATAAAATAAATAAGCATAGATATGGGTTGTATTTACAATGGTGCGTGTTCTTCACTGGTTGCCCTTTTCTCGTGGCAACAGGTCACAAATCTTGCTGCTTTGATGGCACACTGTGGAATTTCACCCAGTAGATATGGGAGTTTTTCAAAATTGGATTTGTTTTCAAATTCTTTGTGGATCTGTGTAATCTGAGGGAAATATGTCTCTCTAATATGGTCATACATTGGGCAGGAGGTTAGGAAGTGCAGCTCAGTTTCCACCTCATTTTGTGGGCAGTGAGCACATAGCCTGTCTTCTCTTGAGAGCCATGTCTGCCTACGGCGGCCTTTCTCAATAGCAAGGCTATGCTCGCTGAGTCTGTACATAGTCAAAGCTTTCCTTAATTTTGGGTCAGTCACAGTGGTCAGGTATTCTGCCGCTGTGTACTCTCTGTGTAGGGCCAAATAGCATTCTAGTTTGCTCTGTTTTTTTGTTAATTCTTTCCAATGTGTCAAGTAATTATCTTTTTGTTTTCTCATGATTTGGTTGGGTCTAATTGTGCTGCTGTCCTGGGACTCTGTAGGGTGTGTTTGTGAACAGAGCCCCAGGACCAGCTTGCTTATGGGACTCTTCTCCAGGTTCATCTCTCTGTAGGTGATGGCTTTGTTGTGGAAGGTTTGGGAATCGCTTCCTTTTAGGTGGTTATAGAATTTAACAGCTCTTTTCTGGATTTTGATAATTAGTGGGTATCGGCCTAATTCTGCTCTGCATGCATTATTTGGTGTTCTACGTTGTACAATGGAGGATATTTTTGCAGAATTCTGCGTGCAGAGTCTCAATTTGGTATTTGTCCCATTTTGTGAAGTCTTGGTTGGTGAGTGGACCCCAGACCTCACAACCACAAAGGGCAATGGGCTCTATGACTGATTCAAGTATTTTTAGCCAGATCCTAATTGGTATGTTGAAATTTATGTTCCTTTTGATGGCATAGAATGCCCTTCTTGCCTTGTCTCTCAGATCGTTCACAGCTTTGTGGAAGTTACCTGTGGCGCTGATGTTTAGGCCAAGGTATGTATAGTTTTTTGTGTGCTCTAGGGCAACAGTGTCTAGATGGAATTTGTATTTGTGGTCCTGGTGACTGGGCCTTTTTTGGAACACCATTATTTTGGTCTTACTGAGATTTACTGTCAGGGCCCAGGTCTGACAGAATCTGTGCATAAGATCTAGGTGCTGCTGTAGGCCCTCCTTGGTTGGTGACAGAAGTACCAGATCATCAGCAAACAGCAGACATTTGACTTCGGATTCTAGTAGGGTGAGGCCGGGTGCTGCAGACTTTTCTAGTGCCCGCGCCAGTTCGTTGATATATATGTTGAAGAGGGTGGGGCTTAAGCTGCATCCCTGTCTAACCCCACGACCCTGTGTGAAGAAATTTGTGTGTTTTTTGCCAATTTTAACCGCCCACTTGTTGTTTGTGTACATGGATTTTATGATATCGTATGTTTTACCCCCAACACCACTTTCCATCAGTTTGTATAGCAGACCCTCATGCCAAATTGAGTCAAAGGCTTTTTTGAAATCAACAAAGCATGAGAAGACTTTGCCTTTGTTTTGGTTATTTTGGTTGTCAATTAGGGTGTGCAGGGTGAATACATGGTCTGTTGTACGGTAATTTGGTAAAAAGCCAATTTGACATTTGCTCAGTACATTGTTTTCATTGAGGAAGTGTACGAGTCTGCTGTTAATGATAATGCAGAGGATTTTCCCAAGGTTACTGTTGACGCATATTCCACGGTAGTTATTGGGGTCAAATTTGTCTCAATTTTTGTGGATTGGGGTGATCAGTCCTTGGTTCCAAATATTGGGGAAGATGCCAGAGCTAAGGATGATGTTAAAGAGTTTTAGTATAGCCAATTGGAATTTGTTGTCTGTATATTTGATCATTTCATTGAGGATACCATCAACACCACAGGCCTTTTTGGGTTGGAGGGTTTTTATTTTGTCCTGTAACTCATTCAATGTAATTGGAGAATCCAGTGGGTTCTGGTAGTCTTTAATAGTTGATTCTAAGATCTGTATTTGATCATGTATATGTTTTTGCTCTTTATTCTTTGTTATAGAGCCAAAAAGATTGGAGAAGTGGTTTACCCATACATCTCCATTTTGGATAGATAATTCTTTGTGTTGTTGTTTGTTTAGTGTTTTCCAATTTTCCCAGAAGTGGTTAGAGTCTATGGATTCTTCAATTACATTGAGCTGATTTCTGACATGCTGTTCCTTCTTTTTCCGTAGTGTATTTCTGTATTGTTTTAGTGATTCACCATAGTGAAGGCGTAGACTCAGGTTTTCCGGGTCTCTATGTTTTTGGTTGGACAGGTTTCTCAATTTCTTTCTTAGATTTTTGCATTCTTCATCAAACCATTTGTCATTGTTGTTAATTTTCTTCGGTTTTCTATTTGAGATTTTTAGATTTGATAGGGAGGCTGAGAGGTCAAATATACTGTTAAGATTTTCTACTGCTAAGTTTACACCTTCACTATTACAGTGGAACGTTTTACCCAGGAAATTGTCTAAAGGGGATTGAATTTGTTGTTGCCTAATTGTTTTTTGGTAGGTTTCCAAACTGCATTCCTTCCATCTATAGCATTTCTTAATGTTACTCAGTTCCTTTGGCTTTGATGCCTCATGATTGAGTATTGCTCTGTTTAAGTAGACTGTGATTTTGCTGTGGTCTGATAGGGGTGTCAGTGGGCTGACTGTGAACGCTCTGAGAGACTCTGGGTTGAGGTCAGTGATAAAGTAGTCTACAGTACTACTGCCAAGTTCTCTACTTCCTGTTTGCGTAGTCTTTCTAAGTACCAGAAAGCTCCACTAGGGGGCAAATAACACCATTGAACACAATGAAAATCCAATTTAACCATTGTAATAAAATAATCTGTTACCGTCTAACAGGATGGTAGCACAGCCAGTGTAACGGTGTAATGCAGCTACATGTTTTAAATATATTTAGCCTTTATTTAACTAGGCATGTCAGTTAAGAACAAATTCTTATTTACATTGACGGCCTGCCCCGGACAAACCCTAACCCAGACGATGCTGGGCCAATTGTGCGCTGCCCTATGGGACTCCCAATCATGGCCTGTTATGAAACAGCCTGGATTTGAACCAGGGTCTGTAGTGACGCCTCTAGCTTCCTCAACAACGGAGTAGCTTCCTCTGCTTTCCTCAACAATGGAGTAGCTTCCCCTGCTTTCATCAACAATGGAGTAGCTTCCCCTGCTTTCATCGACAATGGAGTAGCTTCCCCTGCTTTCATCAATAATGGAGTAACTTCCCCTGCTTTCATCAACAATGGAGTAGCTTCCCCTGGTTTCATCAACAATGGAGTAGCTTCCCCTACTTTCATCAACAATGGAGTAGCTTCCCCTGCTTTCCTCAACAATGGAGTAGCTTCCCCTGCTTTCATCAACAATGGAGTAGCTTCCCCTGCTTTCATCGACAATGGAGTAGCTTCCCCTGCTTTCATCAACAATGGAGTAACTTCCCCTGCTTTCATCAACAATGGAGTAGCTTCCCTGGTTTCATCAACAATGGAGTAGCTTCCCCTACTTTCATCAACAATGGAGTAGCTTCCCTGCTTTCATCAACAATGGAGTAGCTTCCCCTGCTTTCATCAACAATGGAGTAGCTTCCCCTGCTTTCATCAACAATGGAGTAGCTTCCCCTGCTTTCCTCAACAATGGAGTAGCTTCCCCTGCTTTCCTCAACAATGGAGTAGCTTCCCCTGCTTTCATCAACAATGGAGTAGCTTCCCCTGCTTTCATCATAGCATAAATCCATGTGATTTGGTTACTTTTCAGTCACATGTGCATACGGGAAAGGCGTGTCTGATTGTCTGCAGGTCAATGCAACTGAGAAATATGATCCTTGTAATTATTCTATGTATTCTATGTGAATTTCAGCAGTGGTAATGATTGTGAAATATTTTGTTCATTTCATGAGAGCAACATGATAATTAATGATTTCCGGACACAACTCATGTTATTCTGGTTGAACAGTGAGAGACTAGTTGATTAAGGAGTAAGGATTTTTTGTGAATGGTTAGGAAATAATATGTCATGTTTTACTCGTACCTCAGCCAGCATTGTGAATGGTTAGGAAATAAAATGTCATGTTTTACTCGTACCTCAGCCAGCATTGTGAATGGTGTCATTGAGGCGGTGACATACTAGAACCTGGCAGTAAATCGAATACTTAGGTGTTTTTAGTCATGCATGAAAGGTCTGGGGTGGTTCTGTGGTTATAAGTTACAGACCTTGGAATACATTTCTGGCCCTGCGGGCAGGGTCTGAATCAAACCCAATGTCCACCTGGTACACTGACAGGGTCTGAATCAAACCCAATGTCCACCTGGCACACTGGCAGGGTCTGAATCAAACCCAATGACCACCTGGTACACTGTCAGGGTCTGAATCAAACCCAATGTTAAGGGGAGGGAAGATTGGTCAAAGAGGGTGATGATTACTGTTGTTCTACTGCCTGATTGTTATGCAACAACACTGTTTACAAAAGCTTTGTTAAATCAGCACAAACGTTTTCAGCTGTGCTAACATAATTGCAAAAGGGTTTTCTAATGATAAACTTTGATTAGCTAACACAATGTGCCATTGGAACACAGGAGTGATGGTTGCTGATAATGGGCCTCTGTACACCTATGTAGATATTCCATTTAAAAAATCAGCTGTTTCCAGCTACAATAGTCATTTACAACATAAACAATGCCAACACGGAATTTCTGATCAATCTGATGTTATTTTAATGGACAAAAAAATGTGATTTTCTTTAAAAAACAAGGACATTTCTAAGTGACCCCAAACTTATGTACGGTAGTGTACATCTACATGATGTATTGTTACACCATGTAGGAGTAGTATGAACCTAGTCTGTTCATTATATACATCTACATGATGTATTGTTACTTATTTAGATTTAGTTTGACTTAATGAAACTGCCTTAAATGTGCGGTAGTAAACCTTTTTTATTCGCACTAATCAATCAACAACTTCAGGTCTTTGTATGTCTCAACATAATAGTATTATTTAATTAAATCCATTTAAAATAATCTTTGTCTGAAAATAAAATATGACCCTCAACTGCGTTTCCCTTCCAGTCAGCAGACGGCGATGTGCGTCTTTCAGGCGACGCTGCCAGCGTGACGTATAATCTAGTGGACGGTTCTTCAGAAACAGCTCGTCAACCACCTCCGTAGCTGTCTAGCCAACATAGCTGAAAGATTCAAGTTATTTATACGCTTTTGGTGTATATTAGCTACCGTGTTTTAGACACACTTCTGTCGTATCTACTTGTGAACCTATTTAATTTAATTTACGATATTTTGTATTAGTCAGCTACAGTATCTGTCTGGTTAAGTTAGCACTAGCCTAGTCGCTAATGATAATAGCTAGCTAGCTAACATCCCCGACCATGAGCTCCCTAAACTACTCCCCTCCTGTTAAAGAAGAGGAGGTCTGCTGGACGGAGAAAGAAGCTCTGGGGCTGAACATTGTTGTGAAAGAGGAGGAGGATGTCACAGTAAAACAAGAAGTAGAGGGTGAGGCTGTTACAGTGAAAGAAGAGCAAGACGTTTCAGTGAAAGAAGAGGAAGACGCGTTCAGAGTGAAAGATGAGGAGGATGTTACTGTGAAAGAAGAGGATGCAGTTTTTGGAGAGAAGATCGAAGGGGAGATTACTGTCACATTGAAAGATGAAGAGGTGGAGATAGGAGATCGGATTAACATCAGTAAGTACCGCCTTAAATTGGTTTTCAACTTTGGATATCTGGAGTTGGCTCGTCAATACCTCTTCAACGGAGGTCCCTGGGATGATGACTGACATGTCTAGAATCAGACGACGTAGAGAGCAAGCTACTCCTTGTTTTCTCTGTTCCGTTTCCAAAAAGTGAATTAACATATATATTTGAGAAGGGTCTATCTGCTGACCGCAGACTGGGGGGTATGGCATGTAGTGATTTTAATGTAGTGATGATTTACTACACACCGTGCCCCCCAATAGTGTCATGTGAGAGTTGGGTTGGTGTTATGGGTGTAAGATGGCACAGTGATGCCATCTGTTGGTAAATGTTAATTACTGCAACTCTTGTGTTTTACCGGGGTGCTTGAGATACCCGGATGTGTTGTCATGTACTGAACAAGACTGGTTACTCGCATCAATGCCTCTGTCTCGTCAATTAACATTCAAACAGTTGGCTACACCAAAAATCATGGATATAATGACAAGATGTCTCTGCCCTCACAAGTGGAGTCGTTTTCCACAAAGTGGCACGGTGGGTTGTCTAGCTTCCGCGTATCCACCAATCCAAAGAAATGATAGATCTTATTATTATTATCTATTGTTTATAATCTATCAGGGTTGTTGACGTCAACCGCCTGTATTCAATGGAGAGAGATGCTAAGCTATGAGCATGAATATGCATAGCGATCTGGAGACAACTCCAATAGTGTTTTTATCAAAGTTGTCGGAATGTCACGTGTCCTGTCCACTTAACAACCGAATAATTACCAAACTTCTGTTTGATCAAGTATACCTCACGTAGCAAATAAGCCATTCATTTTGTTGTTGACCAAATTCGACACTAGCCCACTGGCATGACCTAGAGAGATAAAACCACTTGGATGCAACCTACTGTAACCTACTGCCATGGCCTAGAGAGATACAACCTACCCTAACCTATTGGCTTGACCTAGAAAGATACAACCTACTATAAACTACTGCCATGGCCTAGAGAAATACAACCTACTGTAACCTACTGCCATGACCTAGAGAGATACAACCTACTGTAGCCTACTGGCATGACCTAGAGAGAGAGAACCACTTGGATACAACCTACTGTAACCTACTGCCATGACCTAGAGAGATACAACCTACTGTAGCCTACTGGCATGACCTAGATAGTTACAACCTACTGTTGGCTACTGGCATGACCTAGAGAGATACAACCTACTGTAGCCTACTGGCATGACCTAGAGAGATACAACCTACTGTAGCCTACTGGCATGACCTAGAGTGTTACAACCTACTGTAACCTACTGACATGACTTAGAGAGATCCAACCTACTGTAGGCTATTGACATGACCTGGAGAGATACAACCTACTGTAACCCACTGCCATGACCTAGAGAGATGCAACCTACTGTAGCCTACTGGCATGACCTATAGAGATTTAAACTACTGTAGCCTACTGGCATGACCAAGACAGATACAACCACTTGGATACAACCTACTGTTGCCTACTGGCATGACCAAGAGAGAGAGAACCACTTGGATACAACCTACTGTAACTTACTGTAGGCTACTGGCATGACCTGGAGAGATACAACCTACTGTAACCTTCTGGCATAACCTAGAGAGAGAAAAACCAACCTTAGCCTACTGGCATGACCTAGAGAGATAAAACCTACTGTAACCTACTGGCATGGCCTAGAGAGTTACAACATACTGTTGCCTACTGGCATGACCTGGAGAGATACAACCTACTGTATCCTACTGGCATGACCTAGAGTGATACAGCCTAATGTAGCCTACTGGCATGACCAAGAGAGTTACAACCTACTGTAACCTACTGGCATGAACTAGAGAGATAAAACCTACTGTAACCTACTGGCATGACCTAGAGAGATACAACCACTTGGATACAACCTACTGTTGCCTACTGGCATGACCTAGAGAGAGAGAACCACTTGGATACAACCTACTGTAACCTACTGCCATGACCTAGAGAGATGCAACCTACTGTTGCCTACTGGCATGACCTAGAGAGAGAGAACCACTTGGATACAACCTACTGTAACCTACTGCCATGACCTAGAGAGATAAAACCTACTGTAGCCCACTGACATGACCTAGAGAGAGAGAACAACTTGGATACAACCTACTGTAACCTACTGCCATGACCTAGAGAGATAAAACCTACTGTAGCCTACTGGCATGACCTAGAGAGTTACAACCTACTGTAACCTACTGTAGGCTACTGGCATGACCTAGAGAGATACAACCTACTGTAACCTATTGGCATGACCTAGAGAGATAAAACCTACTGTAGCCTACTGGCATGACCTAGAGAGTTTCAACCTACTGTAACCTATTGGCATGACCTAGAGAGATACAACCTACTGTAGGCTACTGGCATGACCTGGAGAGATACAACTTACTGTAACCTACTGGCATGACCTAGAGAGATACAACCTACCTTAGCCTACTGGCATGACCAAGAGAGTTACAACCTACTGTAACCTACTGGCATGAACTAGAGAGTTTCAACCTACTGTAACCTATTGGCATGACCTAGAGAGATACAACCTACTGTAGGCTACTGGCATGATCTGGAGAGATACAACTTACTGTAACCTACTGGCATGACCTAGAGAGATTCAACCTACTGTTGCCTACTGGCATGACCTAGAGAGAGAGAACCACTTGGATACAACCTACTGTAACCTACTGCCATGACCTAGAGAGATAAAACCTACTGTAGCCTAAACATGACCTAGAGAGATACAACCTACTGTAACCTACTGCCATGACCTAGAGAGATGCAACTTACTGTAGCCTACTGGCATGACCAAGACAGATACAACCACTTGGATACAACTTACTGTTGCCTACAGGCATGACCAAGAGAGAGAGAACCACTTGGATACAACCTACTGTAACTTACTGTAGGCTACTGGCATGACCTGGAGAGATACAACCTACTGTAACCTTCTGGCATAACCTAGAGAGAGAAAAACCAACCTTAGCCTACTGGCATGACCTAGAGAGATACAACCTACTGTAGCCTACTGGCATGACCTAGAGCGTTACAACCTACTGTAACCTACTGCCATGACCTAGAGAGATGCAACTTACTGTAGCCTACTGGCATGACCAAGACAGATACAACCACTTGGATACAACTTACTGTTGCCTACAGGCATGACCAAGAGAGAGAGAACCACTTGGATACAACCTACTGTAACTTACTGTAGGCTACTGGCATGACCTGGAGAGATACAACCTACTGTAACCTTCTGGCATAACCTAGAGAGAGAAAAACCAACCTTAGCCTACTGGCATGACCTAGAGAGATAAAACCTACTGTAACCTACTGGCATGGCCTAGAGAGTTACAACATACTGTTGCCTACTGGCATGACCTAGAGAGATACAACCTACTGTATCCTACTGGCATGACCTAGAGCGATACAGCCTAATGTATCCTACTGGCATGACCTAGAGCGTTACAACCTACTGTAACCTACTGACATGACTTAGAGAGATCCAACCTACTGTAGGCTATTGACATGACCTGGAGAGATACAACCTACTGTAACCTACTGCCATGACCTAGAGAGATGCAACCTACTGTAGCCTACTGGCATGACCTATAGAGATTTAAACTACTGTAGCCTACTGGCATGACCAAGACAGATACAACCACTTGGATACAACCTACTGTTGACTACAGGCATGACCAAGAGAGAGAGAACCACTTGGATACAACCTACTGTAACTTACTGTAGGCTACTGGCATGACCTGGAGAGATACAACCTACTGTAACCTACTGCCATGACCTAGAGAGATACAACCTACTGTAGCCTACTGGCATGACCTAGAGAGAGAGAACCACTTGGATACAACCTACTGTAACCTACTGCCATGACCTAGAGAGATACAACCTACTGTAACCTTCTGGCATAACCTAGAGAGAGAAAAACCAACCTTAGCCTACTGGCATGACCTAGATAGTTACAACCTACTGTTGGCTACTGGCATGACCTAGAGAGATCCAACCTACTGTAGCCTACTGGCATGACCTAGAGTGTTACAACCTACTGTAACCTACTGACATGACTTAGAGAGATCCAACCTACTGTAGGCTATTGACATGACCTGGAGAGATACAACCTACTGTAACCTACTGCCATGACCTAGAGAGATGCAACCTACTGTAGCCTACTGGCATGACCTATAGAGATACAACCTACTGTAGCCTACTGGCATGACCTAGAGAGATACAACCTACTGTAACCTTCTGGCATAACCTAGAGAGAGAAAAACCAACCTTAGCCTACTGGCATGACCTAGATAGTTACAACCTACTGTTGGCTACTGGCATGACCTAGAGAGATCCAACCTACTGTAGGCTATTGACATGACCTGGAGAGATACAACCTACTGTAACCTACTGCCATGACCTAGAGAGATGCAACCTACTGTAGCCTACTGGCATGACCTATAGAGATTTAAACTACTGTAGCCTACTGGCATGACCAAGACAGATACAACCACTTGGATACAACCTACTGTTGCCTACTGGCATGACCAAGAGAGAGAAACCACTTGGATACAACCTACTGTAACTTACTGTAGGCTACTGGCATGACCTGGAGAGATACAACCTACTGTAACCTTCTGGCATAACCTAGAGAGAGAAAAACCAACCTTAGCCTACTGGCATGACCTAGAGAGATAAAACCTACTGTAACCTACTGGCATGGCCTAGAGAGTTACAACCTACTGTAACCTACTGGCATGACCTGGAGAGATACAACCTACTGTATCCTACTGGCATGACCTAGAGTGATACAGCCTAATGTAGCCTACTGGCATGACCAAGAGAGTTACAACCTACTGTAACCTACTGGCATGACCAAGAGAGATTACAACCTACTGTAACCTACTGGCATGACCTAGAGAGATACAACCACTTGGATACAACCTACTGTTGCCTACTGGCATGACCTAGAGAGAGAGAACCACTTGGATACAACCTACTGTAACCTACTGCCATGACCTAGAGAGATGCAACCTACTGTTGCCTACTGGCATGACCTAGAGAGAGAGAGAACCACATGGATACAACCTACTGTAACCTACTGCCATGACCTAGAGAGATAAAACCTACTGTAGCCCACTGACATGACCTAGAGAGAGAGAACAACTTGGATACAACCTACTGTAACCTACTGCCATGACCTAGAGAGATAAAACCTACTGTAGCCTACTGGCATGACCTAGAGAGTTACAACCTACTGTAACCTACTGTAGGCTACTGGCATGACCTAGAGAGATACAACCTACTGTAACCTATTGGCATGACCTAGAGAGATACAACCTACTGTAGGCTACTGGCATGACCTAGAGAGTTACAACCTACTGTAACCTACTGGCATGACCTAGAGAGATACAACCTACTTTAGTCTACTGGCATGACCTAGAGAGTTACAACCTACTGTAACCTACTGGCATGAACTAGAGAGTTTCAACCTACTGTAACCTATTGGCATGACCTAGAGAGATACAACCTACTGTAGGCTACTGGCATGATCTGGAGAGATACAACTTACTGTAACCTACTGGCATGACCTAGAGAGATTCAACCTACTGTTGCCTACTGGCATGACCTAGAGAGAGAGAACCACTTGGATACAACCTACTGTAACCTACTGCCATGACCTAGAGAGATAAAACCTACTGTAGCCTAAACATGACCTAGAGAGATACAACCTACTGTAGCCTACTGGCATGACCTAGAGCGTTACAACCTACTGTAACCTACTGCCATGACCTAGAGAGATGCAACTTACTGTAGCCTACTGGCATGACCAAGACAGATACAACCACTTGGATACAACTTACTGTTGCCTACAGGCATGACCAAGAGAGAGAGAACCACTTGGATACAACCTACTGTAACTTACTGTAGGCTACTGGCATGACCTGGAGAGATACAACCTACTGTAACCTTCTGGCATAACCTAGAGAGAGAAAAACCAACCTTAGCCTACTGGCATGACCTAGAGAGATACAACCTACTGTATCCTACTGGCATGACCTAGAGCGATACAGCCTAATGTATCCTACTGGCATGACCTAGAGCGTTACAACCTACTGTAACCTACTGACATGACTTAGAGAGATCCAACCTACTGTAGGCTATTGACATGACCTGGAGAGATACAACCTACTGTAACCTACTGCCATGACCTAGAGAGATGCAACCTACTGTAGCCTACTGGCATGACCTATAGAGATTTAAACTACTGTAGCCTACTGGCATGACCAAGACAGATACAACCACTTGGATACAACCTACTGTAACTACAGGCATGACCAAGAGAGAGAGAACCACTTGGATACAACCTACTGTAACTTACTGTAGGCTACTGGCATGACCTGGAGAGATACAACCTACTGTAACCTTCTGGCATAACCTAGAGAGAGAAAAACCAACCTTAGCCTACTGGCATGACCTAGAGAGATAAAACCTACTGTAACCTACTGGCATGGCCTAGAGAGTTACAACATACTGTTGCCTACTGGCATGACCTAGAGAGATACAACCTACTGTTGCCTACTGGCATGACCTAGAGAGATACAACCTACTGTATCCTACTGGCATGACCTAGAGCGATACAGCCTAATGTATCCTACTGGCATGACCAAGAGAGTTACAACCTACTGTAACCTACTGGCATGAACTAGAGAGATAAAACCTACTGTAACCTACTGGCATGACCTAGAGAGATACAACCACTTGGATACAACCTACTGTTGCCTACTGGCATGACCTAGAGAGAGAGAACCACTTGGATACAACCTACTGTAACCTACTGCCATGACCTAGAGAGATAAAACCTACTGTAGCCCACTGACATGACCTAGAGAGTTACAACCTACTGTAACCTACTGTAGGCTACTGGCATGACCTAGAGAGATACAACCTACTGTAATCTATTGGCATGACCTAGAGAGATAAAACCTACTGTAGCCTACTGGCATGACCTAGAGAGTTTCAACCTACTGTAACCTATTGGCATGACCTAGAGAGATACAACCTACTGTAGGCTACTGGCATGACCTGGAGAGATACAACTTACTGTAACCTACTGGCATGACCTAGAGAGATACAACCTACCTTAGCCTACTGGCATGACCAAGAGAGTTACAACCTACTGTAACCTACTGGCATGAACTAGAGAGTTTCAACCTACTGTAACCTATTGGCATGACCTAGAGAGATACAACCTACTGTAGGCTACTGGCATGATCTGGAGAGATACAACTTACTGTAACCTACTGGCATGACCTAGAGAGATTCAACCTACTGTTGCCTACTGGCATGACCTAGAGAGAGAGAACCACTTGGATACAACCTACTGTAACCTACTGCCATGACCTAGAGAGATAAAACCTACTGTAGCCTAAACATGACCTAGAGAGATACAACCTACTGGAGCCTACTGGCATGACCTAGAGCGTTACAACCTACTGTAACCTACTGACATGACTTAGAGAGATCCAACCTACTGTAGGCTATTGACATGACCTGGAGAGATACAACCTACTGTAACCTACTGCCATGACCTAGAGAGATGCAACCTACTGTAACCTACTGGCATGACCTATAGAGATTTAAACTACTGTAGCCTACTGGCATGACCAAGACAGATACAACCACTTGGATACAACTTACTGTTGCCTACAGGCATGACCAAGAGAGAGAGAACCACTTGGATACAACCTACTGTAACCTACTGTAACCTACTGCCATGACCTAGAGAGTTAAAACCTACTGTAGGCTACTGGCATGACCTAGAGAGATACAACCTACTGTAACCTATTGGCATGACCTAGAGAGATAAAACCTACTGTAGCCTACTGGCATGACCTAGAGAGTTACAACCTACTTTAACCTACTGTAGGCTACTGGCATGACCTAGAGAGTTTCAACCTACTGTAACATATTGGCATGACCTAGAGAGATACAACCTACTGTAGGCTACTGGCATGACCTAGAGAGATACAACCTACCTTAGCCTACTGGCATGACCAAGAGAGTTAAAACCTACTGTAACCTACTGGCATGAACTAGAGAGATACAACCTACTGTAACCTATTGGCATGACCTAGAGAGATACAACCTACTGTAGGCTACTGGCATGATCTGGAGAGATACAACTTACTGTAACCTACTGGCATGACCTAGAGAGATACAACATACTGTTGCCTACTGGCATGACCTAGAGAGATACAACCTACTGTTGCCTACTGGCATGACCTAGAGAGATACAACCTACTGTATCCTACTGGCATGACCTAGAGCGATACAGCCTAATGTATCCTACTGGCATGACCAAGAGAGTTACAACCTACTGTAACCTACTGGCATGAACTAGAGAGATAAAACCTACTGTAACCTACTGGCATGACCTAGAGAGATACAACCACTTGGATACAACCTACTGTTGCCTACTGGCATGACCTAGAGAGAGAGACACCACTAACCTGGATACAACCTACTGTAACCTACTGGCATGAACTAGAGAGATAAAAACCTACTGTAACCTACTGGCATGACCTAGAGACATACAACCACTTGGATACAACCTACTGTAACCTACTGCCATGACCTAGAGAGATAAAACCTACTGTAGCCCACTGACATGACCTAGAGAGAGAGAACAACTTGGATACAACCTACTGTAACCTACTGCCATGACCTAGAGAGATAAAACCTACTGTAGCCTACTGGCATGACCTAGAGAGTTACAACCTACTGTAACCTACTGTAGGCTACTGGCATGACCTAGAGAGATACAACCTACTGTAATCTATTGGCATGACCTAGAGAGATAAAACCTACTGTAGCCTACTGGCATGACCTAGAGAGTTTCAACCTACTGTAACCTATTGGCATGACCTAGAGAGATACAACCTACTGTAGGCTACTGGCATGACCTGGAGAGATACAACTTACTGTAACCTACTGGCATGACCTAGAGAGATACAACCTACCTTAGCCTACTGGCATGACCAAGAGAGTTACAACCTACTGTAACCTACTGGCATGAACTAGAGAGTTTCAACCTACTGTAACCTATTGGCATGACCTAGAGAGATACAACCTACTGTAGGCTACTGGCATGATCTGGAGAGATACAACTTACTGTAACCTACTGGCATGACCTAGAGAGATTCAACCTACTGTTGCCTACTGGCATGACCTAGAGAGAGAGAACCACTTGGATACAACCTACTGGCATAACCTACTGCCATGACCTAGAGAGATAAAACCTACTGTAGCCTAAACATGACCTAGAGAGATACAACCTACTGGAGCCTACTGGCATGACCTAGAGCGTTACAACCTACTGTAACCTACTGACATGACTTAGAGAGATCCAACCTACTGTAGGCTATTGACATGACCTGGAGAGATACAACCTACTGCCATGACCTAGAGAGATGCAACCTACTGTAGCCTACTGGCATGACCTATAGAGATTTAAACTACTGTAGCCTACTGGCATGACCAAGACAGATACAACCACTTGGATACAACTTACTGTTGCCTACAGGCATGACCAAGAGAGAGAGAACCACTTGGATACAACCTACTGTAACTTACTGTAGGCTACTGGCATGACCTGGAGAGATACAACCTACTGTAACCTACTGCCATGACCTAGAGAGATAAAACCTACTGTAGCCTACTGGCATGACCCAGAGAGTTACAACCTACTTTAACCTACTGTAGGCTACTGGCATGACCTAGAGAGTTTCAACCTACTGTAACATATTGGCATGACCTAGAGAGATACAACCTACTGTAGGCTACTGGCATGACCTGGAGAGATACAACCTACCTTAGCCTACTGGCATGACCAAGAGAGTTACAACCTACTGTAACCTACTGGCATGAACTAGAGAGTTTCAACCTACTGTAACCTATTGGCATGACCTAGAGAGATACAACCTACTGTAGGCTATTGGCATGATCTGGAGAGATACAACTTACTGTAACCTACTGGCATGACCTAGAGAGATTCAACCTACTGTTGCCTACTGGCATGACCTAGAGAGAGAGAACCACTTGGATACAACCTACTGTAACCTACTGCCATGACCTAGAGCGATAAAACCTACTGTAGCCTAAACATGACCTAGAGAGTTACAACCTACTGTAACCTACTGTAGGCTACTGGCATGACCTAGAGAGATACAACCTACTGTAGGCTACTGGCATGACCTAGAGAGATACAACCTACTGTAGGCTACTAGCATGACCTAGAGAGTTTCAACCTACTGTAACCTACCGGCATGACCTAGAGAGATACAACCTACTGTAGGCTACTGGCATGACCTAGAGAGTTTCAACCTACTGTAACCTACTGGCATGACCTAGAGAGATACAACCTACCTTAGCCTACTGGCATGACCAAGAGAGTTACAACCTACTGTAACCTACTGGCATGAACTAGAGAGATAAAACCTACTGTAACCTACTGGCATGACCTAGAGACATACAACCACTTGGATACAACCTACTGTTGCCTACTGGCATGACCTAGAAAGAGAGAACCACTTGGATACAACCTACTGTAACCTACTGCCATGACCTAGAGAGATAAAACCTACTGTAGCCTACTGGCATGACCTAGAGAGTTACAACCTACTGTAGGCTACTGGCATGACCTAGAGAGATACAACCTACTGTAGCCTACCGGCATGACCTAGAGAGATACAACCTACTGTAGCCTACTGGCATGACCTAGAGAGTTTCAACCTACTGTAACCTACCGGCATGACCTAGAGAGATACAACCTACTGTAGGCTACTGGCATGACCTAGAGAGTTTCAACCTACTGTAACCTATTGGCATGACCTAGAGAGATACAACCTACTGTAGGCTACTGGCATGACCTGGAGAGATACAACCTACTGTAACCTACTGGCATGACCTAGAGAGATACAACCTACTGTAATCTACTTGCATGACCTAGAGAGAGACAACCACTTGGATACAACCTACTGTTGCCTTCTGGCCATGACCTAGAGAGAGAGAGAACCACTTGGATACAACCTACTGTAACCTACTGCCATGACCTAGAGAGATACAACCTACTGTAGCCTACAGGCATGACCTAGAGAGAGAGAACCACTTGGATACAACCTACTGTAACCTACTGCCATGACCTAGAGAGATACAACCTACTGTTGCCTACTGGCATGACCTAGAGCGAGAGAACCACCTGGATACAACCTACTGTAACCTACTACCATGACCAAGAGAGATACAACCTACTGTAGCCTACTGGCATTACCTAGAGAGCGAGAACCACTTGGATACAACCTACTGTAACCTACTGGCATGACCTAGAGAGATACAACTTACTGTAGCCTACTGGCATGACCTAGAGAGATACAACCTACTGTAGCCTACTGGAATGACCTAGAGATATACAACCTACTGTAACCTACTGGCATGAACTAGAGAGATTTAACCTACTGTAGCCTACTGGCATGACCTAGAGAGATACAACCTACTGTAGCCTACTGGAATGACCTAGAGATATACAACCTACTGTAACCTACTGGCATGAACTAGAGAGATTTAACCTACTGTAGCCTACTGGCATGACCTACAGAGATACCACCACTGGTATTGTCTGAAGATTGATCATTTAATAAAAAATGTCAGTTTTAGAATAAGACTGTAACGTAACAAAATGTGTAAGAAGGGACTGAATGCATGTATGTTGTATGTTCTAGGGCTGTCCCAGATAAATAAAAAAAGTATTTTCTTTCTACCAATTGATTGTTTGAAATGTTATGTGTATTTTTCCATATAGACACACAGAACCATATAGAACTTGAACTGAACTGATGTTTCAAGCGTTTGATTAAATAATTAAGACCCACAAATGACTTGAGGAAGCCAGAGATCAATTTAACCAGAAGAAAATAACCAATTCCCGATCTGCTGCTGGCCTTCGTAAATTCTGACATTATGCTCCTGACGTTTCTGGTAAAATTGGTAAACTTTTTCAACTTCCATTTTGAGTGCCAATTTATTTGACCATTTCTACCGATCTTTGTGCCAATTATGAACGAGTTACAACACTTGTTTGGCCCCGACACTTCCTGGGTTGGTGAAGTGCGGTATTAAATTTAACAAATAAATCAGAGGCTCTCGCTCCTCACCTGTAGAAGGCGGGGCTTCCAGCGAGGTGTGGATTTAATAGTATGTTGCACGTAGTTTCCCTCCTTCAGTAGTTAGTAGTTATAACGTTAAGCTTGTCATATGTTGAACTTAAATACTGGATCTTGCTGTCAGACAGTTTTTTTGTATTCAGATCTCTGAAATATACTCTAACTACGCAACATTTAGTGTCTCCTTATGTTATGCTGGGAAAACAGTTTTCATGGGCACAGAAATCCTAAATAATTTCAGAGTTTGCTAAATCCGAGTCACCTTAAGTTGATTGACAACACCCAAATGGATACTGTCATTAATGTGGTTTTTCAATAATTACTCATAATTCTTAATACTGTAGCTGTGTAGTTACAGTCACATGTTCAACTATCATCAGCTGATCCCGGAAATCATTTTCTGAATGACAGTCACATGACAAACATCACGACATGCAACTACAGCCAAAGTGCTTCTTCATTCATTACTCTGGTAAAGACAGTTATGCCGTGCTCCACGTTGGATCCAACATCTCTAACAAATTGATGTTTATAATGTTATTGTCTGCTTGATTTACAGTAGTCTCTCGTTAGTCTGTTTGGCCATGCTGCTGCTCCAGTTTCAACTTCCACCTGACTGTGCTGCTGCTCCAGTTTCAACTGTTCTGCCTTATTATTATTCGACCATGCTGGTCATTTATGAACATTTGAACATCTTGGCCATGTTCTGTTATAATCTCCACCCGGCACAGCCAGAAGAGGACTGGCCACCCCACATAGCCTGGTTCCTCTCTAGGTTTCTTCCTAGGTTTTGGCCTTTCTAGGGAGTTTTTCCTAGCCACCGTGCTTCTACACCTGCATTGCTTGCTGTTTGGGGTTTTAGGCTGGGTTTCTGTACAGCACTTTGAGATATCAGCTGATGTACGAAGGGCTATATAAATAAATTTGATTTGATTTGCACACAGAGATACTTAGCTCATTACATGGCCCATTACATTGCACTCCACAAGAGAGACTGGCATAACAGGTAGTCAGCCTGCCATGGAGTGCAGCAAGGAGCCAAGGTAAGGTGCTAGCTAGCATTAAATGTATCTTATAAAAAACAATAAATCTTAACAATCACTAGTTAACTACACATTGTTGATGAAATTACTAGTTTATCTAGCGTGTCCTGCGTTGCATATAATTGATGTTAATTTATCATTGAATCACAGCCTACTTCGCCAAACGGGAGATTTAACAAGCGCATTCGCAAAAAAAGCAGTCATTGCACCAATGTGTACCTACCTAACCATTAACATCAACGCCTTTCTTAAAATCAATACACAAGTAAAACATTTAAACCTGCACATTTAGTTAATATTGCCTGCTAACATGAATTTCTTTTAACTAGGGAAATTGTGTCACTTCTCTTGCGTTCTGTGCAACAGAGTCAGGGTATATGCAGCAGTTTGGGCCGCCTGGCTCATTGCGAACTGTGAAGACTTTCTTTTTAACAAAGACAGCCAACTTCGCCAAACGGGATGATTTAACAAAAGTACATTTGCGAAAAAAGCACAATCGTTGCACAAATGTACCTAATCATAAACATCAATTCCTTTCTTAAAATCAGTACACAGAAGTATATATTTTTTAACCTGCATATTTAGTTAAAAGAAATTCATGTTAACGGGCAATATTAAACTAGGGAAAGTCGTCACTTCTCTTGCGTTCATTGCACTCAAAGTCAGGGTATATGCAACAGTTTGGGTAGCCTGGATCGTTGCAAACTAATTTTACGTAATTATGACATAACATAGAAGGTTGTGCAATGTAACAGGAATATTTAGTCTTATGGATGCCACCCGTTAGATAAAATACGGAAAGTTTCCGTATTTCACTGAAAGAATAAACATTTCGTTTTTGAAATGATAGTTTCCGGATTTGACCATATTAATGACCTAAGGCCAGTATTTCTGTGTGTTATTGTATTATAATTGTCTATGATTTAAAGGGAGCGGTCTGACTGAGCGGTGGTAGGCAGCAGCACGCTCGTAATCATTCATTCAAACAGCACTTTACTGCGTTTGCTAGCAGCTCTTCGCAATGCTTCAAGCATTGCGCTGTTTATGACTTCAAGCCTATCAACTCCCGATATTAGGCTGGTGTAACCGATGTGAAATGGCTAGCTAGTTAGCGTCAAACGTCACTCGCTCTGAGACTTGGAGTGGTTGTTCCCCTTGCTCTGCATGGGTAACGCTGCTTCGAGGGTGGCTGTTGTCGATGTGTTCCTGGTTCGAGCCCAGGTAAGGGCGAGGAGAGGGACGGAAGCTATACTGTTACTCTGGCAATACTAAAGTGCCGATTAGAACATCCAATAGTCAAAGGTATATGAAATACAAATGGTATAGAGAGAAATAGTCCTATAATAACTACAACTTAAAACTTCTTACCTGGGAATATTGAAGACTCATGTTAAAAGGAACCACCAGCTTTCATATGTTCTCATGTTTAAGTTCCTTGCTCAGAACGTTAGCTTTTTTACATGGCACATATTGCACTTTTACTTTCTTCTCCAAGACTTTGTTTTTGCATTATGTATACGAAATTGAACATGTTTCATTATTTATTTGAGACTAAATTGATTTTATTGATGTATTATATTAAGTTAAAATAAAAGTGTTCATTGTTCATTCAGTATTGTTGTAATTGTCATTATTACAAATATATATATAAATCGTCCAATTAATCGGTATCGGCTTTTTTTTGGTACTCCAATAAATCGGTATCCATGTTGAAAAATCATAATCGGTCGACCTCAAGTGTAGAGAATTGTTCCTTGACGGATAGGCTATTGTACAACACACAGAGCTATTTTCCTTTATTCAGGACATTTAGAATGACAACACATTAAAGAGTAGCCTAGTGGGAAATACCTGATATATAAATTATTTAATAGTCCTGGTCTATATTGTTGTTAGGTGAAGTTATGGGTCCTACAGTAGGTCTATGGTATTGGCATAACTAGTTGTTTCCTAATTAGCATGGAGGGGCTTCTGCAACCAAATTGCGTGTGCATCGCCCTCGTGCACTAATTTTAGTAAACACAGAAAGGGGCCTGTGTTGGAGACCAAAAGTCTTCTGGCACACCGCTTAGGATTTCAACAACTTTAATAACTTATTTTTTGCCTACAATCATCGATGTTACTACTAATGTGAAAACAAAACTAAATTTGACTATTGTTGCTCACTTGACTGTCTTAAGACAATTGTCAAATAATTTTAACATTCATTAGACGTCAATTGTTGTTCAACATCATGGCTTCGAAATTTTACAGTGGATTTCTGCTATTGTGGGCCTTAAAACCATACTATACTATATTGGAAACCAAAAGTCGATTGGCACACTGCTTAGGATTTCAACAACTTTAATAACTGTTTCCTAGCCTACAATAATCAATATTACTACTAATGTGAAAACAAGATGAAAATATGACTGTTCTTTCTCATTTTAAGACATTTGTTAAATAATTTTAACATTCATTACAGACATCAATTGTTGTACAACGTAATGGCTGTCGGCATCACCTTTTACAGTGGATTTCTGCTGTTGTGGGCCTTTAACCGTATGTCTGACTTTGTTGTTCACACAGGAGAGAGAAGTGACTACCGTGGGTCCTCTGGGGAGCCTCAACAAAATCATGATGCTGACATGGCAGAGAAGAGTCTCCCCAGATCAAAACACCTCAAACACCAGCGGAAACCCACAGGGAAGAAATCTCATTGCTGCTCTGACTGTGGGAAACATTGCAAGTCTTCATCAGAACTTAAAATACACCAGCGAGTACACACAGGAGAGAAATCTTATAGATGTACTCAATGTGGGAAGAGTTATTTAAGATCAAAATCACTAAAAGTACACATGAGAATTCACACAACAGAAAAAGCTTATAGCTGTGATCAATGTGGGAAGAGTTTCACTACATCTAGCTATCTGACAATACACCAGAGAACACATACAGGAGAGAAACCGTATAGCTGTACTCAATGTGGAAAGAGTTTCACTCATTCAAGCAACCTGTTATCGCACCAGAGAAAACACACAGGAGAGAAATCTTATAGCTGTGATCAATGTGGGAAGAGTTTTACTCAGTCAAGCAACCTGGTATCACACCAGAGAACACACACAGGAGAGAAACCTTATACCTGTGCTCAATGTGGGAAGAGTTTTACTACGTCTAGCCATCTGATTGTACACCAGAGAACACACACAGGAGAGAAACCGTATAGCTGTACTCAATGTGGGAAGAGTTTCACTCACTTAAGCAGCCTGGTATCACACAAGAGAAAACACACAGGAGAGAAACCTTATAGCTGTGATCAATGTGGGATGAGTTTTACTACATCGAGCCATCAGATTGTACACCAGAGAACACACACAGGAGAGAAACCTTATAGCTGTACTCAATGTGGGAAGAGTTTCACTCACTTAAGCAGCCTGGTATCACACAAGAGAAAACACACAGGAGAGAAACCTTATAGCTGTGATCAATGTGGGATGAGTTTTTCTACATCTAGCCATCAGATTGTACACCAGAGAACACACACAGGAGAGAAATCTCATAGCTGTGATCAATGTGACAAAAGATACTCTGATAAAAGATCTCTGATCAAACATCAGAAAATACATACATGAAGGAGTTGTTTCATGATTTCAATTAAATAATGTCACAATGTAGAATGTTTTACACATTGTAGTAGCAGTTTTTTAATGATGTCACAATGTATAACCCTAAACGTTTGTCCCCTGTTAAATTGATTTCAGCATGATATGGATATTAGCCTCATCAATGGAAATTGTTTTGTACTTTGCTCAGTTCTTCTTTCCCTCGATCCTGACTAGTCTGCCAGTCCCTGCCACTGAAAACATCCCCACAGCATCATGCTGCCACCACCATGCTTCACCGTAATGATGGTGCCTGGTTTCCTCCAGATGTGATGCTTTGCATTCAGGCCAAAGAGTTCAATCTTGGTTTCATCAGACCAGAGAATCTTGTTTTTCATGGTCTGAGATGCCTTTTTTTGAACTCCAAGTGGGCTGTCATGTGACTTTTATTGAGGAGTGGCTTCCGGCTGGCCACTCTATTAGAGGTCGACCGATTAATTGGAATGGCCGATTAATTAGGGCCAATTTCAAGTTTTCATAACAATCGGAAATTGGTATTTTTGGACACCGATTTGGGCAAATTTAAACCAAATTGAACACGTTTCATTATTTATTTGAGGCTAAATTGATTTTATTGATGTATTATATTAAGTTAAAATAAGTGTTCATTCAGTATTGTTGTAATTGTCATTATTACAAACAACTAAAAAAATCATTCGATTAATCGGTATCGGCTTTTTTGGTCCTCCAATAATCGGTATCTGCGTTGAAAAATCATAAACGGTCGACCTCTACACTCTATCATAAGGCCTGATTGATAGAGTGCTGTAAAGATGGTTGTCCTTCTGGAAGGTTCTCCCATCTCCACAGAGGATCTCTGGAGCTCTGTCACAGTGACCAGCGGGTTCTTGGTCACATCCTTGAACAAGGCCCTTCTCCCCTGATTGCTATGTTTGAAGAGTCTTGGTGGTTCCAAACATCTTCCATTTAAGAATGATGGAGGCCACTGTGTTCTTGGGGACCTTCAATACTGCAGACATTTTTTGGTACCCTTTCCCAGATCTGTGCCTCGACACAATCTTGTCTCGGAGCTCCACTGACAATTCCTTCGACCTCATGGCTTGGTTTTTGCTCTGACATGCGCTTTCAACTGTGGGACCTTATATAGAACCTTATATAGTGTGTGCCCAAATCATGTCCAATCAATTGAATTTACCGCAGGTGGACTCCAATCAAGTTGTAGAAACATCTCAAGGATGATCAATGGAAACAGGATGCACCTGAGCTCAATTTTGAGTCTCATAGCAAAGGGTCTGAATACTTATGTAAATAAGGTATTTCTGTTTTTCATTATGCGTTATTGGGATGTCATTATGGGGTATTGTGTGTAGATCGATGAGGAACACAATATTATTTAATACATTTAGAATAATATTTATATAATAATAATTATAATAAGGCTGTAATGTAAAAATGTGGAAAAAGTCAAGGTGTCTGAATACTTTCTGAATGTTCTGAATATGCTGTTGGTTTACTGTTATAATACATGTTGTATGACTACACCAATACTGTTAAAGCAATGATGCAGAGAGGTAGAAAATGCATGACCAACCTTGCTGCTAGAGATCTAGCTACTGGGTGTGCAGGTTTCTGTTCCAGCCCTGCACTATCACCTGACATTGTGCTGATTATTTGGATTAGACACTATTCAACTATTCAATCATGTCTTGTTTTGGAGTCAGATGGATGCCTAAACCCACTGCCCATTTCCACAGGTGTTCTTCATGATATGAAATAAAGGGCTGATTCATAGAATGAACTATAGTGCCTTTTTGAGTCATTGAACATTCCCTGTTTGTTTGTTTTATTGTGTTGTTACTCTAATTTAGTCTGATATTACACAATCATTGTTTAATTCTGCTACATTTAAAAATTATTTTATTAATTTAAGCTTTATTTAACAAGGAAAGACCGTTAAAAGCCAATACTTATTTACAATGATGGCCTACCGGGGAACAGTTAACTGCCTTGTTCAGGGGCAGAACGACATATTTTTACCTTGTCAGCTCGGGATTCGATCCACCAACCTTTTGGTTTCTGGCCCAATGCTCTAACCACTAGGCGACCTGCTGGCCCATAGGCGTGTCCAATGTAGACATGATTGGATTAGTATTGACCTCATAGCCGTGTCCAATGCACTTGTACATGTGGTTTGCTAATCCTCCCACATTGTTTCCATTTTGCTGAGATGTTTTCTCCATTTGAAATGATACGGTTAGAAATAGGTAAAGACCTCACACATCTGAGAACTTGTGTGTGTTAATCATTAATTAATAACTTGAAAGAAAACAAAAGGCTGATCGATACTGATCAGTGATTAGTCTCATAATGAGGCTCACCATGTTGAAGGAGACCAGATTAGACTCATAATGAGGCTGACCATGTTGAAGGAGACCAGATTCGACTCATAATGAGGCTAACCATGTCGAAGGAGACCAGATTAGACTCATGATCAATGGTGGAAAAGGTACCCAATTGTCATACTTGAGTAAAAGTATAGGTACCTTAATAGAAAGTTACCCAGTAAAATACTACTTGAGTAAAAGTCTAAAAGTGTTTTTTTTTTATATTTAAGTATCAAAAGTAAAAGTATGAATCATTTCAAATTCCTGATATTAAGCAAACCAGACGGAACCATTTTCTTGTTTTTTTTAATTTACAGATTTAATTTTAATTTACACACTCCAACACATTTACATCATTTTACAAATGAAGCATTTGTGTTTAGTGAGTCCTCCAGATAAGAGGCAGTAGGGACGACCAGGGATGTTCTCTTGATAAGTGCTGAATTGGACCATTTTCTTGTCCAGCTAAGCATTCAAAATGTAACGACTACTTTTGAGTGTCAGGGAAAATGTATTGAGTAAAAAGTACATTGTTTTCTTTTAGGAATGTAGTGAAGTAAAAGTTGTCAAAAAATAAAATAGTAAAATAAAGTACAGATACCCCAAAACAATTACTTCAGTAGTACTTGAAAGTATTTTTACTGAAGTACTTTACACCACTGGTACTGTGTTACAGCTGCTCTCTACTCCTCAATGTCAGGAACCAGACCAGGTACTGTGTTACAGCCGCTCTCTCCTCCTCAATGCCATGTACTAGACCAGGTACTGTGTTACAGCTGCTCTCTCCCCCTCAATGCAATGAACTAGGTCCAAAGCCCTCTCCTCCGTGGTTTCCCCAACCTAAACTCACTGAGATGAGGTCCAAAGCCCTCTCCTCTGTGGTTTCCCCAACGTAAACTCACTGAGATGAGGTCCAAAGAGGTGACGTCTATTAGAGGTGGTATAGTTAACCACATGAGTATTCTTGCCTGAAGACTTGTTAGGTTCCCAAGCACTTTAATTTGGCCTCCATGTTTCATGGAAAGAAACCGCAAAGTTTAGCCCAGAGTGTGCCAGGTGGACATTGGTTTTGATTCAGACCCTAACAGTGTGCCAGGTGGACATGAGATTTGATTCAGACCCTGCCAGTGTACCAGGTGGACATTAGGTTTGATTCAGACCCTGCCAGCAAGGCCAGAATAGCTCTCTCTCAATCATATAGAAAATTTGTGGGCGGAACTGAAAAAGCGTATGCGAGCAAGGAGGCCTGCAAACCTGACTCAGTTACACCAGCTATGGTGGAGGAATGGCCCAGATTCACCCAAGTTATTGTGGGAAACTTGTGGAAGGCTACCCGAAATGTTTGACCCAAGTTAAACAATTTAAACCTGTTGCGACCCTAGGGGCAGTATTTTCATTTTTGGAAAAAAAACGTTCCCGTTTTAAACAGGATATTTTGTCAGGACAAGATGCTAGAATATGCATATCATTGACAGCTTAGGATAGAAAACACACTGACGTTTCCAAAACTGTAAAAATATTGTCTGTGAGTATAACAGAACTGATGTTGCAGGCGAAAGCCTGAGAAAAATCCAATCTGGAAGTCCCCCATATTTTGAAAGCGCTGCGTTCCAATGAGTCCCTATTGAGCTGTGAATGTGCTATCAACCAGCTTACGCTTTCTACGTATTCCCCAAGGTGTCTACAGCATTGTGACGTAGTTTTACGCATTTATGTTGAAGAATAGCCGTAGGCGGCTACATTGCGTAAGTGGTGATGGCTCCCAGGGTGACTCTCGTGTAAAATACAGAGGTAGCCATTACTCCAATCGGTCCTACTGAAAAACCAATTGTCCCGATGGATATATTTTCGAATAGATATTTGAAAAACACCTTGAGGATTGATTATAAACAACGTTTGCCATGTTTCTGTCGATATTATGGAGCTAATTTGGAATATTTTTCGGGGTTTTCGTGACTGCAATTTCCGGCGATTTCTCAGCCAAACGTGAAGAACAAATGGAGCCATTTCGCCTACAAAAATAATATTTTTGGAAAAAAGGAACATTGGCTAGCTAACTGGGAGTCTCGTGAGTGAAAACATCCAAAGCTCATCAAAGGTAAACGATTTAATTTGATTGCTTTTCTGATTTCCGTGACCAAGGTACCTGCTGCTAGCTGGACAAAATTCTATGCTAGGCTATCGATAAACTTATGCAAATGCTTGTCTAGCTTTGGCTGTAAAGCATATTTTGAAAATCTGAGATGACAGGGTGATTAACAAAAGGCTACGGGGTGAACAGCAGTGGCTCGGTGGTTGATGTCCTTGATGTGTCTCAATATATTTCATTTGTGATTTTCATGAATAGGAATATTTTCTAGGGATATTTATGTCTGTTGCGTTATGCTAATTCGTGTCAGGCGATGATTACACTCCCGCATGCGGGATGGGGAGTCAGTAGAGGTTTTAAAGGCAATGCTACCAAATACTAATTGAGTGTATGTAAACTTCTGACCCAATGGGAATGTGTTGAAAGAAAGAAATGCTGAAATAAATCATTCTCTCTACTATTATTCTGACATTTCACATTCTTAAAATAAAGTGTTGATCCTAACTGACCTGAGGCAGGGATTTTTTTACTAGGACTAAATGTCAGGAATTGTGAAAAACTGAGTTTAAATGTATTTGGCTAAGGTGTATGTAAAGTTCTGACTTCAACTGTACCTCATCCCCATAGTGTTATTTATTGTTTTGCTCCTTTGCACCCCAGTATCTCTACTTGCACATTCATCTTCTGCACATCTATCACTCCAGTGTTTAATTGCTCATTTGTAATTACTTCGTCACTACGGTCTATTTATTGCCTTACCTCCCTAATCTTACCTCATTTGCACACACTGTATATAACCCTTTTCTCTTGTTTTATAGACTGTACGTTTGTTTATTCCATGTGTAACTCTGTGTTGTTTGTGTTGCACTGCTTTAATTTATCTTGGCCAGGTCACAGTTGTAAATGAGAACTTGTTCTCATCTGGCCTATCTGGTTAAGTAAAGGTGAAATAAAAAAATATAAAACATATGTGATAATTCAAAAACATAACTGGTTGTGCTTATAGGTTACCAGATCTTCAATACAACTAGCTTACTAAGTCTTTAACCACACTGTATCTTTACACTGGTGAGTAAAAACTCATGCTTCCTACACTTTAACTTGTCTGAAGACAAAATATACATTTTACTCAACTGCGTTACCCACTCCAGTCAGCAGATGGCGATGTGCGACTTTAAGGCAATGCTGTTAGTGTGACATATAATCTAGTGGACAGAACGCTTCTTTCAACAGCAACAACAGTTAGTCAGACACCTCGGTAGCTTGCTAGACAAAGTAGACGAAACAATAAAGTTATTTAGATGCTTAGTGTATATTAGCAACTGTGTTTTAAACCCACTTCTGTCGTCTAGTTAGTTATCCGATTTAATTTCATATTTACGGTGTTGTTGTTATTAGTCAGCTAGCGGTTTGGTTAAGTTAGCATTAGCATAGCTAACATCCCCGACCATGAGATCACTAAGCTACTCTCCTCCTGCTAAAGAAGAGGGGGGCTGCTGAACGGAGAAAGAGGGTCTCGTCAAAGAGGAGGAGGAAGAGGGGGCTGTTTCAATACAAAAACAAGTAGAGGGTGAGGCTGTTACCGTGAAAGAATAAGAGAAAGACGTTTCAGAGAAAGAAGAGGAAGACACGTTCAGAGTGAAAGAGGAGGATGTTACAGTAAAAGAAGAGGAGGAAATGAAAGAGGAGGATTCCGTTTTTGGAGTGAAAGAGGAGGGGGAGATGATTGTCACATGGAAAAAGGAAGAGGAGGAGGAAACTGGATATCTGGGCCCGGTTTCCCAAACACATCTTAAGGCATCCAATGTTTCTAACGATTAATTTAGCCATATGATGTTTTTGAGAAACCGGGCCGTGATTAACACTCGTAAGTACTGTCTTAGCGAAATCTGCAAAAGCTACATCCATATTTTGACTTTATTTTTTTTTATTTATAGCCATTGATTCTTGAAGAATTTAACACATGCTTCATGAGCTAAGTTCAACTGTTGTACCCCATCAGAACCCAAATTAGCCACTTTTACTCTGTTTAGAAACAATGTAAATCAACACTGTATAGGCTCAACATGGTTAAAACTATAATGTTGATATCATGGATGGGTAGTCCTTGCATCCATAGGTCTGTCTATGAATTTGAAAGTAGTTACATTTCTCCAACCCCATCATCTTATTACCAAAACAGTGTTTGAACTGCAGATTAGTTGGTTGATTGATGTGTGGATATTTTAAACAGCAACAAAATGGCTGCCCAGAGTGTAACCACTTTCAAATTCATAGAGAAAGCTATTGTATCAACCTTAACCCAACACCTAGCGACTTCATCAAGAATTTCAGACATCTTGGTGTAGCAGTTATAAAGTGTTGGCGAAACATGCCTAGATTCAATTACATTCATGAATTGGTTTGAAACCTTTGTTTTAAACCCTTCTCAAAGTTGGTGCCTTGACGGATTTGTAAAAAACATTTTGTCCTAAAACACTATTTATTTTTATTTTTAAATGTAACCTTTGATTAACTAGGCAAGTCAGTTAAGAATACATTCTTATTTACAATGACTGCCTACCTCAGATGAAGCTGGGCCAATTGTGCGCCGCCCTATGGGACTCCCAATCACGTCCAGTTGTGATACAGCCTGGATTCAAACCAGGGTGTCTGTAGTGATGCCTCAAGCACTGAGATGCAGTGTCTTAGACTGCTGCGCCACTCGGGAGCCCCTTAATCATGTTTTAGTGCTGTCCCCAACTAAAATAAATCTTGGTCAACCAAGAGCCATCTGTTTTTTTCTACCAATCGCTCCATGTGTAAAAAAAAAAAATAATAATAGCCAAGCAAACAACAAGCAAACATTGCAGCCTGTAGGCAGAAAATATCCTGATAAAAATAAATATCCTACAAATAACATTGGCTGTACTTGGCCTGTCTACAACAAACTTGAGACATTGAATCAACTATCAACTGGGTCCTCCGAAACTTGTGATAGCAAGCTTGCGACATTGTATAAAATATTCTCGGCCCTCCGAGTTTCCCGCGCCATTGAGTTTGGGACAGACACAGCTGTCGGCTATTTGTGCAAAGGATAAGAGGTATTCCGTTATTTTATGACATTTCCACTGGAACAGAGCATTACATTTTCACTTTCATGCTGAGTGGTTATCGAAAGGGAGAGAGCTGGAAATATTTTACAAAAATACATTGAGGAACTATTGTCATATGGAATTGATTATGATTAGACTTTGTTTACTTGTTGTTTGATTGGAAGAAAACATTTATTTGAGAAGCTCCACAACTCATTAGTGGTGGTGCTTTAAGACAATCAGAAATACTATCAGACATCCCTAAATGGGCACATTTATAGGCCTACATTTGCGCTCAGGCCAGGTAGACTAGTCCTACTTCTATATGTGTAATCAGGTATGCATCCTTACTCAACATTGACAGGAGTGTTTCAAACAAAAGACAATGAATAAATTGACAGAACTAACGCATCTTGCGGGATAAGGTCTGGGTGGTCTGCCATGGGCCGTTTCATTTAGTGTCCGTTTGGCTCGGCAAGGGGAATGATTGTATTTTCCCATAGTATGTTTTACCGAAGTTGACAGACTGAAAGGGAGTGTAACTTTATGACTATTGTGGATTCGGGCTAAACTTTGAACATTGAGATATTAAAGACATGATAGATCAGACACAGAGTATATAAAGGAGTGAGATCTGTAGAAAGACAGAGTGGCTGTGGAATGTGCTGGGTGGACGGGAGGAGATCACAGGATTGCTTTAGGGCAAGCAGATGGACATCTCTGGATTAGGCGAAGGAGGGGTTGAGGTCAGGAGATCAGGTCAGATCCCCTGAAGGGAGTAATAAGGGTTTTGTATTCTGTTACCCTTTTCCTGTCGACCCAGAAGATGTAAGGATTGGAGAGGAGGAGTGTCCAAAGTGGGGTATATATTAGAGGTCGACCGATTAATCGGAATGGCCGATTAATTAGCGCCAATTTCAAGTTTTCATAACAATCGGAAATCGGTAGTTTTGGGCGGCAAATTTTTAAAACTATTATTTTATTTTGATTTTTTAGTTAAGAACACATTCTTATTTTCAAATACAACCTAGGAACGGTGGGTTAACTGCTTTGTTCAGGGGCAGAACGACAGATTTTCACCTTGTCAGCTCGGGGGATCTAATCTTGCAGTTTACAGTTAACTAGTCCAACGCAATAACAACCTGCCTCTCTCTCGTTGCACTCCACAAGGAGACTGCCTGTTACACGAATGCAGTAAGCCAAGGTAAGTTGCTAGCTAGCATTAAACTTATCTTATAAAACACAATCAATCATAATCACTAGTTAACTACACATGGTTAATGATATTACTAGATATTATCTAGCATGTCCTGCATATAATCTGACTGAGCATACAAGTATCTGACTGAGCGGTGGTAGGCAGAAGCAGGCACGTAAACATTCATTCAAACAGCACTTTCGTGCGTTTTGCCAGCAGCTCTTTGTTGTGCGTCAAGCATTACGCTGTTTATGACTTCAAGCCTATCAACTCCCGAGATGAGGCTGGTGTAACCGAAGTGAAATGGCTACTAGAGGGACGGAAGCTATACTGTTACACTGGCAATACTAAAGTGCCTATAAGAACATCCAAAGGTCAAAGGTTAATGAAATACAAATGGTATAGAGGGAAATAGTCCTATAATTCCTATAATAACTACAACCTAAAACTTCTTACCTGGGAATATTGAAGACTCAGATTGTAACTCCCATCCCGTGTCCGGGATCGTTGTCATTATCTGAAACTAATTAGCATAAAGCAACGGACATAAATATTACTAGAAAATATTCCTATTCGTGAAATCACAAGTGAAATATATTGAAACACAGTTTAGCCTTTTGTTAATCATCCTGTCATCTCAGATTTTGAAAATATTCTTTACAGCCAAAGCAAAACAAGCATTTGTGTAAGTTTATTGATAGCCTAGCATAGCATTATGTCCAGCTAGCAGTAGGCAACTTGGTCACGAAAATCAGAAAAGCAATCAAATTAAATCGTTTACCTTTGATGAGCTTCGGATGTTTTCACTCACAAGACTCCCAGTTAGATAGCAAATGTTCCTTTTTTCCCAAAATATTATCTTTGTAGGCGAAATAGCTCCGTTTGTTCTTCACGTTTGGCTGAGAAATCGACCGGAAATTGCGGTCACGAAATCCCTGAAAAATATTCAAAATTAGCTCCATAATATTGATAGAAACATGGCAAACGTTGTTTATAATCAATCCTCAAGGTGTTTTTCAAATATCTATTCGATAATATATCCACCGGGACAATTGGTTTTTCAGTAGGACCGAGAGGAAAAATGTCTACTTCTGTATTTTACGCAAGAATCACTCTGAGAGCCATCAGGTGACCACTTGCACAATGTAGCCGCTTACGCTCATTCTTCAACATATAGGCGTGAAACTACGTCACAATGCTGTAGACACCTTGTAGACACCTTAAAACTCCTTCATGTATTTTCTGTCATTTGATCAGAGATCTTTTATCAAAGTATCTCGTCACACTGATCACAGGTATAAGGTTTCTCTCCTGTGTGTGTTCTCTGGTGTTGATTCAGCTGGCCAGATTGACCAAAACTCTTCCCACATTGATCACAGCTATAAGGTTTATCTCCGGTGTGTGTTCTCTGGTGTGATATCAGGCCGGTTGACAAAGTCAACTTACTCCCACATTGACCACAGCTAAAAGGTTTCTCTCCTGTGTGGATTCTCTGATGAATTTTAATGCCTGATGAGGAGGTGAATCTCTTCCCACAGTCAGAGCAGCAGTGAGTTCTCTTCCCTGTGGATCTCTGCAGGTGTTTCTTGAGGTGTTCTGATCTGGAGAGACTCTTCTCTGCCTCGTCAGCGTCATGAGGTTGTTGAGGCTCCCCAGAGGATCCACAATAGTCCCGTATCTCTCCTGTGCGAACAACAAAGTCAGACAGATGGTTAAAGGTCCACAACAGTGGAAATCCACTGTAAAAAGTGATGACAACAGCGTAGCCATGATGTTGTACAACAATTGACGTCTGTAATGAATGTAATGATTATTTGACATTTGTCTTAAAATGAGCAAGAATAGTCACATTTTGTGTCCTTTTCACATCAGTAGTAACATCTAAGATTGCAGACTAGATATACTTTATTCATGTTGTTGAAACTCTAAGCAGTGTGCCCGACGACTTTTGGTCTCCAATATAGGACCATTTCTGTGTTTGCTAAAATTGCGGCATGAGGGCGATGCACATGCAATTTGGTGGCAGAAACTTGTCCCCACTAATGAGGAAACCAATAGTATTGTATGTAGTATATCTGCCTGGAACAAAAATGGTGAGCAAAGATTTTAGTTTTTCACAATGTATTCTGAAGGTGAATGGGGGAAAACTCAGGGGAGTAACCTCCATTTCCAGGTTGCTTATGAGTGCATTTCACACTACTTTGGATTAAATTGTAAGGCTCGTTTGAATGTCCTGCTTAATATAATGTTTGTGTCATCATTGCAAATCAACCGCTTTGTACTTAAAAAAAACACTTCAACCAGTAAAATGCTCTTTGGCTAGCTTTTCCATCAGCCAGACAATGAGCGATTGTACATGGTTTGCCAAATTGGCCCATAACTTCACCTAACAACAAATATAGGAAAATAGCTTTGTGTTTGTACAATAGCCTATCCATCAAGGAACAGTTCTATACATTATGACCAAAGTAGGGATGTTGGATCCAACGTGTAGCACGGCATAACTGTCTTTACAAGAGTAATGAATGAAGAAGCACTTTAGGCCATAGTAGCCGAAGTAATTACAATTTAGCAAATGAACACTGGAGAGATAGATGTGCAGATGATGAAGTTCAAGCAGAAATACTGGTGTGCAAAAGAGCAAAAAAGGTCAATAAAAACATGGGGATGAGGTAGGCAGTTGGATGGGCTACGTACAGCTGCAGCCATCGGTAAGCTGCTCAGATAGCTGATGCTTAAAGTTAGTGAGGGAGATATAAATCTCCAACTTCAGCGATTTTTGCAATTCGTTCCAGTCATTGGCAGCAAAGAACTGGAAGGAAAGGCAGTGTTGGCTTGGAGGATGACCAGTAGATATACCTACTGGAGCGCATGCTACGGGTGGGTGTTGCTATGGTGACCAGTGAGCTGAGTTTTTTTTTTTTTTACCTTCATTTAACCAGGCAAGTCAGTTAAAGAACAAATTCTTATTTTCAATGACAGCCTAGGAACAGTGGTTTAACTGCCTGTTCAGGGACAGAATGACAGATTTGTACCTTGTCAGCTCGGGGATTTGAACTTGCAACCTTCCGGTTACTAGCCCAACGCTCTAACCACTAGGCTACCCTGCCGCCCCAGTTAAGGAGGAGCTTTACCTAGCAGAGACTAATAGATGACATGGATCCAATGGGTTTGGCGACGAATATGTAGCGAGGGCCAGCTGACAAGAGAATACAGGTCGCAGTGGTGGGTGGTATATGGGGCTTTATTGACAAAACGGATGGCACTGTGATAGACTGCATCCAGTTTGCTGAGTAGAGTGTTGGAGGCTATTTTGTAAATGACATCGCCGAAGTCAAGGATCGGTAGGATAGTCCGTTTTACGAGGGGGTTTGGCAGCGTGAGTGAAGGAGGCTTTGTTGCGAAATAGGACGCTGATTCTAGATTTAATTTGGGTTGGAGATGCCTAATATTAGTCTGGAAGGAGAGTTTACAGTCTAACCAGACACCTAGGTATTGTAGTTGTCCACGTATTCTAAGTCCGCACCGTCCAGAGTAGGGATGCTAGTCAGGCGGGTGAGGGCAGCGATCGGTTGTTGATTGATCGGTTGTTCTTATCGGCTGTTGAGTCTGCCGATAAGAATACAGTGATTGACAGAGTCGAAAGCCTTGGCCAGATTTCCGTCAAGATAGAACTGCCAAAGGGGGAGGAGTTGCAATCTACTGCAGAGATTTAATTTGGGTTGGAGATGCCTAATATTAGTCTGGAAGGAGAGTTGCACAGTATTGTCTTTTATCGATGGCGGTTATGATATCATTTAGTACCTTGAGCGTGGCTGAGGTGCACCCGTGACCAGCTCGGAAACCGGATTGCACAGCAGAGAAGGTACGGTGGGATTCAAAATGGTCAGTGATCTGTTTGTTAACTTCGCTTTCGAAGACTTTAGTAAGGCATGGCAGGATGGATATAGGTCTGTAACAGTTTGGGTCTAGAGTGCCACCCCCTTTGAAGAGGGGCATGACCGCGGAAGCTTTCCAATCTTTAGGAATCTCGGACGATATGAAAGAGAGGACGAACAGACTAGTAATAGGGTTTCAACAATGTGGGCGGATAATTTTAGAAAGATAGGGTCTAGATTGTCTAGCCCAGCTTATTTGTACAGGTACAGGTTTTGCAACTCTTTCAGAACATCAGCTATCTGGATTTGGGTGAAGGAGAAGCTGGGGAGGCTTGGGGAAGTAGCTGCGGGCGTGGAGAGCTGTTGGCCGGGGTTGGGGTAGCCAGGAGGAAAGCATGGCCAGCCATAGAGAAATGCTTGTTGAAATTCTCGATTATCGTGGAGTTATCGGTGGTGATAGTGTTTCCTAGCCTCAGTGCAGTGGGCAGCTGGGATGAGGTGCTCTTATTCTCCATGGACTTTACATTGTCCCAAAACTTTTTGGAGTTAGAGCTACAGGATGCAAATTTCTGTTTGAAAAAGCTAGCCTTTGCTTTCCTAACTGACTGTGTGTATTGGTTCCTGACTTCTCTGAAAAGTTGCATATCGCGGAGACTATTCGATGCTAGTGCCTGTACTCCACAGGATGTTTTTCTGCTGGTCGAGGGAAGTCAGGTCTGGAGTGAACCAAGGGCTATATCCGTTCTTAGTTCTACATTTTTTAAAAGGGGCATGCTTATTTAAGGTGGTGAGGAAATTACAATTAAAGAACAACCAGGCATCCCCTACTGACGAGATGAGATCAATATCCTTCCAGGATACCCGCACCAGGTCGATTAGAAAGGCCTGCTTGCAGAAGTGTTTTTGGGTGTTGGACAGTGATGAGGGGTGGTCGGGCCAATAACGGATGCAGGCAATGAGGCAGTGATCGCTGAGATCCTAATTGAAAACAGCAGAGGTGTATTTGGAGGGCAAGTTGGTCAGGATAATATCTATAAGGGTGCCCATGTTTACGGATTTAGGGTTGTATGTGTGGGTTCCTTGATCATTTGTGTGAGATTGAGGACGTCTAGCTTGGATTGTAGGACGTCCGGGGTGTTAAGCATATCCCAGTTTAGGGCACCTAACAGAATGAACTCTGAAGATATATGGGGGGCAATCAATTCACATATGGTGTCCAGGGCACAGCTGGGAGCTGAGGGGAGTCTGTAACAGGCGGCAACAGTGAGAGACTAATTTCTGGAGAGATTCATTTTTAAAATTAGAAGCTCGAACTGTTTGTGCATGGACCTGGAAAGTTTGACAGAACTTTGCAGGCCATCTCTGCAGTAGATTGCAACTCCTCCCCCTTTGGCAGTTCTATCTTGACGGAAAATGTTGTAGATGGGGATAGCAATTTCAGAATTGTTGGTGGCCTTCCAAAGCCAGGATTCAGACTCGGCAAGGACATCAAGGTTGGCGGAGTGTGCTAAAGCAGTGAGTAAAACAAACTTAGGGAGGAGGCTTCTGATGTTAACATGCATGAAACCAAGGCTTTTATGGTTACAGTAGTCAACAAATGAGAGCACCTGGGGACACACAGGGCCTGGGTTAACCTCTACATCACCCGAGCAACAGAGGAGTAGGATGAGGGTACGGCTAAAGGCTATCAGAACTGGTCATCTAGTGCGTGAACAGAGAATAAAAGGAGCAGATTTCTGGGCGTGGTAGGATAGGCATAATGTACAGACGGGTATGGTAGGGTGCGGGTACAATGGAGGTAAACCTCGGCATTGAGTGAAGATAAGAGAGGTTGCATCTCTTGAGGCCCTAGTTATGCTAGGTGAGGTCACCGCATGTGTGGGAGTTTGGACAAAAGAGCTCTCTGAGGCATGTTGTATGGGACTAGGGGCTCCGCAGTAAAATAAACCAATGATAACTACCCTAAACAGCAGTATACAAGGCATATTGACATTAGAGAGACATAAAGCGAGGCATAAAGCAATCACAGGTCTTGATTGGGAGAGCTAGCTAAGACAACAACGGCTAAGACAACAGTTAATCAGCTAAGACAACAGGTAAAATGGCGATGAATGGGCAGAGAGGGTCAGTTAACTACACACAGGTCCTGAGTTCGAGGCTGGGACCGACAGATAAACAAAATAAACAAAATGGAGTACCATGATTAATGAACAGTCCAGCAGGCATCAGCTATGTAGCCAAGTGATCAGAAGGTCCAATGAACAGCAATACATGAAACAGGGAAGCCGTTAGGTAGTCGTTACTCTGCTGGCCGGGAGATGCGCCTGGCTCAAGGCTAACTGGTGCTATCTTTGGGACATGGGTGTCATCAACGTCTGGCAAAGGCCGGTTGAGGGCACATCGGACGGAATTATGTTCGACAGACCAGTCGTGATGGATTGGCGGGCCTTCGCATCGACAAAGGGTCAGGCCAATTGGCAAAAGAGGTATTGTGGGTGGAGTAATTTTGTTTACTAGCAGGGAGATGCATCTGGCTCGAGGCTAACTGGCGCTAGCTTTGGGACAAGGGCGTTAGCCACTATAGCCACTCCGGTGCAAATGTCCAGAGCTTTTACGGCAGGAATCCGGTGATGTAGTGGATTCTAGTCGTCTTAGTGAAGAGTCTGGGACGAATCAGCTGTGTAGCCGAGTGATCATAGGGTCCACTGAGCAGGCCGGGAGATGGGCCTGGCTCAAGGCTAGCTTCGGGGCTGGGCCACTCGGTGGCAGCCAGCTAGTTGCGATTATCCGGTGTAATGTTCCAGAGCTTACGGCAGGAATACGGTGATGTAGTGGAGACAAACAGTCCAATATGCTCAGGATTGATATCGCGCTGTGCAGACTGGCAGGTATTATCCAGGCTAAAAGCGGCTGGTGTCTGAGCTAAAGGTGAAGGCCGCTAGCCGTGGCCAACAATGACTAAATAGCTAGTAGCTAATTAGCTGGTTAGCTTCTGATGGAGGTACTAGCTATAAGGTCTAAAAATTAGCAGATCCGTATCACATTGGGTGAGGACGGTTGCCGGAAGGTATATTTAATTAAAAAATTGAAAAAGAAATCGAAATATATTGCAATAAATAAAAAAAGACGAAAAAAAACAACATTTACAAAAACAAACTTGACTTACTGCTACGCCAGCCCCTCCTTCTACAGGTGATGAGCGTGAGGCTCGAGTTTATTCCTTAAATTTAATACAGCTCTTCAACGACCCAGGAAGGTGTTGTACCTCGGTTCCCTCCTTCACGGAACAGTAGTTATAGCGTTACGTTATAATTTTTCATAGTAAATAACTCACGGACACTAGAGAAGTTTAACCAAGTTGAATTCTTCCCAAAGGGTCATTACAGCTTTAATTCAGACAAAAACATGTTCTCACCATCACAAGTATATATACTAGAGGTCGCCCGATTATGATTTTTCAACGCCGATACCGATATAAGTATTTATATTTACTTCGGATCTGGAATCCCTCAACTGAAGCTAGCCAGCTAACTACCAGAAATCAGTCAGCAAACCATTGTCAGCGGTCATCAGCTAACCTTCAGCTCGGAAAGCTCTCGCCAGTTCGAACAATGTGACTCTAACCAGAGCATAACGGACCTGTTATTTTTATCCCCGGACTCCTACCGCAAACTGAACATTTTCATCTGGATCTTCACAACTAGCTAACCGCAATCCCGGATGACTACTCCTGGCTAGCATTTCAATCCTAGAGCAAGCACCAATTTAGCTTGAGCCGGCCAGGGTTCCTGTGCTACCACCGAAGCATACTCCTGGGCTACAATATCGGCCTGCTAGCTACCTAGAGCTACTTGTGACCCTACTAATTCCATGACTGGTCTATCGACGTCACCGCACGAAGAGGCAAAAACAGACTTACCCCCATTGCGACCCCCCCCAAAGGCTAACTTTCTAGCCCCTGCTATCTGCTTGCTTGCTAACCCGGTCTGCTAACTGCTAAACTGTTGGCCCTGGTCTACTAACTGCTAGCCCATGCTAACTGCTTGCTTGCTACACCGGCCTGCTAACTGCTAGCTTGTTTAGCTCCGGCCTACTAACTGTTAGCTTGTTAGCCTGCTAACTGTCTGAATCACCGTGTCCCCAGCCAGCCCAACCACTCACTGGACCCATATGTTCACTTGGCTACGCATGCCTCTCTCTAATATCAATATGCCTTGTCCATTACTGTCCTGGTTAGTGATTACTGTCTTATTTCACTGTAGAGCCTCTAGCCCTGCTCAATATGCCTTAACCAACCATGTTGTTCCACCTCCTACATATGCGATGACATCACCTGGTATAAACATCTCTAGAGACTATACAGTCTATCTCTCTTCATTACTCAATGCCTAGGTTTACCTCCAATGTACTCACATCCTACCTTACCTTTGTCTGTACACTATGCCTTGAATCTATGCTATCGTGCCCAGAAACCTGCTCCTTTTACTCTCTGTTCTGAACGTGCTAGACGGCCAGTTCGTATAGTCTTTAGCCGTACCCTTATCCTACTTCTCCTCTGTTCCTCTGGTGATGTGGAGGTTAATCCAGGTCCTGCAGTGCCTAGCTCCACTCCCACCCCACAGGTGCTCTCATTTGTTGACTTCTGTAAACGTAAAAGCCTTGGTTTCATGCATGTTAACATTAGAAGGCTACTCCCTAAGTTTGTTTTACTCACTGCTTTAGCACACTCTGCCAACCCAGATGTCTTAGCCGTGTGTGAATCCTGGTTTAGGAAAACCACCAAAAATCCTGAAATCTCCATTGCTAACTATAACGTTTTCCGTCAAGATAGAACTGCCACAGGGGGCGGTGTTGCAATCTACTGCAAAGATAGCCTGCAGAGTTCTGTATTACTTTCTAAGTCTGTACCCAAACAATTTGAGCTTCTACTTCTAAAAATGCACCTTTCCAGAAACAAGTCTCTTACTGTTGCCGCTATAGACCTCCCTCTGCCCCCAGCTGTGCCCTCGATACTATAGGTGAACTGATTGCCCCCAATGCCCCCCATCTATCTTCTGAGCTCGTGCTACTAGGTGACCTAAACTGGGACATGCTTAACATCCCGGCCATCCTTCAAACTAAGCTTGATGCCCTCAATCTCACACAAATTGTCAATGAACCTACCAGGTACAACCCCAAATCAGTAAACACGCCACCCTCATAGATGTCATCCTAACTAATTCACCCTCCAAATACACCTCTGCTGTTTTCAATCAAGATTTCAGCGATCATTGCCTGCATCCGTAATGGGTCTGCGACCAAACGACCACCCCTCATCACTGTCAAACACTCCCTGAAACACTTCTGCGAGCAGGCCTTTCTAATCGACCTGGCCGGTGTATCCTGGAATGACATTGACCTCATCCCGTCAGTAGATGATGCCTGGCTATTCTTTAAAAGTGCCTTCCTGACCATCTTAAAGAAGCATGCCCCTCTCAAAAAATGTAGAACTAGGAATAGATATAGTCCTTGGTTCACGCCAGACCTGTCTGCCCTTGACCAGCACAAAAACATCCTGTGGCGTTCTGCATTAGCATCGCATAGCCCCTGTGATATGCAACTTTTCAGGGAAGTTAGGAACAAGTATACACAGGTAGTTAGAAAAGCTAAGGCAAGCTTTTTCAAACAGAAATGTACATCCTGTAGTACAAACTCAAAAAAGTTCTGGGACACTGTAAAGTCCATGGAGAATAAGAGCACCTCCTCCCAGCTGCCCACTGCTCTGAGACTAGGAAACAATGTCACCACCGATTGAGAATTTCAATAAGCATTTCACTACGGCTGGCCATGCTTTCCACATGGCTACCCCTACCCCGGTCAACTGCCCGGCACCCTCCACAGCAACCCGCCAAAGCCCCCACTATTTCTCCTTTACCCAAATCCAGATAGCCGATGTTCTGAAAGAGCTGCAAAATCTGGACCCCTACAAATCAGCCGGGCTAGACAATCTGGACCCTCTCTTTCTAAAATTATCTGCCGAAATTGTTGCAACCCCTATTACTAGCCTGTTCAACCTCTCTTTCGTATTGTCTGAGATTCCCAAAGATTGGAAAGCTGCCGCGGTCATCCCCCTCTTCAAAGGGGGTGACACTCTAAACCCAAACTGCTACAGATCTATATCTATCCTACCCTGTCTTTCTAAGGTCTTCGATAGCCAAGTTATCAAACAGATTACTGACCATTTCGAATCCCACCATACCTTCTCCGCTATGCAATCTGGTTTCAGAGCTGGTCATGGGTGCAAATCAGCCACGCTCAAGGTTCTAAACGACATCATAACCGCCTAAGAGACATAAGAGACATTACTGTGCAGCCGTATTCATCGACCTGGCCAAGGCTTTCGACTCTGTCAATCACGACATTCTTATTGGAAGACTCGACAGCCTTGGTTCCTCAAATGATTGCCTCGCCTGGTTTACCAACTACTTCTCTGACAGAGTTCAGTGTGTCAAATCGGAGGGCCTGTTATCTGGACCTCTGACAGTCTCTATGGGTGTGCCACAGGGTTCAATTCTCGGGCCGAGTCTCTTTTCTGTATACATCAATGATGTTGCTCTTGCTGCTGGTGATTCTCTGATCCACCTCTACGCAGACGACACCATTCTGTATACTTCTGGCCCCTCCTTGGACACTGTGTTAACTAACCTCCAGACGAGCTTCAATGCCATACAACTCTCCTTCCGTGGCCTCCAACTGCTCTTAAACCTCTTGATCCTACTTGAGACGCAGACGTCCCACCTAGAGCTCTGGAAATGCAAATGCGCTACGCTACACGCTAATAGTATTAGTTAAAACGCAAACGTTCATTAAAATACACATGCTTGGTATTGAAATAAAGCTACAGTCGTTGTGAATCTAGCCACCGAGTCAGATTTTTAAAATGCTTTTCGACGAAAGCATGAGAAGCTATTATCTGATAGCATGCAACACCCCAAAAGACCCGTAGGGGATGTAAACAAAAGAATTAGCATAGTCGGCGCCAAACAAACCGCACAATAAGATATAAAACATTCATTACCTTTGACCATCTTCTTTCTTGGCACACCTTGATGTCCCATAATCAATACTGGGTCTTTTTTTGGATTAAATCGGTCCATATATAGCCTAGATATCGATCTATGAAGACTGTGTGATAAACAGAAAAAAAGTAGCGTTTCATAACGTAACGTCATTTTTTTAAAGTTAAAAAGTCGACGATAAACTTTCACAAAACACTTCGAAATACCTTTCTAATGCAACTTTAGGTATTACTACACGTTAATAAGCTATAAAAATCATCAGGAGGCGATGTAAATTCGATAGCTGGTCGTGTGGAAAAAATGTCCGGAAAAACACAGAGACAATGCCTCAGGTTGGTGGTCGGAGGGAATCGGTTCCCTTTGGTCGGATCTACCAAGAATCAAATCAGAATCAAATGAGAAGACTCTATACATCCTGTGGAAGCTGTAGGTACTGCAAGCTCGGCCTCATTTAATATGGTTCACCTTTAACAATCCATGGAAGTGGCGCATGGATATTTTTTTCCATCTCCAGTGATCAGATTTTCCTGCGCTTTTCGATGAAACAGACGTTCTGTTATAGTCACAGCCGTGATTTAAACAGTTTTGGAAACGTCTGAGTGTTTTCTATCCACACATACTAATCATATGCATATACTATATTCCTGGCCTGAGTAGCAGGACGCCAAAATGTTGCGCGATTTTTAACAGAATTTCCGAAAAAGTAGTGGGGAGGCTTAACAGGTTTTAAACGCAAGTAAAACTAAATGCATGCTTTTCAATCGATCGCTGCCCGCACCTGCTCGCCCGTCCAGCATCACTACTCTGGACGGCTCGGACTTAGAATACGTGGACAACTACAAATACCTGGTTGTCTGGTTAGACTGTAAACTCTCCTTCCAAACTCACATTAAGCATCTCCAATACAAAATTAAATCTAGAATCGGCTTCCTATATCGCAACAAAGCATCCTTCACTCATGCTGCCAAACATACCCTCGTAAAACTGACCATCCTACCGATTCTCGACTTCGGTGATGTCATCTATAAAATAGCTTCCAACACTACTCAACAAACTGGATGCAGTCTATCACAGTGCCATCCGTTTTGTCACCAAAGCCCCATGCACTACCCACCATTGCGACCTGTACGCTCTCGTTGGTTGGCCCTCGCTTCATACTCGTCGCCAAACCCACTGGCTGCAGAATTGCAAAAATTTCGGAAGCTGGAAACTCACATCTCCCTCACTAGCTTTAAGCACCAGCTGTCAGAGCAGCTTACAGATCACTACACCTGTACATACAGGGGCTGTTTACAGATGGGATATCTACCTACCTCATCCCCATACTGGTATTTATTTATTTATTTTGCTCCTTTGCACCCCAGTATCTCTACCTGCACATTCATCTTCTGCCGATCTACCATTCCAGTGTTTAATTGCTATATTGTAATTACTTCGCCACCATGGTCTATTTATTTCCTTAACTTACCTCATTTGCACTCACTGTATATAGACTTTTTGTTTTCTTGACTGTATGTTTTTTTTTTTACTATGTTTTGTTTATTCCATGTGTATCTCTGTGTTGTCGAATTGCTACGCTTTATCTTGGCCAGGTCGCAGTTGCAAATGAGAACTTGTTCTCAACTAGCCTACCTGGTTAAATAAAGGTGAAATAAAATTTAAAAAATACAGAATATTGCAGTACCAAAAAAGCAGATACCGATTAATCGGCCGATTTAAAAAAAAAAAAAAAAAAAACATTTAAAAAAAACATGTATTTGTAATAATGACAATTACAACAATACTGAATGAACACTTATTTTAACTTAATATAATACATCAATAAAATCAATTTAGCCTCAAGTAAATAATGAAACATGTTCAAATTGGTTTAAATAATGCAAAAACAAAGTGTTGGAGAAGAAAGTAAAAGTGCAATATGTGCCATGTAAGAAAGCTAACATTTCAGTTCCTTGCTCAGAACATGAGAACATATGAAAGCTGGTGGTTCCTTTTTAACTTTTTAGTCTTCAATATTCCCAGGTAAGAAGTTTTAGGTTGTAGTTATTATAGGAATTATATGACTATTTCCCTCTATACCATTTGTATTTCATTAACCTTTGACTATTGGATGTTCTTATTGGCACTTTAGTATTGCCAGTGTAACAGTATAGCTTCCGTCCCTCTAGTTAGCACGCGCTAACTAGCTAGCCATTTCACTTCGGTTACACCAGCCTCATCTCGGCAGTTGATAGGCTTGAAGTCATAAACAGCGTAATGCTTTGATGCACAACAAAGAGCTGCTGGCAAAACGCACTAAAGTGCTGTTTGAATGAATGTTTACGCGCCTGCTTCTGCCTACCACCGCTCAGTCAGATGCTTGTGTGCTCAGTCAGATTATATGCAACGCAGGACACGCTAGATAATATCTAGTAATATCATCAACCATGTGTAGTTAACTAGTGATTATGATTGATTGTTTTTTATAAGATAAGTTTAATGCTAGCTAGCAACTTACCTTGGCTTACTGCATTCGCGTAACAGGCAGTCTCCTTGTGGAGTGCAACGAGAGAGAGGCAGGTCGTTATTGCATTGGACTAGTTAACTGTAAGGTTGCAAGATTGTATCCCCCGAGCTGGCAAGGTGAAAATCTGTCGTTCTGCCCCTGAACAAGGCAGTTAATCCACCGTTCCTAGGCCGTCATTGAAAATAAGAATGTGTTCTTAACTGACTTGCCTAGTTAAATAAAGGTATAAAAAAAGTTTTAAAAAATATATAAAAAAATATTTTAAAACAAATCGGCACCCAAAAATACCGATTTACGATTATTATGAAAACTTGAAATCGGCCCTAATTAATCGCACATTCCGAATATGAATATGATGAATATGAATATGATGTCAGTTCGGTTGTGTCATGCCCTGGCCTTAGTTAACTTTGTTTTCTTTATTATTTTGGTTAGGTCAGGGTGTGACATGGGGGTTTTATGTGTTTTGTCTTGTCTATGGGTTTGTATGTTTATGGGGCTTGTCCCTGTCTAGGTAAATTGTATGTATTTGGTTGCCTGGATTGGTTCTCAATTAGAGGCAGCTGTCTATCGTTGTCTCTGATTGGGAACCATATTTAGGCAGCCATATTCTTTGAGTATTTTGTGGGTGATTGTTTCCTGTGTCAGTGTTTGTGCCACACGGGACTGTTTCGGTTAGTTCACGTTTATTGTTTTTTGTGTTCATGTTGAGTTTTCCTTATTAAAAAACATGGACACCTACCATGCTGCATATTGGTCCGATCCTTGTTTCACCTCTTCAGAGGAAGAGGAGGAAATCTGCCGTGACAGGTTGTCATCTGAGACATTCTCATCAATGATAAGATGACATAAACTCTACAGTGGATAGTCTACACATCAGAGTTATCGGATTCACATGGAATTGTTGTTCAATGTAAATGTTTGAATATTCAATTATTGGTGATGGGATGAAATGTGATTTTAGCTTCTAAAATGTGAGATGTGGGTTTTCGTAAGATAGGGCTGCTCAATCAGTGGCCCGCCCTGTGAAGGGACATGGTCTATAAAACTTTTCAAACACACCCTTCTCTCCCTTCCTATATAAGCCCTTGACGACAATAGAACTTCCTGTTCCGAGGACTTGAGGACGACGGTCCTATGTCAGAAGGGTTCAGATAACAACTACAGAACGAAGACAACATCTGCTTTGGTTGCGAATGTTATGAACTTTGAACTCTTATTCACTACAGAAGTGATACCTCCTCGCTGTTGAGTTAGCAACAGCAGATGCAAACGAAGGTTGGGAAGAAACAGACAGAGTATCCTGCTATCACACAACAACGTTACTACAATGTATCCAATTGACCACCAGAGACATTCTTCAAAGGACAGAGGACTCGGTTTGGCAACAGGGTCTTCCATCTACCACCAACCTACTGAAGCGCAGCTCAGAGTAAATATGTATTGCATTTTCATTTTCCAAATGGGCGGTAATTTAGAATGCATAAGATACTGTATTTACAATAGCACAACTTCTTCCATTTGTTCCTTTGTCTTCCCGCTCTTTCACCCAAACCCAGCCCCTTTTCTTTTGTGTAACAAGCTGTCATATCTGTTCCGCCCGCTAGGGACGTTTTCCTTCATGACGTAATGTGTAATCAAGTTATGATTGAATTATGTGTATGTGTAATTCTGTGTGATTAGTTCGGTATTTAGTAAATAAATTATTAAACCCAATTTTGTATTGCTGATTCAAATTGTTAGCCAGGGTTCTTGCAGATAACCAAGAATTTACAACCTTCAGATGAGACTGAAGTAAGATGACGATTGATATTGACTGCTATTGATGTAAAATATTACTAGGTCTTTAAGAGTCTATTCGGAAGATAACAGCTCCATAAATATTATTTTGTGGTGCCCGACTCTCTAGTTAATTACATTTACATGATTAGCTCAATCAGGTGATATTAATTATGGAGAAATTATTTTATAGAATAGCATGTCATATCACTTAATCCGGCATAGCCAAAGACATGACAGTGGTGACCTAACATAATCATTTGTGGTGCTTTTGCTTAAAAGCATTTTTTAAATCAGACACTGTGGCTGGATTATTGAGAATTGTATCTTTAAAATGGTGTTAGATACTTGCATGTTTGAGCAATTTTAATTATGAGATTTTTGTTTCGAATTTGGTGCCCTGCACTTTCACTGAGTGTTGGCGAGGTGGGACGCTAGCGGTTAACACAGTGTCCAAAGAAGGGCCAGATGTATACAGAATGGTGTTCTCTGCGTAGAGTTGGATCAAGGAATCACCCGCAAGAGCGGCATCATTGACATATACAGAGAAAAGAGTCGGCCCGAGAATTGAACCCTGTGGTACCCCCATAGAGACTGCCAGAGGTCCGGACAACAGGCCAGGTCGATGAAGACGGCTGCACAGTACTGTCTTTTATCGATGGCGGTTATGATATTGTTTAGTACCTGGAGCGTGGCTGAGGTGCACCCGTGACCAGCTCGGAAACCGGATTGCACAGCGGAGAAGGTACGGTGGGATTCTAAATGGTCAGTGATCTGTTTGTTAACTTGGCTTTCGAAGACTTTAGAAAGGCAGGACAGGGTGGATATAGGTCTGTAACAGTTTGGGTCTAGAGTGTCACCCCTTTTTGAAGAGGGGGATGACCGCGGAAGCTTTCCAATCTTTAGGAATCTTGGACAATATGAAAGAGGTTGAACAGACTAGTAAATAGGGGTTGCAACAATGGCGGTGGATAATTTTAGAAAGAGCAGGTCCAGATTGTCTAGCCCAGCTGATTTGTACAGGTCCAGGTTTTGCAGCTCATTCAGAACAGCAGCTATCTGGATTTGGGTGAAAGAGAAGCTGGGGAGGCTTGGGCAAGTAGCTGCGGGGGGTGCGGAGCTGTTGGCCGGGGTTGGGGTAGCCAGGAGGAAAGCATGGCCAGCCTAGAGAAATGCTTCTTGAAATTCTCGATTATCGTGGATTTATCGGTGGTAAGTGTTTCCTAGCCTCAGTGCAGAGGATGTGCTCTTATTCTCCATGGATTTTACAGTGTCCCAAAACTAGTGCCAATTTCTGTTTGAAAAAGCTAGCCTTTGCTTTCCAGGTTCCTCCTCTTCTTCCTCCTCCTTTTTCGATGAAAAAGTAATCTCTTCCTCCTCTTTCACACCTATTGTTGTTCTTCTGGAAGGTTCTCCCATCTCCACAGAGGAACTTTGGAGCTCTGTCAGAGTGACCATTGGGTTCTTGGTCACCTCTCTGATCAATGCCCTTCTCCCCCGATTGCTCAGTTTAGCTGGGTGGCCAGCTCTAGGAAGAGTCTTGTTGGTTCCAAACTTCTTCCATTTAAAAATGGAGGCCACTGTGTTCTTGGGGACATTCAATGCTGCACAATTTTTTTGGTACCCTTCCCCAGATCTGTGCCTCGATACAATCCTGTCTCAGAGCTCTATGGACAATTCCTTTGACCTCATGGCTTGGTTTTTGCTCTGACATGCACTGTGAACTGTGAGACCTTATATAGACAGGCGTGTGACTTCCAAATCATGTCCAATCAATTGCATTTACCACAAGTGGACTCCAATCAAGTTGTAGAAACATCTCAATGGAATCAGGAAGCATCTGAGCTCAATATCGAGTCTCATAGCAAACGGTGTTGGTTGTTTTTGGTTGGTCATTATGGCTTATAGTGTGTAGATTGATGAGGGGGAAAAATGATTCAATTTTAGAATAAGGCTGTAAGGTAACAAAATGTGTAAAAAGTGAAGGGGTCTGAATACTTAACTGTATACCACTGGCAGAGTTTTCTACCAGTCAAAACCACTGATACAGGTGCACCTCCACTCTGGTGGATTCGATCATGTCTACAGTGAAAACTAGATTCAAATACATAGATGTGTGTGTATGTTGTGAAATTGTTAGATAATACTTGTTAGATATTACTGCACTGTCATGGCTAGAACCACAAGCATTTTGCTACACCCGCAATAACATCTGCTAAACATGTGTATGTGACCAATAAAGTGTTATTCGATTTTGATTTGAAATAAACGTCCTTTTTATCAATGGTGCTTTTTGCTGGAGTCAAAATGACTCCAAAGGATTTTAATTTGTTAAAAGTCCATATTGATACATAAACACTAAACCATGATTTAGATTTATTAAGAACAAGTTGATTGACAAAGTCATGGAAATTTGAAACAATTGAATAAACCACATTTTTGGCTATGATAAAAGATATGCCTCTGGGGTCAAAATTATCCATGTCAGAAGTATGGTTCAATGCAAATATGTAGTGGGTGTAAAGTTTGTTTTAAATTCTAACTCATTAAAAACGACTTAATATACTACTAAACTTTTGTGAAATAAATGAAAAATAAACGTTTGGTTCCTCAGCTGCGTTGCCCACTCCGGTCAGCAGATGGCGGCAGTGTAGCCTAGTGGTTAGAGCGTTGGGCTAGTAACCGGAAAGTTGCAAGTTCAAATCCCCGAGCTGACAAGGTACAAATCTGTCGTTCTGCCCCTGAACAGGCAGTTAACCCACTGTTCCTATGCCGTCATTGAAAATAAGAATTTGTTCTTAACTGACTTGCCTGGTTAAATAAAGGTAAAATATAAATAAAATAAAATGGCGATGTACGTCTTTAGGTTCAGGAGACGCTGCCAGTGTGACGTATAATCTAGTGGACGGGACGCTTCTTCTACAACAACAGCTAGTCAGACACCTCCGTAGCTTTCTAGCAAACATAGCTACAACATTCACGCTCTTTACACGGTTTTTTGTGTATTTTAGTTCCTGTGTGTGAAAACACACTTCTGTCGTATGTACTTATTGGCCCATTTAATTATATATTGACGTTGTTTGTCAGCTAGCTGGTTTGCTAAATTAGCTTAGAACTAGGCTAGTCGCTAATGCTAGCTAGCTAACATCTCCGACCATGAGTTCACTAAGCAACTCTTCTCCTGATAAAGATGAGGAGGTCGGCTGGACGGAGAGAGAAACTCTCGTGAAAGAGGAAAAGGAGGATGTCACAGTACAAAAACCAGTAGAGGGTGAGGCTGTTACCGTGAAAGAAGAAGAGAAAGACGTTTCAGTGAAAGAAGAGGAATACTCGTTCAGAGTGAAAGAGGAGGAGGATGTTACAGTAAAAGAAGAGGAGAAAGAGGAGGATGCAGTTTTTGGAGTGAAGGAGGGGAACATGACTGTCACATTGAAAGAGGAGAAGGAAGAGGAGTTTGGAGATCTGTTTAACACCAGTAAGTACCGTCTCTGCAGTAAATGGGTTCTACACTTTAATGTTGTTCTGTAGGAATGGCTGAAGCTACACTGTAACGTGTAGAACACGGATATCTGGGCCCGGTTTCCCAAACGCATCTTAAGGCATCCAATGGTTCTAACGACGAATTTAGCCATAAGATGGTTTTGAGAAACCGTTCCCTGATTAACACTACCAAGTATTGTCTTAAAAACAGAGGCACGAACTCTGCAGTTGAATTGATGTTTGGTGTTAAAGCGGAAATCTGTAATTGCTACATCAATATTGTGACTTTTAAATTATTTATTTATAGCCATTGATTCTTGAAGAATATAACACATGCTTCATGAGCTTAGTTCAACTGTTGTACCCAATCAGATCCCCAAATAAGCTTTTTTTACTCTGTTTAGAAACAATGTAAACTAACACTGTATAGCCTCAACATGGTTAAAACTATCATGTTGATATCATGGATGGTCAGTCCTTGTATCCATAGGTCTGTCCTTCTGTAGTTACATTTCTCCAACCCCATAATTATCTTATTACCAAAACAGTGGTGGAATGACAGATTTGTTATTGTTTGAACTAGAGGTCGACCGATTTTTCGGAATGGCCGATTAATTAGGCCCAATTTCAAGTTTTCATAACAATCGGAAATCGGTATTTTTGGATACCGATTTGGCCGAATATTTTTTACACTTTTATTTCATCTTTATTTAACTAGGAAAGTCAATTACGAACAAATTATTATTTTCAATGACGGCATAGGAACGGTGGGTTAACTGCCTCGTTCAGGGGCAGAACAACAGATTTTCAACCTTACAGTTAACTAGTCCAACGCTATAACGACCTGCCTCTCGTTGCATTCCACAAGGAGCCTGCCTGTTATGCGAATGCAGTAAGCCAAGGTAAGTTGTTGGCTAGCATTAAACTAGTTAACTACACATGGTTGATGATGTTACTAGAAATGATATTACTAGAAATGATTTAACGTGTCCTGCGTTGCATATAATCTGACTGAGCGTACAAGTATCTAAGTATCTGACTGAGCAGTGGTAGGCAGAAGCAGGAGCGTAAACATTCATTCAAACAGCACTTTCGTGCATTTTGCCAGCAGCTCTTTGTTGTGCATCAAGCATTGCGCTGTTTATGACTTCAACCCTATCAACTCCCGAGATGAGGCTGGTGTAACCAAAGTGAAATGGCTAGCTAGTTAGCATGCGCTAATAGCATTTCAAACGTCACTCGCTCTGAGACTTGGAGTAGTTGTTCCCCTTGCTCTGCATGGGTAACGCTGCTTCGAGGGTGGCTGTTATCGTTGTGTTCCTTCAAGCCCAGGGAGGAGAGGGACAGAAGCTATACTGTTACACAGGCAATACTAAAGTGCCTATAAGAACATCCAATAGTCAAAGGTTAATGAAATACAAATGGTATAGAGGGAAATAGTCCTTACATTCCTATAATAACTACAACCTAAAACATCTTACCTGGGAATATTGAAGACTCATGTTAAAAGGAACCACCAGCTTTCATATGTTCTCATGTTCTGAGCGAGGAACTTAAACGTTAGCTTTCTTACATGGCACATATTGCACTTTTACTTTTCTCCAACACTTTGTTTTTGCATTATTTAAACCAAATTGAACATGTTTCATTATTTATTTGAGGCTAAATTGATTTTATTTATGTATTATATTAAGTTAAAATAAGTGTTCCTTCAGTATTGTTGTAATTGTCATTATTACAAATAAAAAAATAAAAAATCGGTATGTTTTTTTGGTCCTCCAATAATCTGTATCGGCATTGAAAAATCAATATCGGTCGACCTCTAGTTTGAACTGCAGTTTGCCGGGTTGTGTGGGTTTTTTAAACAGCAACAAAATGGCTGCCTAGAGACTTGGTTTGGTAAACAGCTGAGGGATGGGGGAAGGAGAAATGTAACCACTCTCACATTCATAGAGAACGCTATTGTAGAAACCGTAACCCAACACCTCCCTACCTCGTCAAGAAGTTCAGACATCTTGGCGTAACAGTTATAAGGTGTTAACTTGACAGTCGCTGGACCCAGGTTTAGTTCAGCTCAGGGCTACTCCCTGAATTCACTACACTATGAATACAAGGACTGGCCATCCATGATGTCATAATGGTAGTTTGACCAGGTTTCTAGGCTATATAGTATATTCTAGAATTCATCCATGATGTCATAATGATAGTTTAACCAGGTTTCTAGGCTATATATATATTCTAGAATTGCCAGTGAAGCTTTCCTATGGAGGCAAATTATTAGAGCTGTAGTGACCTAACATAGTCAGATGGTGTGCTTTCACACCACAGTTTCATTTAATTTACAATAGCATCTCAAAATTGTCTGATTAATCTATCTAAATGAAAATTATAGAAATCTAAAAGTAACTTTTATTGTCATTGTATAATATTCAGCCAATTATTTTTTTCATGCCTTTACATTAAAGGCAAGACATACCTAGATTCAATTACATTCATGAATTGGTTTGAAACATTTGCTTTAATCCCTTCTCAAAGTTGGTGCCTTGACGGATTTGTAAAAAAACTGTCATGAAACATTTTTGTATTTTTTACAATGTAACCTTTATTTAACTAAGCAAGTCAGTTTATAACAAAATCTTATTTACAATGACTGCCTACCCCGGACGACGCTGGGCCAATTGTGCGGCGCCCTATGGGACTCCCAATCACGGGCGGTTGTGATAACCTGGATTTGATCCAGGGTGTCTGATGTGGCGCCTCAAGCCCTGAGATGCGGTGTCCTCTGCACCACCTGGGAGTCCCAAAATCATGTTCTAGTGCTGTCTCTAACTAAAATACATCTTGGTCAACCAAGAGTCATCTGTTCTCTCTACTCTATGGCTATTAAATTAATCACTAACCTTTGATCTTCATCAGATGGCACTCACAGGACTTCATGTTACAATATAAATGGGTCTTTTGTTTGATAATGTCCCTCTTTATGTCCAAAAACCCCAGTTGAAATTGGCGTGTTATGTACAGTAATCATTGTCTCAAACAAACATCCGGTGAAATTTCAGAGAGCCAAATCAAATTACAGAAATACGCATCATAAACATTGATGAAAAATACAAGTTTTATACATAGGATTAAAGATAAATATCTTGTTAATCCAGCCGCTGTGTCAGATTTCAAAAAGGCTTTACGACGAAAGCACACCATGCGATTATGTTAGGTCAGCGCCTAGCCACAGAGAACCATATAGCCATTTTCCAACCAAGGAGAGGTGTCACAAAAGTCAGAAACAGTGGTGGCACTCCCAGGTCTTCATGTTAGACAATAAATGTTCGATAATGTCCCTCTTTATGCCCAAAAACCTCAGTTTTGTTGGTGCGTTTAGTTCAGTAATCAAAAGGCACAATGCGCGCTCTCAACATCAGACAAATAGTTTTAAAAAGTACAATAAAAGTTCGTAGAAACATGTCAAACGATGTTTAAAATCAATCCTCAGGTTGTTTTTGTCATAAATATTCAATAATATTTCATCCAGACAAAAGCTTTGTCAAAAGAAAAGGTAAACAAGAAATGCGGGCTCCCAATCACACGCTTGGCTCATGGCTGGAAATTTCCGCTGTCCACTCATTGAAAATGCTGTATCTCCCTCATTTTTCAGAGTAAAGGCCTGAAACAACGCCTAAAGACTGGACACATGTAGAAGAAGCCATAGCGATTGTGAACTGGGTCCTACGTCTTTGTATGGTGGATAGGCTTTCAATGGAAAAACAGCCTTTCAAAATAATAGTACTTCCTGGATGGATTTTCCTCAGGATATCGCCTGCCATATCTGTTCTTTTATACTCACAGACATTATTTTAAGAGTTTTGGAAAAGTGTGTGTTTTCTATCCAAATCTACTGATTATATGCATATCCTAGCTTCTCGGCCTGAGTAGCAGGCAGTTTAATTTAGGCATGCTTTTCATCCAAAATTCCGAATGCGGCCCTCTACCCTAGTGAAGTTAAGCATTCCTTTTGATTAAATAATTAAGACACACAAATGACTCGAAGTCATAACTAGAGGGAGCCGGTCGTCAACAACCCGAACAGAGGGAGTCGGTTCGTCAACATAACCCGAACAGAGGGAGCCGGTCGTCAACATAACCCGACCAGAGGGAGCCGGTCGTCAACATAACACGACCAGAGGGAGTCCCCCCTCCGCTGCTGGACTTCGTAAATTCTGCCGTTCTGCTCATGAAGTTTGCAGTAATAGACTAATAGTCTACAGATAGATAGACTAATAGACGACACCAGCAGTCTGCAACCTTTTCCAGTTGGAGTGCCAATTTATCTGATCATTTCTGCTAATCTGTGTGCCAGTTAAGATTTTCATATGCACATTTTCGTGGAACAGTTTCATTTAACTTACTCAACATAGACCGAAGTGTTTCAAACAAGACAATTAATAAATTGACAAAACTGACGCATCTTGCGAAGTAAGGTCTGGGTGGTCTGCCATGGGTCGTTTCATTTAGTATCCGTTTGGGTCGGCATGGGGAATGATTTTATTTCCCCATAGTATGTTGTACCGAAGTTGACTGACCGAAAGAGAGTGTAACTTTATGACTATAATTACTGCTCCCTGAAGGAGGGAAATGAATTACAAAACCTGATTGGCCCCACCCCTTCCTGGGTCGTTGAAGAGCGGTATTAAATTGAAGGAATAAACCCGAGCCTCACGCTCATCACCTGTGGAAGGCGGGGCTTCCAGCAAGGCGGGGATTTAATAGTAAGTTGTACCTAGTTTCCCTCCTTCAGGGAACAGTAGTTATAGTCATAAAGTTAAGCTTGTCATATGATGAACTTCAACTTAAACACTCAATCTTGCTGTGGGACAGTTTTTTTGTATTCAGATCTCTGAAATGCACTCTAACCACGTAACATTTAGTGTGTCCCTATGTTACGCTGGGAAAACAGTTTTCATGGGCACAGAAATTATAAAAAATTTGAGTTTGCTAAATCCAATGGTTCAATCCGAGAGTCACCTTAACTTTATTGACAACACCCAAATCAATACTGTCATTTATGTTGTTGTTAGGTGAAGTTATGGGCCAATTTGTTCGACACTTATATTAAGTATAAAGCAGTTGATTTGCATCAATAACACACAGGACATTCAAGCAAGCCTTACAATTATAATCACACTATAAAGTAGTGTGAAATGCGCACTCATAAGCAACCTGTAAATGGAGGCTTTTTTTGCTGTCAGCCTATAAGAACTCCCCTGAGTTTCCCTCACTGTGGTGAATTTGTAAATCGACACAGAGCTTAAAGATAAATTTCTCCTTAATGCAACCGCTGTGTCAGATTTAAAAAAAGCTTTACTGCTTTACTGCTGCTAAAGCACACCATGCGATAATCTGAGTACAGCGCTCAGCCACCAAAACAAGCCATACAGATACCCGGCAAGTTGTGGAGTCAACAAACGTCAGAAATAGCATTATAAATATTCACTTACCTTTGATGATCTTCATCGGAATGCACTCTCAAGAATCCCAGTTCCACAATAAATGTTTGTTTTGTTTGATAAAGTCCATAATTTATGTCCAAATACCTCCTTTTTTCGGGCTTTTAGTTCACTAATCCAAATGCACAAAGCGCGGGCACTAAGTCCAGACGAAAAGTCAAAAAAGTTCCATTAAAGTTCGTAGAAACATGTCAAATGATGTATATAATCAAGATATAAATCTTCAATAATATTCCAACCAGACAATTCCGTTGTCATTAGAAAGGAAAGGCAACGGAGCTCGAGCGATAAACGACTCATGGCTTTCAGCTGAGCCACTAACTCTGAGTGGTCTTATTTTCTCCCCTTTCACAATAGAAGCCTGAAACAACTTTCTAAAGACTGTTGACATCTAGTGGAAGCCATAGGAAGTGCAATCTGACCCCATTTACACTGGATATTGTATATGCAATCACTTGAAAAACTACAAACCTCAGATTTCCCACTTGCTGATTGGATTTTTCTCAGGTTTCCGCCTGCCATATGAGTTCTGTTATACTCACAGACATCATTCAAACAGTTTTAGAAACTTCAAAGTGTTTTCTATGCGAATCAACTAATAATATGCATATCCTAGCTTCTGGGCCTGAGTAGCAGGCAGTTTACTCTGGGCACGCTTTTCATCCGGACGTGAAAATACTGCCCCCTATCCCAAAGAAGTTAATGTGAGTTTCCTTGAGTAGCACTCCTGATCTTGCACTGATAGTGTGCTGTAATATTCAGAATACATTGTGAAAAACTAAAATCTTCACTCACTATTTTTGTTCCAGGCAGATATACTACATCTAACTAGCGGTTTCCTCATTAGCAAGGAGGAGTTTCTGCAATCAGATTGTGTGCGTATAGCCCTGGTACCGCAATTTTATTAAACACAGAAAGGGGCCTATATTGGAGACCAAAAGTCGTCTGGCACACTGCTTAGGAGTTCAGCAACTGTAATAACTTTCTTCTAGCCTACAATCGTCGATGTTACTACTAATGTGAAAATAAGACAAAATAGGACTTTTCTTTCTCATTTTAAGACGATTGTCAAATAATTTTAACATTCATTACAGATGTCAATTGTTGTACAACATGGCATTGCTGTTGGCAACCCCTTTTACAGTGTATTTCTGCTGTTGTGGGCCTTTAACCATCTGTCTGACTTTGTCGTTCACACAGGAGAGAGACGACACTATCGTGGATCCTGTGGCTCCTCTCGGGAGCCTCAACAACATCATGATGCTGACGAGGCAGAGAAGAGTCTCTCCACATCAGAACACCTCAAGAAACACCAGCAGAAACCCACAGGAAAGAAATCTCACTGCTGCTCTGACTGTGGGAAATGTTGCAAATCTTCATCGGAACTTAAAATACACCAGCGAGTACACGCAGGAGAGAAATCTCACCACTGTTTTTACTGTGGGAAGAGTTACTCATGTTCAGATTCACTAAAAGTACACCAGAGAATTCACACAGGAGAGAAACCTTATAGCTGTGATCAATGTGGGAAGAGTTTTACTCAGTCAGGCTGTCTGGTAGTGCACCAGAGAACACACACAGGAGAGAAACCTAACCACTGCTCTGACTGTGGGAAAAGTTTCTCAAGATTAGATTCACTAAAAGTACACCAAAGAATTCACACGGGAGAGAAAAATTTCCGCTGCTCTTACTGTGGGAAACATTACTCAAGGTTAAATTCACTACAAGGACACCTGAGAATTCACACTGGAGAGAAATCTTATAGCTGTGATCAATGTGGGAAGAGTTTTGCTCAGTCAGGCAACCTGCTAGTGCACCAGAGAACACACACAGGAGATAAACCTTATGGCTGTGATCAATGTGGGAAGAGTTTTACTCAGTCAGGCAGCCTGAAATCACACCAGAGAATACACACTGGAGAGAAACCTTATGGCTGTGATCAATGTGGGAAGTGTTTTACTCAGTCAGGCAGCCTGATAGTGCACCAAAGAGCACACACCGGAGAGAAACCTTATGGCTGTGATCAATGTGGGAAGAGGTTTGTTGCATCTAACTATCTGACTACACATCAGCGAACACACACAGAGCAATCTTATAGCTGTAATCAATGTGGGAAGAGTTTTACTCAGCCAAACACTCTGATAGTACATCTGAGAACACACACAGGAGAGAAACCTCATGGCTGTGATCAATGTGGGAAGAGATACTCTGATAAAAGATCTCTGATAAAACATCAGACAATACATACATGAACGAGTTGTTTCATGATATCAATTAAATAATTTCACAATGTAGAATGTTTTAACATTGTAGTAGGAGTATGTTAATGATGTCACAATGTAGAACCCTAAATGTTTGCCCCCTGTTCTATTGATTTCAACATGATATGGCTATTAACCTCAGGGGGAAAATCCAGGCTCTGAAATGAATGAGTACTATTTATATGATTTAACAAAGTGAGTAACAAAAAGAGTTGTGTTATACTTACCACATTAGTGACCCACTTGAATCAAAATGCAGCACTTAAATGTAGCAAGCTCTTTTCTAAAAATTGTCCTCTAACCAGTGATGTACACATTATTCACTGATTCTGTGTGGTTTCTGAGCTGTTAAAATTAACATGATGTCCCCCCTCTCTTGTGCAATATGAGTGATGACAAATACGTGTTGTGTTTCTCTTAGTGTTAGGGACCCATAAACTCAAAATGTAGCTGACTGTCTTCTCCAGGTTGTCCTCTAACCAGGGTGGTAAAATATATCTCCCATTTCCATGTTTTTTTTGTTGTGTTAGTTTCAACAGCATGTACAATCAACTGACCATTTTTGGGTACAATTATATTGACATTGTTGCCCTGCTTTTATAATATCAGGGTTCATTCTCGGGTGTGCCAACCCAAATTTACTAGAGCATAACAATTGGGGACTGGGCCCCGATCCAACAACATGCCTATCTAGTGAACCCTGAAAAGAGACAGAAGCTCTGCAGTGAGGTGGAAAGTTACTACGGATATTGCAGGAGTTTCCTCTAGAAATCAGACATGTCCGTGGTAAGGACAACTTGGTTGCTGATTGTCTCAAGGGTGGGCAGTCAAAAAGTTTTGTGTTTAGCCAGTGCATTGCCATGGATCACACTTTATTTTGACTGCACATTTTTCTGTATTGGAGATGAGTTTTGCTTGGGCTCGTTCCAAGGGGACGAGATACTACGGATATTAAGAGTTCTAGAAAGGAGTGAGTTTTAGGAAGAGGAGTTCTAGAAGCTAATGAGTTTTAGGAAGAGGAGTTCTAGAAGCTAATGAGTTTTAGGAAGATGAGTTCTAGAAGCTAAAGAGTTTTAGGATTCTATAGAAAGAAAAAGGAGAAAAAATAATATGATTGTATATTAATGTTTAGAAATATGTGTTTTTTCTTAATTGTTGACAGCCAGTAGACACCATGTTTATATTGGTGAAGGTGAAGCATTGTAGTTGATTATCATGTGAAATGGGAGTTTTTTTCTGTTGGTGGTAATCAAACTTGTCCAACAAAAATATAGGATATATTTGTTTTCTTAAGGGGGAAGGTGTTACAGGCTTTGGTTTTTCCATTTATGCTTTGAGGTTGGACTTTAGCACGTATAGCTCGTTAGCACGTATAGCTCGTTAGCACGTATAGCTCGTTAGCACGTATAGCTCGTTAGCACGTATAGCTCGTTAGCACGTATAGCTCGTTAGCACGTATAGCTCGTTAGCACGTATAGCTCGTTAGCACGTATAGCTCGTTAGCACGTATAGCTCGTTAGCACGTATAGCTCGTTAGCACACGTATAGCTCGTTAGCACGTATAGCTCGTTAGCACGTATAGCTCGTTAGCACGTATAGCTCGTTAGCACGTATAGCTCGTTAGCACGTATAGCTCGTTAGCACGTATAGCTCGTTAGCACGTATAGCTCGTTAGCACGTATAGCTCGTTAGCACGTATAGCTCGTTAGCACGTATAGCTCGTTAGCACGTATAGCTCGTTAGCACGTCTAGCTCGTTAGCACGTATAGCTCGTTAGCACGTATAGCTCGTTAGCACGTAGGACGCACTGATTGGTGTCACCTCGTTAGTCAGTATGTGTTACACCTGTGCTGGCTTGTCCATCTCGTTAGTGGGAAGGTGTTTCACCTAAGCTGGTCCAGGTTCTATTTAAGAGTGTCTGGCCCAGTGCTCCAGTTGTCTTGATAAATGTGGAGAGTCAACACCTTTTAGTTGAGCCACCTTTTTGGTTTGCTTCCTGTCTTTTAGTTTGTTGTGGGTTTTTCTTCTGTTTGCCTCTTCTTGGGCAGATTTAGTGGGTGTCATGGTTGCTGTCAGTGACTCTTTGTTAGTTCCCTCTTCTATTTAAGTGACATTTCTGGTTTTCCTGCTGGGAAACGTAATAACAAACAATGTAGTAAAACAAATGTATATTTTGGGTTGGATGTTGCATCCAATTTTTTATGTTTTAATCAATGGCATTTCCTTAGAATGCTCATTAGACTTCCAGTTGTTAGTCTTGTTTTATATCCTCGTATGTTGTGTACTAAATATTGTTTCTTTCCTGTGAAGCCATCACGTTCCATCCATGTCTGAAATGTGCTGTATAAATAAAGCTTGATTTTATTTGAACAAACAAATGAACTCATTGACTGACCAATCAAGACTCTTGCCAAACCAATGAACAAATATGTGTAAAAGCAACACATTTCTTGGTCCATCTTAATATGAAAAACAGTTTAAGCCTGCTGAAGATGTGGTGGAGTGGTAAACGCCACCCCCGGCTCTACCAGGGCGTTGAGGTGGTCTCCCACAGCTCTGCTTATGTCATGTTCTGTGGCCTTGCTGTTCTATTTCTTGACTGCCCCTGCAACACAGAAAGAAACACATTTAGTCATATTATATACAACACTCAGCCCCGGTTTCACATAAAAGGCTTAAGTTTAGTCCCAGACCAAAATGTTTGTTTGAGCTGTCTTAACTCAAAGCGACTTGCACAGACTTATATTTAAATAGTCGTAGATTTAGCCTGTTCTGGACTAAACAAAGCCGATTGCAAGAGGGAGAATTAGAGCTACTCCAAGACTAAATGGAAGCTATTCAAAGAGGCAGGTTTAACTTCTGCTTCGTGCTGTTTGTGAGGGAGCCTGGACTATGTGGAATGTCTAAATGAAGACCAACATGCACTACAGAGGCCAGAACAGTACTGGTGGATATGAGTAATCCATTACATTACTTTGAGACCGCTTTCCTATGTACAAAGAAAATGCATTGGAGATAATATCTCTGTTTGAGCCTAGACTTTCCTCTCTGTCTCAAAGAGGAAGGCCTTCACCCAATTCTCTCCAAGTTCTGATCACTTTGAGGTTTTTGGCATCTGGAATCTTTCATTGTGAACTGGTGATTTGTGTGGTGCCAGTGAAGCAAATGTGTGTTTAATTGTGCACAAAGTCTGCAGGGCCATTTGTGAACTGAGGAGTCTTTACATCAAGATTCTGATGCAGCTGGTCAAGCCAACTATAAAGTTCAATTCTATGAATATGGGCACTTCCCAGGAGTGATTGGCTGGTTAGATGGATGTCATGTTCCCATCAAGTGTCCATCAACACCTGATGCTGAGGAGTAACGTAACCATAACAACTGGTTTACACATCAACTCCTGATGCTGAGAAGTACCGTAACCATAACAACTGGTTTACCATCAACTCCTGATGCTGAGGAGTACCGTAACCATAACAACTGGTTTTCCATCAATGTTCAGGGTGGATGCACTCCTCATTTAGAGTTCAAACATTGTTGCCTTTTGGAAAGGTGCAACTCACGATTGAATGATTTCCCTCAACTCTTCATTTGTCTCAGTTTCAGAGACGACAACATAGTGGACAACTACTTGGTGACTGTGGATATTAGGGTGAGAAACAAGGTTTACTAATAGTTACTACATAGTAACATGGTCTACTAATAGTTACTACATAGTAACATGTTCTACTAATAGTTACTACATAGTAATATGGTCTAACAGTTACTACATAGTTACTACATAGTATCATGGTCTACTAATAGTTACTACATAGTAATATGGTCTACTAATAGTTACTACATAGTAATATGGTCTACTAATAGTTACTACATATCAATATGCTCTACTAATAGTTACTACATAGTAATATGGTCTAATAGTTACTACATAGCAATATGGTCTAACAGTTACTACATAGTTACTACATAGTAATATGGTCTACTAATAGTTACTACATAACAGTAATAACAGTAATATGGTCTACTAATAGTTACTACATGGTAATATGGTCTACTAATAGTTACTACATAGTAATATGATCAGAGTAACTTTTTATTCACTCCAGACATAAATCCCACAACAGCTGAGCAGTAAAGATACAACAAAGCTCATATCCACACGAGAGGGATGGTCCAGCGTATGTTTGGAGTATGGAAAAACAGATTCCAGTGTTTTCGCAAAACACTTAGTTTCAAGCCAATAAGATGCTGCAACTTGCTACAACTGTGCTGCATGCACAACCTGAAGCAGCATGGCTGTTCTGATCCTCCCATGATCAGCATCAAGCAGATGTACCCATGACTGAGGTAGATGTGCTCATGACTGAGGCAGGCAATGACCAATGAGGATTGCACATGGAGTTGCTTCACACTGCAGCACTTCAACTAGATGAGACACATTTAAATATGGAATTTATTCATTTTGGCTTAATTTTGCTTTGATAATGTTTGTTAAAATTTCAAATAGTGTGCAACAAAAATAAATGAGTGACTAAACCAAGGCTGGTTTAAAATGTAGTTTGTGGTGATTAAAATACTCTCACTCATGAATATCCAAATGACAAAACAATTATTTTTAACATATATTGTTCACCATGGCTGGTCAACACTACTGTCTCATTACTGTCTCTTTGTTGGATCATAACTCTCTCTTGCAACTTCATATCCAATTCAACCTGTCCAATTCTCATTTCATGTTCTTCAGATATTTCATTTTATTCTCATGAAATTATCTGGTTAATGTTTCATGCATTGTCATCTTCTTTGTTCTCTGCTGAAAGGTGGTGGCAGCATCTTCTCTCAGGGATGTTATAGCAGATGTGGAGGGAACACACTCACTGTGTACTGGCTCTTACAACCTGTTCACTACATAGTAACATTCCTTCCTCTGGAAAAAGAACACGGTTAGAAAAACAAATAAACTCATATGGTCCTTAGAATGAAGAAGAATAGACACAGACAGTGGAATATATTTACCAATGGAAGTAACCAATTTATCGATCTCTTCTGATCTCTGCTTTCTCATTTTAAAGTCAGTTTAAGGTTCTTCCACAGAGTCTATAAAAGGCAGATATAATTTAATAATAGAAGTGATGTCAAAAAAATATGAATATGAGAAATGTGAAATACTGATAATAATACAGATATCTCACCTAAAGTTGTTGTACTCTTCTTGTGGTCACATTTCCATTGAATTCACAGCTAATTGCAGCCCAGCCCGCTTGTTCTACTGCTCAGGAGCAGCAGTGTGGTTTTACATTCAATAACTGGATGTTTTAACAACATTTGTTTTGGTAGCGTTTTTTCACACAAACAAATTATTTTTGCCATTGTTTCGTCTCAGTATTCACACCAGTATTGGTGTTTTCTATTCCGGGTTTTAAAGGCCACCATTAGACCAACAGCAGGTGTTCATACTGAACCTAATCAGGATTAACCCATGTGTTCATACCGAACCTAATCAGGATTAACCCAGGTGTTCATACTGACTTTAATCAGGATTAACCCAGGTGTTCATACTAAACCTAATCAGGATTAACCCAGGTGTTCTCATTTAGGCTTACTTACCTTCTTCAGTCTCAGACTAACTTTGCCTAATTTAAGCCACGTTCAGGAAAGCTACTTAAATGTCCTAGTTTAACTAGTACTGGCTTAATCTAAACCCTGCAGGGTCGGAATGAAACCTAATGTCCAGTGGTATTGATCTGTTTGATCCAATTGTTTGTTTCAGTTTACAGTTGTTGAATCCTTTGACATATTGTTGATTTAAAAACTTTTCAGTTTCAACAAATGCACTGGGTTGGTTGAAAAGTGATACTGTTTTGACATAGTGGAAGATACACTGAATTTATACTGTTTTTCATACTAAGATGGACTAAAATATGTGCTCGTTGGTTATGCAAGAGGGCGGCAGGTAGCCTAGTGGTTAGAGCTGACACAAGGTAAAAATGTTGTTCTGCCCCTGGTAGGCAATCATTGTAATTAAGAATTTGTTCTTAACTGACTTGCCTAGTTAAAGGTTAAATAAATTATTAAGTCTGTTGATTGTCAGTCATTGGGTTAATTTGTTTTGCAATATGTTCAAATCAAGCTTTATTTATACAGCACATTTCAGACATGGATGCAACACAATGGCTTCACATGAATTTACAAAAATAAAAAACAATGAAAATAAACTGAAATATTTAACACACAACAAACATAAGAGGATAACAAACAGAAGATTAACATCTGAAAGACTAATGAGCACTCTAAGGAAAATCCATTGATTAAAATATTATTAACAACATGATGGACAAGCCAGCACAGGTGTAACACATTGACTAACGAGCATATACGCTAATGAGCTATACACGCTGACGAGCTATACGTATTGACGAGCTAGACGTGCTAAAATCCAACCTCAAAACATAAATGGAAAAACCAAAGCCTGTAAAAGTTCCCCTTTAAGACAAATATATCCTATATGGATGGACAGGTTTGCTCACCACCAACAGAAAACTTAAATTTCACATTATTATCAACTACACTGCTTCACCTTCTAAAATATAAACATGGTGTCTACTGGCTGGCAACAATTAAAAACAAGAAAAACACATATTTCTAAATATGAATATACAAATCGTTTTCTTTCTTTCTCCTTTTTCTTTCTATAGAATCCTAAAACTCACTAGCTTCTAGAACCCCTCCTGTCTCAGCCTCCAATATTTATGCTGCAGTAGTTTATGTGTCGGGGGGGCTAGGGTCAGTTTGTTATATCTGGAGTACCTGTCCTATTCGGTGTCCTGTGTGAATTTAAGTGTGCTCTCTCTAATTCTCTCTTTCTTTCTCTCTCTCGGAGGACCTGAGCCCTAGGACCATGCCTCAGGACTACCTGACATGATGACTCCTTGCTGTCCCCAGTCCACCTGGCCGTGCTGCTGCTCCAGTTTCAACTGTTCTGCCTTATTATTATTGGACCATGCTGGTCACTTATGAACATTTGAAAATCTTGGCCATGTTCTGTTATAATCTCCACCGGGCACAGCCAGAAGAGGACTGGCCACCCCACATAGCCTGGTTCCTCTCTAGGTTTCTTCCTAGGTTTTGGCCTTTCTAGGGAGTTTTTCCTAGCCACCGTGCTTCTACACCTGCATTGCTTGCTGTTTGGGGTTTTAGGCTGGGGTTCTGTACAGCACTTTGAGATATCAGCTGATGTATGTAGGGCTATATAAATAAATTTGATTTGATTTCCTAAAACTCACTAGCTTCTAATTCCTTAATATCTGTAGTAACTTTCCACCTCCCTGCGGAGCTTCTCTCACTTTTCAGGGTTCACTTGATAAGGATGTTGTTGGATTGGGGCCCAGTCCCCAATGTCATGCTCCAGTAAATTTGGGTTGGCACATCTGAGAATGAACTCTGGTATTTTATAAGCAGGGCAACAATGTCAATATAATTGTAGCCAAAAATTGTCAGTTGGTTACATAAATAATTATGATTACTAAATGTTACATGAATTGTAAATATGAATTATCAAAACCAAATGTACACTCCTTTGTTAAAATGTATTGGCAATAATTCACTTAGTGGTGAGGCATGGAATAATAAAACATGTATATTTTGGCAGGCTGAATGTTTGAAATACGAGGAGATGTGAGTCATGCTTCTTCAGTAGTGGAATGAAGACAAGTAGCACTTGAATGTTAAGAAATACTGGAGTGATGTAGGATTGTTAATAAAATTGATTATAGACTAATTTATTACACTTGCGTCCACGTGTATAGGCTGCAAGTACGTTGACATTAAGTTAAATGACCAGAAAAACATCTTCTCAACTTTCACTTTCAACCAATGTATATTGGACTTCGGACTTAGTCTTATTCAACTTAGTCAACTACATTTTGCTAAGTGGGATATTTCATTGATATCATGAATCAACTCCTCCATGTATGTATTTTCTGATGTTTGATCAGCTGGCTTTTATCAGAGTATCTCTTGTCACATTGATCACAGCTATGAGATTTCTCTCCTGTGTGTGTTCTCTGGTGTACAATAAGATGGTTAGATAAAGTAAAACTCTTTCCACATTCATCACAGCTATAAGTTCTCTCCTGTGTGTGTTCTCTGGTGTAGAGTCAGATGGTCAGACCGAACAAAACTGTTCCCACATTGATCACAGCTATAGGATTTCTCTCCTGTGCATATTCTCTGGTGCACTGTCAGATGCCCAGATTGACCAAAACTCTTCTCACATTGATTACACCTATAAGATTTCTCTCCTGTGTGTGTTCTCTGGTGTGATGTCAGATGGCCAGATTGAATAAAACTCTCCCCACATTGATCACAGCTATGAGATTTCTCTCCTGTGTGTATTTTCTGGTGATTCGTCAGATTGCTAGACTCAGTTAAACTCTTCCCACATTGACCACAGCTATAAGATTTCTCTTCTGTGTGTGTTCTCTGATGAATTTTAACGCTTGATGAGGTGAATCTCTTCCCACAGTCAGAGCAGCAGTGAGTTCTCTTCCCTTTCGATCTCTGCAGTGTTTCTTGAGGTGTTCTGATCTGGAGAGACTCTTCTCTGCCTCGTCAGCATCATGAGGTTGTTGAGGATCCCCAGAGGATCCACGACTGTCCTGCCTCTCTCCTGTGTCAATGACAACAAAGTCAGACAGACGGTTAAAGGCACACAACAGCAGAAATCCATTGTTTATTTGAGGTAAAAGGTGATGCCCAGATCATACCCATGAAGTTGTACAACAATTGATGTCTGTTAAATTATTTGACAAATAAGACAGTCAACTTAGCAACAATCATATTTTGTCTTGTTTTCACATTAGTAGTAACTAGAAATGAGTTATTAAAGTTGTTGAAATCCTAAGCAGTGTGCCAGACGACTTTTGGTCTCCAATATAGGCCCCTTTCTGTGTTAGCTAAAATTGCAGCATGAGGGCAATGCACACACAATTTGATTGCAGAAACACCTCCCTGCTAATGAGGAAACCGCTAGTTATGGATGCAGTATATCTGCCTGGAGCAAAAAATGGTGAGCAAAGATTTGAGTTTTTCACAAATGTATTCTGAATATTACAGCGCAAGATCAGGAGTGCTACTGAAGGAAACTCACATTAAGCTCTGTGTCTATTCACTAATTCATCACTGTGGGGGAAAACTCAGGGGAGTTCTCATAGGCTGACAGTAAAAATAGCCTCCATTTCCAGGTTGCTTATAAGGGCATTTCACATTAAATATGCATTAGAATGGTAGGGCTTGAATCCCCTGCTTAATATGTTTGTGTTATTGTCGCAAATCAAATGATTTATAGTTAAGCACTTCAACTAGTAAAATGCTCTTTGGCTAGCTTTGCCATCAGCCTGACAATACGTTTTTAAGCAATTGGCCCATAACTTCACCAAACAACAACATAGACCTACTGTAAGAACCGTAACTTCATAAAACAACAACATAGACCTACTGTAGGACCCATAACATCACCAAACAACATAGGACCAATAACTTCACATACAGTGCCTTGAGAAATGTAGAAATGTACAAAGTCACCTTGCATCATAAATAACTACTCATTATTAATTATAAATCAGTCGGCCAGTCATAATTTACCCACAATCCAGCATGGATTTGATGTTCTCGAACATGGCCAGTGGTTTAGTAGATGACACAAAGGCTACACTGTGCAGGCACTACGACGTGTGTGACGTCATCTATAATAATGTGGCTGTTCTAAATTCTGTGTCGCTCAAAGCCTTGAGTAATGAACCTATTTTTGACACAATTGGTTGGAAAGTGTCAATGCTTCAGGAAGCTTTGTTTCCCCATCCCTACTTTCAGCATGTTCACTGTGAAGTAGACTTTGGGAGTTTTGTAACTTTTACAACCTTGAATTACTGCTAGCACACTAGCTGACTGACATCTGTAATCTTTCTATTTTGGATATTGGGGATTTCCCTGACATCATTCTGTATGTCTCTGCTCTTTTGATCTGCAGTTATGTTTTAGTTGGGTTTTGTTAATCGGGTTCTAACTGGTCTCTCTCTGATAGTCGGGCTCCAGCTCGCTGACCATAGCTAATTTGCTAAATAGCTAATGTTAGCTGGCCAGCTAAGATAACTGCATATAGCTAATATTCTTTGATTTTTGTTTAGATGGCGTTATGTATTTCCAAAACGTTGGTTTACTTCAATCACTCAAGTCATGAGTGCAAACGATTGATTTAATTTGAAGTTCTACATTTGATGTTATTTCTGTTGTAGTTTACATCATAGGGAATAGGCTGGTCCTCCATATTACATCACACCTGACTTTGGCATTCTTTTGAATTCTGATCGGTTCACATCACACCTGCCCAGACCCACGAGAACACACCTCCATCTACATCACACCTGCCCAGACCCACTAGAACACACCACCATCTCCATTAACAACATCACACCTGCCCAGACCCAGTAGAACACACCCCCATCTCTATTAACTACATCACACCTGCCCAGACCCAGTAGAACACAGCCCCATCTCCAGCGCCCGCATCAGCACCATTTTATTTCTCTCCGACACTTTCAACTTTTAGATAAAAAAGCATTTGACCTTTCCGTTGCGTTAACAACGGAGGATTGGTTGATTTCCAGGTTTTAATTAAGTATAATATTTATATAATATTATATAATAATATTATATAAATAATTAATAATAATAATATAGTATAATATTTAAGATGATTGACAAGAAAAGTATCGTCCAACTCTGGGGTATCTCACTGCACACTCAAATGCCATGTCTTGAAATATGCAGACAGACAGATTAAAAGTAATTTTACATTGTATAATTGTACTTCTGACAGACAACTTTCTAACTCCGTCCATAACTTTATGACGTCATAACATTCCCAGAAGGATTGTTGAGTCATTGTTAGTTTTACACTGAAGACATGACTCTGCCGTTGTGCTGTAGAATTGTATAATAAGGGACTATCATTTGTCCCAACATCACTGGCCACAGACATTGATGCAGTTAAAGACTTCCAAAAGTTTTTCTGCAGTTTGAGATCGACTGAGTTTTTAAAATATTTGTTACACCTGCCAATGTAAATCCATTGAACAAGACAAGTTACCAGACAGGACATATTGCTAATGCTCTTCCCAACAATAATCTGAATGACAATTAACTTGTGGGCGGTGGTGGTGGTGACGTCCTATTGGATGACATCGTCTATCGGGATTCCCCAAAAAAGAAGACGCTCTGGATTGATCACTGGAGTCAGATGTGAAAGAGGAGGTTGATCATCAGGAGTCAGATGTGAAGGAGGAGGTTGATCATCAGGAGTCAGATGTGAAGGAGGAGGTTGATCATCTGGAGTCATGTGTGAAGGAGGAGGTTGATCATCAGGAGTCAGATGTGAAGGAGGAGGTTGATCATCAGGAGTCAGATGTGAAGGAGGAGGTTGATCATCAGGAGTCAGATGTGAAGGAGGAGGTTGATCATCTGGAGTCATGTGTGAAGGAGGAGGTTGATCATCAGGAGTCAGATGTGAAGGAGGTTGATCATCAGGTGTCAGATGTGAAGGAGGAGGTTGATCATCATGAGTCTGATGTGAAGGAGGAGGTTGATCATCAGGCGTCAGATGTGAAGGAGGAGGTTGATCATCAGGAGTCAGATGTGAAGGAGGAGGTTGATCATCAGGAGTCAGATGTGAAGGAGGAGGTTGATCATCAGGAGTCAGATGTGAAGGAAGAGGTTGATCTTCTGGAGTCAGGTGTGAAGGAGGAGGTTGATCATCAGGAGTCAGATGTGAAGGAGGAGGTTGATCTTCTGGAGTCGGGTGTGAAGGAGGAGGTTGATCATCAGGAGTCAGGTGTGAAGGAGGAGGTTGATCATCAGGAGTCAGATGTGAAGGAGGAGGTTGATCATCAGTGAAACTCTAGGATTGTGGCTGGGCTGGCATTTAAACTTCCAGCTTGGTCAAATAATTTGATACATTGAATGTTGATATTTTGAACCTGTTATGTATTTGTACCTCCTGTTTCATGAAGTGATGTCACTAAGTACTGCCCCTATATATACAGTGCATTCGGAAAATATTCAGACCCCTTCACGTTTTCTACATTTTGTTGTTACAGCTTTATTTGAAAATGTATTAAATAAAAAAAAATCCTCATCAATCCACACACAATACCCCATGATGACATCACAATACCCCATAATGACAAAGCAAAAACAGGTTTTTATGAATGATAAATTAAATAAGGACAATTCTAAGTGACCCCAAACTTTTGAAAGGTAGTGTATTGTTACACCATGTAGGAGCATTATAGACCTAGTCTGTTCATTATATACATCTACATGATATATTGTTACACCATGTAGGAGCAGTATAGACCTAGTCTGTTCATTATATACATCTACATGATATATTGTTACACCTTGTAGGAGCAGTATTGACCTAGTCTGTTCATTATATACATCTACATGATATATTGTTACACCTTGTAAGAGCAGTATAGACCTACAGTAGCTAGCTACATATTTATATGTTGTTTGACTTAGTGAAACTGCCTTAAATGAGCTCTAGTAAACATTTTTTTATTCACACTAATCAATCAACACATTCCATTCTTTGTATGTCTCAAAATAATAGTATTATTTAATTAAATCCATTTAAAAAGAATCTTTGTCTGAAAAGAAAATATGATCCTCAACTGCGTTTCCCCTCCAGTCAGCAGGCGGCGATGTGCGTCTTTCTGGCGACGCTGCCAGCGTGACGTATAATCTAGTGGACGGTTCTTCAGAAACAGCTCGTCAACCACCTTGGTAGCTTGCAAGCCAACATAGCCGGAAGATTCAAGCTAATTATACGCTTTCGGTGTATATTAGATACTGTGTTTTAGACACACTTCTGTCGTATCTATTTGTTAACCTATTTAATTTCATATTACGTCATTTTTTATTAGTCAGCTATAGTAGCTGGCTGGTTAAGTTAGCACTAGCAGCTAATGCTAGCTAGCTAGCTAACATCCCCGACCATGAGCTCCCTAAACTACTCCCCTCCTGTTAAAGAAGAGGAGGTCTGCTGGACGGAGAAAGAAGCTCTGGGGCTGAACATTGTTGTGAAAGAGGAGAAGGAAGAGGAGGATGTCACAGTTAAAAAAGAAGTAGAGGTTGAGGTTGTTACAGTGAAAGAAGAAGAGAAAGACGTTACTGTGAAAGAAGAGAAAGACACGTTCAGAGTGAAAGAGGAGGAGGATGTTACAGTAAAAGAAGAGAAAGAGGAGGATGCCGTTTTTGGAGTGAAGATGGAAGGGGAGATTACTGTCACATTGAGAGATGAAGAGGAGGAGATAGGAGAACTGATTAACACCAGTAAGTACCGCCTTAAATTTGTTTTTAACTTTGGATATTCGGAGTTGGCCCGTCAATACCTCTTCAACGGAAGTCTAGAATCAGACGACGTAGAGAGCAAGCTACCCCTTGTTTTCTCTGTTCCGTTTCCAAAAAGTGACTTAACATATATATTTGAGAAGGGTCTATCTGCTGACCGCAGACTGGGGGGCACGGCATGTAGTGATTTTGGTGTGGTGATGTTTTACTACACACCGAGCCCCCCAATAGTGCCATGCGAGAGTTGGTTGGCTACACCAAAGATTGTGGATATAATGACAAGATGTCTCTCTGCCCTAACAAGGGGAGTCGTTGTCCACAAAGTGGCCAAGCGGGTTGTCTAGCTCCCACCTATCCTTTCTTTGGATTGGTGGATACATGTTCTTATTGTACTTCAACCGCCTGTATTCAATGGAGAGAGATGCTAAGCTACTAGCATGAATATGCATAGTGATCTGGAGGCAACTCCTAGAATGTTTTTATCAGAGTTGCCAGGGTGGCATATAGCCTAGTGATTCGACCGTTGGGCCAGTAACAGAAAGGTTGCAAGATCGAATCCCCGAGCTGACAAGGTAAAAATCTGTTATTCTGCCCCTGAACAAGGCAGGTTCCTAACCTGTCATTGAAAATAAGAATTTGTTCTTGACTGATTTGCCTAGTAAAATAAAGGTAAAAAAAATATGTTATGTAACAACTTAAGCATTACAAAACTTCTGTTGGATCAAGTAAACCTCATGTAGCAAATAAGCCATTCATTTTGTTGTTGACCAAATCCGACACTTTCCACATTGGGTTGATAATTGTTTACACTTGGATAAAGCCTACTGTATCCTACTGGCATGTCCTAGAGAGATACAACCTACTGTAACCTACTGGCTTGACCTAGAGAGTTACAACCTACTGTAACCTACTGGCATGTCCTAGAGAGATACAACCTACTGTAACCTACTGGCTTGACCTAGAGAGTTACAACCTACTGTAACCTACTGGCATGACCTAGAGAGCTAAAGTTTTAAAATTACTGGATTTTAAATGAATATTTTCCAGTAATAATGATAATTTGTATCTTCCTATCCACATGTGGGATCCCTCTCCTTTGTCGTCCTCTCTACACCAATAACAGACCACTACTGTGGGACTCCCAATCATACAGCCTGGATGCAGCCTGGATTCGAACCAGGGACTGTAGTGACGCCTCTTGCACTGAGGTGCAGTTGCTTAGACCGCTGCATCAGTGTGTGTTAACTATTTAACTGTACTAGAATGCCTTAGAGGCCGCTAAAATTGTAAATATCGGTTATCAGTGTCGTTTTTTGGGACAAGGAAAATATTGTATATCGGTATTGGCCAAAAATGTAATATCGGTCTCAGGATAGTAGCTTGATGGCCTCGAATGTTCATTTTAGCGCCCCCAGACAAAACTGCACACCCAGGCAAAGTGCAAGTCTCTGGGCTTTCAGCCTCATGAGATGAAACTGGGTCTTGTAGGCCGGGCTCATCAAACTAATATTTTAAAATATATATATTTTAAATTCAAAATTCACAAAAATTTCACAAAATATTTGCTAAATTCACATAGACTTTAAGAATAATGCTGGAGCAAACGGAAAACACATTGGGTTTTTACAGAAATGTTTGATGATTGACTAGGAATATCTTGGTGACCACTGTTTTTCACGCTGGCTATTATTTTAATAAACTCCCCCAAACAAAACCAAATCTGAACCAATCATAGATGTACAGTGGAGGAAAAAAGTATTTAGTAAGCCACCAATTGTGCAAGTTCTCCCACTTAAAAAGATGAGAGGCCTGTAATTTTCATCATAGGTACACTTCAACTATGACAGACAAAATGAAAGAAAAATATCCAGAAAATCACATTGTAGGATTTTTAATGAATTTATTTGCAAATTATGGTGGAAAAATAAGTATTTGGTCAATAACAAAAGTGTATCTCAATACTTTGTTATATACCCTTTGTTGGCAATGACAGAGGTCAAATGTTTTCACAAGGTTTTCACACACTGTTGCTGGTATTTTGGCCCATTCCTCCATGCAGATCTCCTCTAGAGCAGTGATGTTTTGGGGCTGTTGCTGGGCAACACGGACTTTCAACTCCCTCCAAAGATTTTCTATGGGGTTGAGATCTGGAGACTGGCTAGGCCACTCCAGGACCTTGAAATGCTTCTTACGAAGCCACTCCTTCGTTGCCCGGGCGGTGTGTTTGGGATCATTGTCATGCTGAAAGACCCAGCCACGTTTCATCTTCAATGCCCTTGCTGATGGAAGGAGGTTTTCACTCAAAATCTCACGATACATGGCCCCATTTATTCTTTCCTTTACACGGATCAGTCGTCCTGGTCCCTTTGCAGAAAAACAGCCCCAAAGCATGATGTTTCCACCCCCATGCTTCACAGTAGGTATGGTGTTCTTTGGATGCAACTCAGCATTCTTTGTCCTCCATACACGACGAGTTGAGGTTTTACCAAAAAGTTATATTTTGGTTTCATCTGACCATATAACATTCTCCCAATCTTATTCCGGATCATCCAAATGCTCTCTAGCAAACTTCAGACGTGCCTGGACATGTGCTGGCTTAAAACCTCTTAAGCCCACCTGACACGCAGACGTCTCATCTAGCCATCAGCAAATGCGCTACGCCAAATGCTAATAGCACTCGTTAAAACTCAAACGTTCATTAAAACACACATGCAGGGTACTGAATTAAAGCTACACTCGTTGTGAATCTAGCCAACAAGTCAGATTATTAAAATGCTTTTTGGCGAAAGCATGAGAAGCTATTATCTGATAGCATGCAACACCCCGAAATACCTGAATGCGACGTAAGCAAAATAATTAGCGTAGCCGGCGCTACACAAATAGCAGAAATAAAATATAAAACTTTCATTACCTTTGACGAGCTTCTTTGTTGGCACTCCTATATGTCCCATAAACATCACTATTGGGTGTTTTTTTTCGATTAAATCGGTCCATATATACCCAAAATATCCATCTATGGAAACTGTGTGATTCAGAAAAAAACACAGTTTCAAAACGCTACGTCATTTTTTTTAAATGAAAAAAGTCGACGATAAACTTTCACAAAACACTTCGAAATACTTTTGTAATCCAACTTTAGGTATTAGTAAATGTTAATAATCTATCAAATTGATCACGGGGCGATGTGTATTCAATAGCTCCACGTCTTCAAATCATGTTCCGAAATCTCTCTTCCAGAACTTCCTGTCGGAGACCGGATGGAAAGTGGTCTCTCTTCTTCGTTTGACCAAGAAACAACGTCTAGGCAATTGACAAGACTGGCGACAACGTGTGGAAGCTGTAGGACTTGCAATCTAAGCCCCATTTAATTTGGTCTCCCATAGACAATACATGAAAGTGGCGCATTGATATTTTTTCCAGTTTTCAGTGATCAGTTTTTCTTGCGCTTTTTGATGAAACACACGCTCTGTTATAGTCACAGCCGTGATTTAACCAGTTTTAGAAACGTGAGAGTGTTTTCTATCCACACATACTAATCATATGCATATACTATATTCCTGGCATGAGTAGCAGGACGCTGAAATGTTGCGTGATTTTTAACAGAATGTTCGAAAAAGTAGGGGGTAGGCTTAACAGGTTTAAGCAGGGGACATGTCTGGCACTGCAGGATTTGAGTCCCTGGCGGCGTAGTGTGTTACTGATGGTAGGCTTTGTTACTTTGGTCCCAGCTCTCTGCAGGTAATTCATTAGGTCCCCCCAAGTGGTTCTGGAATTTTTGCTCACCGTTCTTGTGATCATTTTGACCCCACGGGGTGAGATCTTGCGTGGAGCCCCAGATCAATGGAGATTATCAGTCTTGTATGGTCTTGTATGTCTTCCATTTCCTAATAATTGCTCCCACAGTTGATTTCTTCAAACCGAGCTGCTTACCTATTGCAGATTCAGTCTTCCCAGCCTGGTGCAGGTCTACAATTTTGTTTCTGGTGTCCTTTGACAGCTCTTTGGTCTTGGCCATAGTGGAGTTTGGAGTGTGACTGCTTGAGGTTGTGCACAGGTGTCTTTTATACTGATAACAAGTTCAAACAGGTGCCATTAATACAGGTAACGAGTGGAGGACAGAGGAGCCTCTTAAAGAAGAAGTTACAGGTCTGTGAGAGCCAGAAATCTTGCTTCTTTGTCGGTGACCAAATACTTATTTTACACCATAATTTGCAAACAAATTCATTAAAAATCCTACAATGTGATTTTCTGGATTTTTTTTCTAATTTTGTCTGTCATAGTTGAAGTGTACCTATGATGAAAATTACAGGCCTCTCTCATCTTTTTAAGTGGGAGAACTTGCACAATTGGTACTTTTTTGCCCCACTGTGTATGTTTCACAAGTTTGGCCACACAGTACAGCACAGTAGACAACTAAGTAACTAGATAATCTGTTTGTCTTTGACAGGAGAGAAACCAGACTCTCCCTCTGACAACGGAAAGAGTCCTTCAGGGAAATCAGACCCAGAGACGCCCAAAGCAAAAGGAGGACATCACTGCTCCCACTGTGGAAAGAGTTTTACCAAGTTAGGGAACCTGCATAGGCATGAGAGGACACACACAGGAGAAAAACCTTTCCAATGCTCCCAGTGTGGAAAGAGTTTTAACGAATTAGGTTACCTATTAATACATAAGAGAATCCACTCTGGAGAGAAGCCTTACCACTGCTCCAAATGTGGAATGACTTTTACCTGGTTAGGGAGTCTGAAATCACACAAGAGAATACACACGGGAGAAAATCCTTTTCAATGTTCCCACTGTGGAAAGAATTTTACCCAGTTAGGGAACCTAAATCGGCACAAGAGGACACACACAGGAGAGAAGCCTTATCACTGTTCCCAGTGTGGAAAGAGTTTTAGGGGTTTAGTGAGCTTGAAACGGCATGAGAGGACACACACAGGAACAAAGCCTTACCAATGCACCATATGTGGAAAGAGATTTACCCAGTTAAAGTCCATGAAATCACATGGAGGAATACATACAGGAGAGAAGCCTTATCAATGTTCCCAGTGTGGAAAGAATTTTATGGGTTTAGTGAACCTGAAACAGCATGAGAGGATACACCCACAAGAAAAGCCCTACCAATGCTCCCTGTGTGGAAAGAGTTTTCCCAAGTTAGAGGGCCTGACTAGGCATGAGAGGACACACTCAGGAGGGGATAAGCCCTACCACTGCTTCCTGTGTGGAAAAAGTTTTACCAAGTTAGGGGGTCTGACAAGGCATGAGAGGACACACACAGGAGGGGATAAGACCTACCACTGCTCCCACTGTGGAAAGAGATTTAACCGGTTAAGGCATCTGAATAAGCATGAAAGAATACATACACAGGAAGAGAAGACATACCACTGCTCTCAATGTGGAAAGATATTTTCCCAGTCAGAGGACCTGAAATCACATGAGAGAATAGAGAGACTGTGTTCTGACTTGTGTTTTTGACTGAGAATTTGTGTTTTTGTTTGTCATATTAAATCATAATGTTTAAATGAAAATCTGATCAAGAAAATAGGCCTGTTTTTGTTTTTTCATCTTGATCATGTCTTAAATCCAATTAAATATTTTAAAATGTGTATTTCGTTTTCATTATGAGCTTTGATTGATTGTGTACAAGTATAAACCCTCTGATGTAATTCATAATATGATTATTATATAAGGAAGGAAGTAGCCTTGTCTTGTAGCTGTTTCTGTAATGTGAGGCAGCTTGATGTACAAGTACTTCCCCTGGACAGGACTCTAGTCTATTAAGTTATTATATAGATTATTGAATTTTCCAAGGGGCAGGTAGTTGACCTCATATTATGGACCATTTCAGAGACAGATGTTGGGGTTGTCAATGAGAATGTGGTGAAACTGCAGCTGGGAAGCTCAGTGTGAAGCAGAGGGGCAGGTCTGAATAAAGGGGTAGATTATACAGTGAAACTGCAGCTGGGAGGCTCAGTGTGAAGCAGAGAGACCGGTCTGAATAAAGGGGTAGATTGTACAGTGAAACTGCAGCTGGGAGGCTCAGTATGAAGCAGGGGGGCAGGTCTGAATAAAGGGGTAGATTGTACAGTGAAGCTGCAGCTGGGAGTCTCAGTGTGAAGCAGAGAGACCGGTCTGAATCAAGGGGTAGATTGGACAGTGAAGTAAATGCTCTTTATTGTGGATGTGGGGATTTGTAAAATGGTTGAACTAATTTCTTTACTACAGAAAATAACATTCTGGGGTTCCCGATACCATTTGTAATGAGATTGGTAAAGTATAACTTGTGTGCAGTGTTCAGTGCCACTTTGTATGCAGTCTGGTGATATACCAGGGACTGGGGATGCAGTTAGGTTTGTATGCAGTTTAATGATACACCAGGGACTGGGGATGCAATTAGGTTTGTATGCAGTCTGGTGATGTACCAGGGCCTGGGATGCACAATTAGGTTTGTATGCATTCTGGTGATGTACCAGGGCCTGGGGATGCAGTTAGGTTTGTATGCAGTCTGGTGATGTACCAGGGCCTGGGGATGCACAGTTCGGTTTGTATGCAGTCTGATATACCAGGGCCTGGGAATGAAGTTAGGTTTGTATGCAGTCTGATGATATACTAGGGACTGGGGATGCAGTTAGGTTTGAATGCAGTCTGATGATATACCAGGGACTGGGGATGCAGTTAGGTTTGTATGCAGTCTGGTGATGTACCAGGGATTGGGATGCAGTTAGGTTTGTATGCAGTCTGATGATATACCAGGGACTGGGGATGCAGTTAGGTTTGTATGCAGTCTGATGATATACCAGGGCCTGGGGATGCACAGTTAGGTTTGTATGCAGTCTGGTGATGTACCAGGGACTGGGGATGCAGTTAGGTTTGTATGCAGTCTGGTGATATACCAGGGACTGGGGATGCAGTTAGGTTTGTATGCAGTCTTATGATATACAGGGGCCTGAGGATGCACAGTTAGCTTTGTTTTCCGTGAGGTATTCTCCAGTTTGCTCCCAGCAGCATTCATAGAACGTAGATCATATATATATGACATTGCCTTAAATGCAGCGTTAGATGTAAAGTTTACATTCTCATTCATTACAAATCTTCACTAATCAATCAACACATACTTTCATTTCAACGTATCAATATAATATTATTTAATGAAATACATTTTAAAAACACCTTTTTTTGTCATACTTCTGTTTTATAGCTAGTTGCCCCATTTATTTTCATATTTATGTTGTTACTCAGGCAGATGTCTTAAATTTGCCTATTGCTAGGCTATTCGCTAATGCTAACTAGCTAGCTAACATCCCAACCATGAGTTCACTAAGCTACTCTCCTCCTGATAAAGAAGAGGACGTCTGCTGGACGGAGAAAGAAACTCTGGTGAAAGAGGAGGAGGAAGAGAAGGATGTTACAATACAAAAACAAGTAGAGGGTGAGGCTGTTACTGTGAAAGAAGAAGAGAAAGACGTTTCAGTGAAAGAAGAGGAAGACGTGTTCAGAGTGAAAGAGGACTAAGAAGATGTTACAATAAAAGAAGAGGAGGAACAGGGGAAGATAACTCACATCGAAAGAGGAGGAGGAGGCGACAAAGGATCTAATTAACAACCGTGAGTACTATCTTGGAAACGGGCACAAAATGTCTGCAGTTGTCTAACTAATGCAGGTTTAAACTGTAAGTCCTGCTCTTTATTATGTTGTTTATAATGTAGGAATTGATGAAGCTAAACTGTAACGTGTGTATACCATCAAAGAGCGGGCCACCAACAAAATGCATTAATCATGCATCCAATATATTATTTTAGTTAAATACTGTAGTCCACATTTTCTATTATTATAGTGGTCGCTACAGCCTAAAAACATCCCTTATAAATCAGACTTGTCATCAAATGTTTTTGGGTGCTTACACTTATTTTACAGATACCTACCAATACAAATCAATACACACACATGTCTCCAAAATAACAAGAAAGAAATTGAGAAATTTCAGAACGTTGTCATACTAAGGAATATAAATATTTAAGCCTCCCAAGTGGGGCAGCAGTCTAAGGCACTGCAGCTCAGTTTAAGAGGCGTCTCTACAATCCCTGGTTCTAATCCAGGCTGTATGACAACCAGCTGTGATCGGGAGTCCCATAGGGCGGCACACAATTGGCCCAGCGTCGTCCAAGTTAGGTGAGGGTTTGGCCGGCCGGGACGTCCTTGTCCCATCGCGCTCTAGCGATTCCTTGTGGCGGCCGGGCCCATGCACGCTGACTTTGGTCGCCAGCTGGACGGTGTTTCCTCCGACACATTGGTGTGTCTGGCTTCCGGGTTATACAAGCAGTGTGTCAAGAAGTGCAGTGCGGCTTGGCAGAGTCGTGTTTCAGAGGATGCATGGCTCTCGACCTTCGCCTCTTCGAGTCCGTAGGGGAGTTGCAATTGGATTTCATGACATAGCTAGCTAACAGCCATGGAGGATGGTGAAAGGATAGCAGACCCAACTGTCAGTGAGAGAGGAGGCTATTCTGGATAGGGCAGGTACTTTTGTGTAGTTCTTGTCCCTAGAAGTGAGGACGGAGATAATAGTATCATAATATTCAGTGTGGTGTAATTTGACTATAATGAAGTCTGTTTCTTGTGAGGTTTTCTGTCCTCAGATAAAGAGCTCTATGAAAGCCAGTCTACATATGAAGAGGTCACAATGAAGAGCAGTGGTTCTCAGTCCTGGGGACTCATTGTTGTTTTTGCCTCAGCACTGCACAGCTGATTCAAATGATCAATTCACCATCAAGCTTCAAGTGGTATTTATGTATTCATTTGTGGTGCTATCCATGATATGACCCTGTTATTGTCACATGCTACACATGCACATATGTGTGCCCATGCATCTATCAATCCAATGTTATCATGGATATTATACTTTAGTAATCCACAATGACCTGGTGATGTAACTGTTGAAGGAATTTAATTTCTCTGTTCTAATACCCAATTAAAATTAAACACTCTGTCAATTCATAAGAATTTCTAAGACCCTTATTTTATAGAAATGGACAGAGCCCGGTCTTAAAGTCAAATAGCAGCCTTTATTCACGAGAGTACTGCTCCTTACACATTTTACCACAGGTTATATACTGGAGATGACGTCAGCGTTTTCTAGATGTTCCGTCTCTTCTTGACATTGGTAGAAAGGCTCTATAGTTCTCAAGCCTTCCCTCCTCGCCTAGAGCCATGGTCAGCCAGTGTAGTTAAGCATTCTAGTCAGTCTGGAGATATAGTTAATTCATTTCTACCAAGGAACAGACAGTCATTGTTCTAAACTCTTGACCACATTCACACACATTATATTCAGTACTGGGATCAATAAAGAAAACTCATACACATACAGAATAGTATTCTGATTAGTACATATACAGTAACATAATAGTATTCTGATTAGTCAGTCCTGATTGAAATGTATACATAATTAGTCATCATTGATAAAAATTCCCTTAACAGTAACAGTCTAATAATGACATTGTTTTCCATATTCCTACAGATACCTTGTAACTGGAGATTCCTTCTAAACGATTGCCTACAGTTAACGTGTAGGGCGCTGCACAGTTGGGTGACCAGGGTTATCTGGGACTGCCTCCTGGAGCAATTCAGGTGTGTGAAGGCTACCTGTGTCCTGCGTAACTTCATGAGGATGGACACGAGGACCAGGGGGGGGATCTGCAGCTCGCCGCCGTGTGCCAGAGGAGAAGTCTGCTGCTCTGCAGAATGTTTCAAGGATGGGGTCCAACAACACAGCAAGAGAGGCAATCCGTGTGCTGGAGATCTTCACCTCCTACTTCTTCAAAGAGGGTGCTGTTCCCTGGCAACACCATAGACTAGACTATGCACAACCAAAAGCGCTTTTAAGAGCCATTCACATTCACATTGCAGTAAAAGTATTGTTCCATTTACTTAGCTATGTCAACTGCAGTTATTCAATTCACAGGATTTCTCCCTTTGATTTCTACTTCTCATGTGAGGGTGCTGTTTAGGGAAGGGTGTGATGTCTGTGCAAAAACAAAACAGGCTATTTTAAATCACTAATATTGAAAAAATGTAGAACAATTAGACACCCTATAACCCACATCTACACACTCATGTATCAATCTGATTGATGGATTGTGTTGTGCAGTAAGCAGGTTCAGATGTATAACTGTGGCTCCTTCCACCTTCAAAGAATAGGCAAGAGGGCCAACCGTGGAGAATACTAAGACACTTAATTATTTCTATAACTAAGCTATATTGTTTGTCCTTGTGTCCGTTCATGTTTTTCAGTATAAAAGTACTCTGCAGCCACTTAGTGTGGTGTGGACACCAGGTGAGGCCACACACAGATTTCTGTTGAACACTGTCGCTTTAACAACCTTATTGTCTCAATAACAGTCTCTCTCCTTCACTTCATCCCTCTCTCCCCTTCTCCCTAAATCCTCTAGGTTATATCAGCTGTGTCGGTGAACCCCTCTATCTGAACTGGCTACATAGAGGGCACAGCATGATCAGAGGTGAGAGGTCACTTGGTCAGGACAACAGGAAGTATTATTAAAGATATGCTTTACATTGAAATACAGATAGAGATGCAGTAGTCCCAGAGTTAATGATCCAAGGTCAGTTTATATTATACAGGAAGTATTATTAAAGAGATGCTTTACATTGAAATACAGATAGAGATGCAGTAGTCCCAGAGTTAATGATCCAAGGTCAGTTTTGCATTTCACCTCCTGATTGATGACTAACAATGTTAGAATAAAATTTTAAAAAACACAAGGCTTTAACATGCTCGATCTCTCCATATGTCTCTAGTCTGCAGATATGTTTTGATGTGAGAGAGGAAGCCAACCCCCAGTCCCATCATCGCCACCTCACCTGCTTTTAAGATAACCTTTGGGCCGACTAGAGACATTATTATGTAATTGTGATTTATTTTAAATTTTTATTTCACCTTTATTTAACCAGGTAGGCTAGTTGAGAACAAGTTCTCATTTACAACTGCGACCTGGCCAAGATAAAGCATAGCAGTGTGAACAGACAACACAGAGTTACACATGGAGGAAACAATTAACAAGTCAATAACACAGTAGAAAAAAAGAGAGTCTATATACATTGTGTGCAAAAGGCATGAGGAGGTAGGCGAATAATAAAAAAATTTCAGATTAACACTGGAGTGATAAATGATCAGATGGTCATGTACAGGTAGAGATATTGGTGTGCAAAAGAGCAGAAAAGTAAATAAATATAAACAGTATGGGGATGAGGTAGGTAAAATTGGGTGGGCTATTTACCGATAGACTATGTACAGCTGCAGCGATCGGTTAGCTGCTCAGATAGCAGATGTTTGACGTTGGTGAGGGAGATAAAAGTCTCCAACTTCAGCGATTTTTGCAATTCGTTCCAGTCACAGTGAGATACACCTGCTGGAGCGCGTGCTATGGGTGGGTGTTGCCATCGTGACCAGTGAACTGAGATAAGGCGGAGCTTTACCTAGCATGGATTTGTAGGTGACCTGGAGCCAGTGGGCCTGGCGACGAATATGTAGCGAGGGCCAGCCGACTAGAGCATACAGGTCGCATTAGTAGGTGGTATAAGGTGCTTTAGTAACAACACGGATGGCACTGTAATAAACTGCATCCAGTTTGCTGAGTAGAGTATTGCAAGCTATTTTGTAGATGACATCGCCGAAGTTGAGGATCGGTAGGATAGTCAGTTTTACTCGGGTAAGTTTGGCGGCGTGAGTGAAGGAGGCTTTGTTGCGGAATAGAAAGCCGACTCTAGATTTGATTTTAGATTGGAGATGTTTGATATGAGTCAGGAAGGAGAGTTTACAGTCTAGCCAGACACCTAGGTACTTATAGATATCCACATATTCTAGGTCGGAACCATCCAGGGCGGTAATGCTAGTCGGGCGTGTGGGTGCAGGCAGCGAACGGTTGAAAAGCATGCATTTGGTTTTACTAGCGTTTAAGAGCAGTTGGAGGCCACGGAAGGAGTGTTGTATGGCATTGAAGCTCGTTTGGAGGTTAGATAGCACAGTGTCCAAGGACGGGCCGGAAGTATACAGAATGGTGTCGTCTGCGTCGATCAGGGAATCACCCGCAGCAAGAGTAACATCATTGATATATACAGAGAAAAGAGTCGGCCCGAGAATTGAACCCTGTGGCACCCTCATAGAGACTGCCAGAGGACCGGACAGCATGCCCTCCGATTTGACACACTGAACTCTGTCTGCAAAGTAGTTGGTGAACCAGGCAAGGCAGTCATCAGAAAAACCGAGGCTACTGAGTCTGCCGATAAGAATATGGTGATTGACAGAGTCGAAAGCCTTGGCAAGGTCGATGAAGACGGCTGCACAGTACTGTCTTTTATCGATGATATCGTTTAGTACCTTGAGCGTGGCTGAGGTGCACCCGTGACCGGCTCGGAAACCAGATTGCACAGCGGAGAAGGTACGGTGGGTTTCGAGATGGTCAGTGACCTGTTTGTTGACTTGGCTTTCGAAGACCTTAGATAGGCAGGGCAGGATGGATATAGGTCTGTAACAGTTTGGGTCCAGGGTGTCTCCCCCTTTGAAGAGGGGGATGACTGCGGCAGCTTTCCAATCCTTGGGGATCTCCGACGATATGAAAGAGAGGTTGAACAGGCTGGTAATAGGGGTTGCGACAATGGCGGCGGATAGTTTCAGAAATAGAGGGTCCAGATTGTCAAGCCCAGCTGATTTGCTGATTTGTCCAGGTTTTGCAGCTCTTTCAGAACATCTGCTATGTGGATTTGGGTAAAGGAGAACCGGGGGGGTGGGGGGGGCAGAGCTGTTGGCCGAGGTTGGAGGAGCCAGGAGGAAGGCATGGCCAGCTGTTGAGAAATGCTTGTTGAAGTTTTCGATAATCATGGATTTATCGGTGGTGACCGTGTTACCTAGCCTCAGTGCAGTGGGCAGCTGGGAGGAGGTGCTCTTGTTCTCCATGGACTTCAGTGTCCCAGAACCTTTTGGAGTTAGAGCTACAGGATGCAAATTTATGCCTGAAGAAGCTGGCCTTTGCTTTCTTGACTGACTGCGTGTATTGGTTCCTGACTTCCCTGAACAGTTGCATATCGCGGGGTCTATGAGAGAATATTTAGGTAGCACTGTGATTCATTAATCATGTCTAGTGTGATGTGAAACGGCTAGCTAGTTAGCGGTTGTGCGCGCTAAATAGCGTTTCAATCGGTGACGTCACTTGCTCTGAGACCTCTAAGTAGTGGTTCCCCTTGCTCGTGCTAATGAAACGGCTAGCTAGTTAGCGGTGGTGCGCGCTAAATAGCGGTTCAATCGGTGACGTCACTTGCTCTGAGACCTTGAAGTAGTGGTTCCCCTTGCCCTGCAAGGGCCGTGGCTTTTGTGGAGCGATGGGTAACGATGCTTCATGGGTGACTGTTGTTGATGTGTGCAGAGGGTCCCTGGTTCGCACCCGGGTATGGGCGAGGGGACGGACTAAAGTTATACTGTTACACTGCCTTACCTCTTTCCCTTTCTGTCTTTAACACCTCTCTCACCACCTCATGTATATACGACTTGCATCCTTGGTACAACATGATATTATATTCTACTCAATCCATAGGCTTTATTAATGTCATTCAGGCTGTTTTGAAGTTGATACAACTGGCTATGATAGCTGAGGTTCATAGCTAGGTTCTGAACTAATATGTATACCAAACGTTTGGGTCCATACACAGATCAGCTAGATCGCTAGCTACACATCCATAGGCATACAGGTATTTTAAATAATAAACTGCACAATAAACAAGAACATAGTTAGCTACGTTATTTCATCTATCTGCATGGCAAATATCATCAAGGCAAGCTTACCCAATTGTACATTAAATTTGCAGTAAATTCTTCAGCTAGCTAGATTCTATATATCCACTGTTTCACAAAAGGACAGCCTGGTTTGCTGGTTGTTTCAGGAGTCCCCAAAACAACCAGAAGTTCCATTTTAAACTCATGTCACAACACCCATAATGCTAGCCAAGTCACAACACCCATAATGCTAGCTGGCTAATGTTAGCTAGTCAGCTAGCTGGCTATTGTTAGCTAGTCAGCTAGCTGGCTAATGTTAGCTAGTCAGCTAGCTTGTTGAATCGCGATTTTCGTAAATGAACTTTATGATTAAAAAAATAATTGTTTGTCTCTACATTAACTAACATTCCTGTCAACTGTACATGTTTCTGCATGATTCGTTATGACCTTATAATCCCTTACATTTGCCTCTCCTAGTATTTCTGCCCTCCATCTTTGCTGAAGAAAGTCGAACAAGTCACAAGTGCAACAGCAGCCTAGGAAGTTTAAGATTCGATGGAATGGTTGACGGAAAAAATAAATCACAGAAAAAATATATTGACTGATATTGATTTATTTAGGGGGGGACTAATGAATATTTTACTTTTAGTGACGTCCCTGATTCCTACCCTTTAAATTTTTGTCCGAAAATAAAACAAACATTTTACTCAACTGCGTTACCCACGCTAGTCAGCAGATGCCGGTGTGCGACTTTAAGGCCATGCTGCTAGTGTGAGGTATAATCTAGTGGACGGAACGTTTCTTTCAACAGCAACAGTTAGTCAGACACCTCGTTAGCTTGCTAGACAAAATAGCTGAACCAATAAAGCTCTTTAGACACTTTGGCCACCCTGTTTTAACCCCCCTTCTGTCGTCTAGTTAGTTATCCGATTTAATTTCATATTTATGGTGTTGTTGTTATTAGTCAGCTAGCGGGCTGGTTAAGTTAGCATTAGCCTAGCTAACATGCCCGACCATGCAGTCACTAAGCTACTCTCCATCTGCTAAAGACGAGGAGGATATCACAGTAAAACAAGAAGTAGAGGGTGAGGCCGTTACTGGTTGGTTAAGTTAGCATTAGCGAAAGAAAGAAGAGGAAGACGCGTTCAGATTGAAAGAGGAGGAGGATGTTACAGTAAAAGAAGAGGAGGATGCAGTTTATGGAGTGGAAGAGGAGATGACTGTTACATCGAAAAAGGAAGAAGAGGAGGAACCTGGATACCTGGGCCCGGTTTCCCAAACGCATCTTAAGGCATCCAATAGTTCTAACGGTGAACTTAGCCATAAGATGGTTTTGAGAAACCGTTCCCTGATGAACACTAGTAAGTACTGTCTTAAATACAGAGGCACAAACTCTGCAGTTGAACTGATGCTTGGTGTTAAAGCGGAAATCTGCAATTGCTACATCCATATTGTGAATATAACACATGCCGAATGAGCTTAGTTCAACTGTTTTTTTACTATAATGTTTAGAAACAATGTAAATCAACACTGTATCGTCTCAACATGGTTCAAACTATAATGTTGATATCATGGTTGGTCAGTCCTTGCATCCATAGGTCTGTCTGTCTGTAGTTAATTATCCAAAACAGTGGTGGAATGACAGACTTGTTATTGTTTCAACTGCAGATTGCTGGGTTGTGTGGGGTTTTTAAACAGCAACAAAATGGCTGCCCAGAGACCTGGTTTGGTAAACAGCTGAGGGTGGGGGAAGGAGAAGTGTAACCACTCTCAAATTCATAGAGAAGGATATTGTAGAAACCGTAACACAACACCTAGCGACCTCGTCAAGAAGTTCAGACATCTTGGCGTAACAGTTATAAGGTGTTGATTTGACAGTTGCTGGACCCAGGTTTGAGTTCAGCTCAGTGTTACCCCCAGAATTCACTACAGTATGAATACAAGGACTGGCCATGCATGAGGTCATAATGATAGTTTAACCAGGTGTCTAGGATATATAGTATATTCTAGAATTGCCCATGTAGATTTCCTGTGGGGGTTGTTATATAAATATTCATACACATAACTCATATAGTATACAGCGCTAAGCTAAACCGCCTGACTCAAGTCATCTTACGTACCCTTGCTAAAGCAGGAACTAGCTCACACAGCCAGCAATAAAACTACCCCTCTAAAACCATCCCCTCAGCTTGGTTGTCTCCCGACCCCAGGAAACAAAGACATTCCATCGCATGAACACATACACCCAGCCATAAAAACTGCCCCTCTACCTCACGAACCCCTGACACAAACATCTCCTAGTATAAACACATCTCCCCCCTCTACTGGTCGGGGGCTCAGAGAACAAGACTCTGTTCTGTACCATTGGGGCTCATGCTCTGGATTAGAGAAATTTGACAAATGGCTCACATTTCAATAACAAACACCTGAGACAGGTGGAAGAAAGATTTGGCATAACACACAGATTTGGTTCTGTGTACCACCCCCCGGTCCCAAGGTCTGTTGGAACGCTAAATCAGATTTTGAAAGCTAAGACAGCAAAAGTGTCTGGAAGAGTCATGCCTGGTCCACCAAGGGAGGGAGGTCATATGCCCGCCCTTGATGTACAACAAAGTATAATGTCTGATTATGTGAAAAAACTGACGGTTCTCTCTGCAGCACTCTCTACCCAGGTTCACAAGGTCCAGGAAGGGGAGCTGCCGGGGGACACGCCACCACTGAAGGTATAGGTTGGTGACTGGGGGAGGGTTAAAAGTCCACACGAGAAAGTGGCTGGAACCCAGGTGGACTGGACCGTACGAAGTGAAGGAGGTTACTTCACACTCAGTCCAGGTCAAAGGTAAATTAGGCGCACCTTGGCACCACCTTACACATTGCACCCTAGCCCCAACTCCTTCCAAAACACTGACCGAAGTCAGAGCTGATTTGAGCGGCCTAAATCGATTCCAAATGAAGACACTCCTTCCTCAGGTGATGCGGCATCAAACTCCGACTCCCCTGAAAAAGGAACCTCGCCCAGTTAGAGGGACATTTCTCCCTCCCTGGGTGAGGCTGGGGATATCTGGCCCTTTGTTTGTGATATTCCTACTGATCTTTGGGGTGTCCTTAGGCACTCTCACATGGTTAATAGAACAACAAACACATACTAAAGCATCAACCCTTCTCACCCCAACCCATATCCCTGATAACATTCCTAGCACCACTCCCTTCTATCTCAGACGCACCAAACGTAGCACTACACCTACAGACCCACCATGCACACCAGACAAGGTTAGAGGCACCACCTTATGTATACCCACGAATGCAACCACCACCATTGCACTATAGTTTTCACGTCTAATAGACGTGAAGAGGGGGATTTGTTATATAAATATTCATACACATAACTCATATAGTATACAGCGCTAAGCTAAACCCCCTGACTCAAGTCATCTTACGTACCCTTGCTAAAGCAGGAACTAGCTCACACAGCCAGCAATAAAACTACCCCCTAAAACCATCCCCTCAGCTTGGTTGTCTCCCGACCCCAGGAAACAAAGACATTCCATCGCATGAACACATACACCCAGCCATAAAAACTGCCCCTCTACCTCACGAACCCCTGACACAAACATCTCCTAGTATAAACACATCTCCCCCTCTACTGGTCGGGGGCTCAGAGAACAAGACTCTGTTCTGTACCAATGGGGCTCATGCTCTGGATTAGAGCAGGTCCGCCTCCAACTTTTTGGGACCAATCAGAAGACAAAAACGACAAGACTCTACCTACTTTATTCTATGTATAAAAATGAATGTAACTTTTGTATAAGGCCTCTTTTTCACCTGACTCCTTGCCGAGTTGTATGAACTAGATCCGTGCACATAAAACTGCAGGACAAGATATATATGAATGAGTGATGGTACAGAGCAGCATAGGCAAGATACAGTAGATGATATCGAGTACAGTATATACATATGAGATAAGTATGTAAACCAAGTGGCATAGTTAAAGTGGCTAGTGATACATGTATTACATAAGGATGCAGTCGATGATATAGAGTACAGTATCAACGTATGCATATGAGATGAACAATGTAGGGTAAGTAACATTATATAAGGTAGCATTGTTTAAAGTGGCTAGTGATATATTTACATCATTTCCCATCAATTCCCATGATTAAAGTGGCTGGAGTAGAGTCCGTGTCATTGACAGTGTGTTGGCAGTAGCCACTCAATGTTAGTGGTGGCTGTTTAACAGTCTGATGGCCTTGAGATAGAAGCTGTTTTTCAGTCTCTCGGTCCCAGCTTTGATGCACCTGTACTGACCTCGCCTTCTGGATGACAGCGGGGTGAACAGGCAGTGGCTCGGTGGTTGATGTCCTTGATGATCTTTATGGCCTTCCTGTAGCATCGGGTGGTGTAGGTGTCCTGGAGGGCAGGTAGTTTGCCCCCGGTGATGCGTTGTGCAGACCTCACTACCCTCTGGAGAGCCTTACGGTTGAGGGCGGTGCAGTTGCCATACCAGGCGGTGATACAGCCCGCCAGGATGCTCTCGATTGTGCATCTGTAGAAGTTTGTGAGTGCTTTTGGTGACAAGCCGAATTTCTTCAGCCTCCTGAGGTTGAAGAGGCGCTGCTGCGTCTTCCTCACGATGCTGTCTGTGTGAGTGGACCAATTCAGTTTGTCTGTGATGTGTATGCCGAGGAACTTAAAACTTGCTACCCTCTCCACTACTGTTCCATCGATGTGGATGGGGGGGTGTTCCCTCTGCTGTTTCCTGAAGTCCACAATCATCTCCTTAGTTTTGTTGACGTTGAGTGTGAGGTTATTTTCCTGACACCACACTCCGAAGGCCCTCACCTCCTCCCTGTAGGCCGTCTCGTCGTTGTTGGTAATCAAGCCTACCACTGTTGTGTCGTCCGCAAACTTGATGATTGAGTTGGAGGCGTGCTTGGCCACGCAGTCGTGGGTGAACAGGGAGTACAGGAGAGGGCTCAGAACGCACCCTTGTGGGGCCCCAGTGTTGAGGATCAGCGGGGAGGAGATGTTGTTGCCTACCCTCACCACCTGGGGGCGGCCCGTCAGGAAGTCCAGTATCCAGTTGCACAGGGCGGGGTCGAGACCCAGGGTCTCGAGCTTGATGACGAGCTTGGAGGGTACTATGGTGTTGAATGCCGAGCTGTAGTCGATGAACAGCATTCTCACATAGGTATTCCTCTTGTCCAGATGGGTTAGGGCAGTGTGCAGTGTGGTTGAGATTGCATCGTCTGTGGACCTATTTGGGCGGTAAGCAAATTGGAGTGGGTCAAGGGTGTCAGGTAGGGTGGAGGTGATATGGTCCTTGACTAGTCTCTCAAAGCACTTCATGATGACGGATGTGAGTGCTACGGGCGGTAGTCGTTTAGCTCAGTTACCTTAGCTTTCTTGGGAACAGGAACAATGGTGGCCCTCTTGAAGCATGTGGGAACAGCCGACTGGTATAGGGATTGATTGAATATGTCCGTAAACACACCGGCCAGCTGGTCTGCGCATGCTCTGAGGGCGCGGCTGGGGATGCCGTCTGGGCCTGCAGCCTTGCGAGGGTTAACACGTTTAAATGTCTTACTCACTTCGGCTGCAGTGAAGGAGAGACCGCATGTTTCCGTTGCAGGCCGTGTAAGTGGCACTGTATTGTCCTCAAAGCGGGCAAAAAATGATTTAGTCTGCCTGGGAGCAAGACATCCTGGTCCGTGACTGGGCTGGGTTTCTTCCTGTAGTCCGTGATTGACTGTAGACCCTGCCACATACCTCTTGTGTCTGAGCCGTTGAATTGAGATTCTACTTTGTCTCTGTACTGGCGCTTAGCTTGTTTGATAGCCTTGCGGAGGGAATAGCTGCACTGTTTGTATTCAGTCATGTTACCAGACACCTTGCCCTGATTAAAAGCAGTGGTTCGTGCCTTCAGTTTCACACGAATGCTGCCATCAATCCACGGTTTCTGGTTAGGGAATATTTTAATCGTTGCTATGGGAACGACATCTTCAACGCACGTTCTAATGAACTCGCACACCGTATCAGCGTATTCGTCAATGTTGTTGTCTGACGCAATACGAAACATCTCCCAGTCCACGTGATGGAAGCAGTCTTGGAGTGTGGAGTCAGCTTGGTCGGACCAGCGTTGGACAGACCTCAGCGTGGGAGCTTCTTGTTTTAGTTTCTGTCTGTAGGCAGGGATCAACAAAATGGAGTCGTGGTCAGCTTTTCCGAAAGGGGGCGGGGCAGGGCCTTATATGCGTCGCGGAAGTTAGAGTAACAATGATCCAGGGTCTTTCCACCCCTGGTTGCGCAATCGATATGCTGATAAAATTTAGGAGTCTTGTTTTCAGATTAGCCTTGTTAAAATCCCCAGCTACAATGAATGCAGCCTCCGGATAAATCGTTTCCAGTTTGCAGAGAGTTAAATAAAGTTCGTTCAGAGCCATCGATGTGTCTGCTTGGGGGGATATATACGGCTGTGATTATAATCGAAGAGAATTCTCTTGGTAGATAATGCGGTCTACATTTGATTGTGAGGAATTCTAAATCAGGTGAACAGAAGGATTTGAGTTCCTGTATGTTTCTTTCATCACACCATGTCACGTTGGCCATAAGGCATACGCCCCCGCCGTAAGAAGTAATCAGGTATTTTATGACATTTCCACTGGATCAGAGCATTACATTTTTCCCTTTTATGCTGAGTGGTTATCGAAAGGGCGAGAGCTGGAAATATTTTATGAAAATGCTTTGTGGAACTATTGTCATTCGCAATTGATTTTAATAAGACTTAGTTTACTTGCTGTTTGAGGTGAAGAAAAATTACTTTGAGAAGCTCCACCACTCATTAGTGGTGGTGCATTAAGACAATCAGAAATACTATCAAACATCCCCAAATGGGCACATTTATAGGCCTACATTTGTGTGCATGCCAGGTAGACTAGTCCTACTACTATATGCGTAATCAGGTGTGCGTCCTCACTCAACATTGACAAGAGTGTTTCAAACAAAAGACAATGAATAAATTGAAAAAACTGACGCATCTTGTAGGGTCAGGTCTGGGTGGTCTGCCAGGGGCCGCTAAATCCAATGGTTTTAACAGAGTCATCTTGTAATCCAAGATGGCGTAGCACTAAGAACTGTTTGATTTAAATGTTTTTTGTTGTGTATATACTGCAATATATTTCAATCTTTTTCCATTTTAAAATTAAATATACCTTCCAGCCACCCGCCTGACCCAATGTAATACAGATCTGCTATTTCTTTTTAACCTTATAGCTAGAACCTCCATTAGAAGCTAACCAGCTAATTAGCTACTAGCTTTTTAGCTTTTTAGTCATTGTTAGCCACTGCCACAGCCTTTACCTTTTTAGCTCAGACACCAGCCGCTTTTAGCCTGGATAATACCTGCCAGTCTGCACAGCGCGATATCAACCCTGAGCATACCGGGACTGATTTTCTCCACTACATCACCGTATTCCTGCCTTAAGCTCTGGACCATTACACCGGATAATCGCAGCCAGCTAGCTGCCACTGAGTGGCCCAGCCTCGAAGCTAGCCTTGAGCCATGCCCATCTCCCGGTCTGCTCAGTGGACCCTATGATCACTCGGCTACACAGATGATGCCTCCCAGACTCTTCACTAAGATGACTAGAAGCCACGACATTACCGGATTCCTGCCGTAAGCTCTGGACCTTTGCACCAGATTGGCTATTGTGGCTAACACCCTTTTCCTGAAACTAGCACCAGTTAGCCTCGAGACAGGTGCATCTCCTGGCTAGCAAACAAAATGACTCCAGCTACAATACCTCTTGCCAATTGGTCTGGATCCTTTGTCGACATGGAGCCCCGCAGATCCATCACGACTGGTCTGCCGACACAATTACGTCCGATGTGCCCTCAACCAGCCTTTGCCAGACGTCAGTGACGCCGTTGTCCCTAAGCTATCACCAGTTAGCCTCAAGCCAGGCGCATCTCCCGGCTAGCGTAGTAATAACTACCTAATGGCTTCCCTGGTTCATATATTGCTGTTCATTGGACCCTATGATCACTTGGCTACTTAGCTGATGCCTGCTGTACTGTTCATTAATCAAGGTACTCCATTTTGTTTATTGTGTTTATCTGTCAGCCCCAGCCTCGAACTCAGGACCTGTGTGTCGTTAACTGACCCTCTCTGCCCATTGTCGTGTCTTTGGCTATGCCGGATTAAGTGATATGACATGCTATTCTATAAAATAATTCCTCTGTAATTAATATTACCTGATTGAGCTAATCATGTAAATGTAATTAACTAGAGAGTCTGGGCACCACGAAAGAAGATTTATAGAGCTGTTATCTTCCGAATAAACTCTTAAAGGCCTAGTAATATTTTACATCAATAGCAGTCAATATTAATCGTCACCTTAATTCAGACTCATCTGAAAGTTGTAAATTCTTGGTTATTTTCACGAACCCTGGCTAGCAAGTTGAATCAGCAATACAAAATTGTGTTTAATTATTTATTTACTAAATACCTAACTAACACACATAATTAATCATAACTTGATTACAAATTACGTCATAAAGCAAAACGTCCCTAGCGGGCGGAACAGATATGACAGCTTGTTACACAAAAGAAAAGGGGCTGGGTTTGAGTGAAAGAGCGGGAAGACTGAGTAGCAAAGGAAGGAGCTGTGCTATCGTAAATACAGTATCTTATGCAATCTAAATGACTGCCCATTTGGAAAAGGAAAATGCAATAAATATTTACTCTGAGCTGCGCTTCGGTAGGTTGGTGGTAGATGGAAGGCCGTGTTACCAAACCGAGTCCTTTGTCCTTTTGAAGAATGTCTCTGGTGGTCAATTGGATACGTTGTCGTAACGTTGTTGTGTGATAGATGGGATACTCTCTGTTCCTTCCTAACCCTCGTTTGCAACTGCTGTTGCTAACTCAATGGCTAAGAGGTATCACTTCTGTAGTGAATAAGAGTCTATAGTTCATACCATTCGCACCCAAAGCTCACGCTGAGGTTGGCTTAGTACTGTAGTTGACATGTTTGTCCTTTTAACGCAGAGGCTGCTGACCTCACCTACTTGGAAGACAAGGTTACATATTCGTCAAGGCTTTATATAGTGGAGCAAGAAGTGTGTCTGAAAAGTTTTATAAACCATGTCTCGTCACAGGGGCGGGCCACTGATTGAGCAGAGCCCCAACCTCATGAAAACCCAATTCTCATATTTTAGAAGCTAAAATCATATTTCATCCCATCACGAATAATTTCATATTCAAACATTTAAGTTGAACAACAATTCCATGTAAATCTGATAACTCTGATGTGTAGACTTTCCACTGTACAGTTTGTCATATCATTGATGAGTGTCTCAGGTGACAACCGAACTGACATCAAATTCATTAAGTTCCACCTCATATGTGTCGTGGAGGATCGTTACAAAATATAACACTTACAAGAACTAGTGAATTCCATATAGGCTTTTAATACAAACATATCAGAAGCCTAGACTGTCCGTGGAACACACCCTTTTCCAGAGCACTCGCTCTGATTTATACACATACAACATATGAGTCCATCCCACATGCAAATGAAGTTACTTCCCTCAGTCCATCTGCCACCATTATCTTTCAATCTGTGCTTCCTGCTTGTTCATGCCCAATAATGGTGACAGGACCTCTTCATGGGCCTCTTATGTTTAGCTTGTCCTTATTAGGACTAGTAGACTATGTGTCTCTTCTCTTCATGTCCTAAAAATATATGCCCTATGTCTATAGTCCATCCATTGGTCATTTGGCTGACCCCCTCCTTTGTGTGTCCCTCTGACCTTGGTATGTCCAGCTGTCCTATGCTCTCATGGCCTTACTTTGGTTTCCTGTCCTATACAATAGACTATGCATTTTACACTTAGAGGGCATTTGCCATTCTAGTATCTTCCTCTTGTTTGTCCCTATATGTACAGCTTGCTCCCACAAATCCCTCCTCTGGTGCTAATTTAGCACCAAAAAACTACACTAAAAGGACATATAGGGTGGAGGCCAATACCAACAGTTGACAAAAACATTAACAAAAATAAAGCTTACAAATCACCTGGCCCAAACACCTCCAGATCCAATTTGAAACATAAAACACTTACAAAACCCAACTAGACCAAACATCTCCAAACAATAACATAGATAGGAGTAAAATATCTAGTCTGTAAAGAATAAAACACTTATAATCAATCATTATATTGTGAAGAATCAATGAGCATGTAGTATGCCCACACATCCAGAAACTATAAGCTATTCCTTAATCCTGATTCTTTAACAATTCAAGATATAATGTTACTTGAGTTATATTACCACATTTTACCTTTGTGTTTTACAATCATTACTTTATCAAATTAACTAACTCCTGCAGTTTCTATCACCCAAATAGTTTATTCAATTAACTATAGTGTTTCCCACATCCATCCCATTATCTCGATAGCTGTAGAAACATTAATTTTTCCCCTTTCTTTTATTTTTAGTAAACCCATCATTATGAGGATCATTCAATTCAGTTCTTATGTTGCACATTCATGTTCTCCCAACATATTTTTATTTAATTCACTTCTGCCTTTAGTGTTACCTAGTGCCAAACTGCATTCTATGTTACACAAAGGAATGTAGTATTTTCTCTGAATACATTGAACATTTTACATTTAACACATTCTTCAAATGATGCAAGTTCAGGTACTATCAAAAGATCAGACAAAGGTGATCTGCTACACAAAATACAATTGTCCATCCTATGTTTGTTTGCTGTATACTTAACCAATTCGTACCACTCATTCTTCACTACTTCTTCTTGTGTGGTGTCCTTGAGTGGTTCTGATTCTGAGATATATGTCGCTTTTACAATGTTTTTGTCTTGAGGTATATCATTAGAGTTTGTCAATAAGTTCCAAATGTCAGTGAAGAACCCTCCTGGTTCTGATGCTTCAGGTTTCTTTGTGGGTACAGTGGACTGCTTGGTAAGGGCAGTTGATGTTATCTTAGTGGTAGCTACTGTGGTCTTCACAGTAGCTTCCACTGTTGTTGTCGTTCTAGCTACCACAGGCTCTTCCTGTTTAGGTATTGGCGTAGGACCAATTCTAATGACTGAGGTGCTACTCCCTTCGGTCAATGTTGTTCTTGTTATTTCAACTATTAATTCTTCACCTTCAACTGGTTCAATCTGATTCATGGTGAGCACCCACTCGTCTACTTTGGTTAACGTCAGGTCACATCCTTTTGGGTCCCAAATTACTTCTCCCTTCATTTGATGATGTGTCCATCCACAGAATGCAATCTCAAGTAGAGGCTTGATCCTTTTGATTGAGATTGTCTTCTGTTCTCCTGTTTCAGTTATGTGTTGAGGTGGAACAGAGATTCTAAACTTGTCAGTCTTTTTAGATTGTTTGGCTGGTTCCTCTCTTCTCTTCCTGTTTCCACCCTACATCTTGATTGTGCGTGAGTCTGTTGTTTCTATACTAGCATTCACTCTTACTTCTGTTTTGTCAATGTCATTGTTCTTCTGTGGTTCTAACTTCAAGTGTCTGTTAAGGAGACCATTCAAGAGCTGAAAAGTCAATTGTGGGGAAATCCCCATTTTCTTCAGCTTGCGGGACTTTTCCTCCTCTTTGTGGGGTCTCTCCTTCTGTTCCTTGTGAGGCCTCTCCTCCTCTTTCTTCCCATGAGGCTCCCTCCTCAGGCCTGGACTGGACTTCCATCTGGAAGGGTATCAATTTCAGGGAAGAGATGTTCCCATTTTGCAGGTGGTACTTCGGGGTCCCACTGTGGAGGGCTTCTGTCAAAGAGGTCTGCCACAACAGGTATGTCATCAAGAGTATCAGGCATGTTACTCCCTCCCATCCCTGGACTCTCTGGCCCCACAGGAGTAAATTCTGGTTGTTCGCAGGTTCTCTCTCCAGTGTTGTCTCTCCTTCGTCTTCTTCTGGGTGCATTAGGCAATGCACCTGTCATATTTTGGCTTTCACTTGGTCTGCTGTTCTCTTGGCTCCTCCCTGGCGTCTCGATTGCTTTCACTGTTCCTGCTCCTTCCGAGCTCCTGCCTGATGGATCAGCATCCTCTGTGTCTTCATCTCTATATGGTTGTGTCCTTCTTTCTGTTGGGACTCAGGTGCAGTGATTCAGATGGTACCATGGTACCACGTCTTGCTTCCTTTCACTTGGACGGCCGTGTTTGTTGCTGCGGCCTCCTCGTAGGGTCCTTCTCTCCTCGGTTGATCCCACTTCCTCCGGAACACTCGAACATAGACTAGATCTCCTGGTATCACTGGGAGAGGTCCTTCTGGTCCCCTTGGATCATCAGACGTGGAACCTCTCGTCCTGGTTCAGGTTTCTGCCTTCTTTCTGTGAGGCATTTAGACTTAGAGACTTATGGCATTTGTTCTATGATTACACCATACATTCTCTTACTTCCATCACTCATCACACAACAAACTGACATTCCAGCTGAAGCTGGCGAACCCTTCTCCATCTGGTTTCCTAAACATAAGACTTGGAAAGCAAAGGACAGAACATAACAGTATTGACAATGTTATGTGTTATGCATGAATATATTCATGAATACTGAAATCTGAGACCATGACAATTCCCACTCTCTCTTCACCTGACTCTATGCCTCCAGGATACTTTTCTGCTGGACTCCACAAAAATGAAAGCCCTGAAAAGCTTCCTCATGCTTCCACCCAGTCTTCCCCTTTCGGCCCCAGGTTCTGAGAGGTGTTCCCAAATCATGTCATTTTTTACTTAGTTCCCCATCTGCTCTATTTCAACTAATAAGCATGTGCATAACCTTAATCAACATCATTTCTTCTTGAAGTAATTCAACACTGTATCTGCTTTCACATCAAGCCTTCAACATGTTGTTTAGAGTACAACTACCCTAACATCTATCCTTTTTCACATGATGCATTAACAAATAAAACAAGTAACCCCAAACTCAATCCAGTATGTCTACAGTGGAATCTAGTCTTTCTCTCTTTCTCTGGTTCCACGTCCTCTGTCATGGTGTTTTCAAGTTCACCCATTATTCAGCTGGACCTTACTTCTTGTGAGACTTATGCACCCACCAAAGAGAGACATGACGATCTTTACCACTGCAGGTGCTGTAAGAAGTATACCCCCAGCCTGGTGTATCTTAATGTACACTCAGTCTCCAGAATTCAGCCCATGCCCTTCCATCTGGCCTCTTATGTGCTGTTTTTTTCCTGAGGATATACACACTAACACATGGGTTATTTCCTGACAACAGACTTTCTTCTTATAGCAAGATCACTAAATCTTAATTTTTAAATAACAGCCCTATGTAAACATTCTGTCTCAAATACCTTGCCTCCTGCCACAAAAATATTCATAATGATAGCCAAATTATGGTCCCTACAGCAACTGCTGTAAGAATAACATGTAATCAGTCAAGTGTCTTCCAGTTGGAAGAATATCCAATCCTCACAAAACTAAGTCCTAAGTTTCTTAAACTTTTGCTCTAGTGTTCAAAATGCCACCACTTATTTATTTTACCATAATCTAGGTATGTGTATTGTTCTATTTACTTTAGAATTGTCCCTATATTTTATATCCCTATATTTTTACAAGACCAACTGTCCTTCCTTTTCTGTGAGTTATCTCGTCTATTAATATACATTGTTTCTAGAAATAACACCCCTCCGCTACCATAACCTTCATATATGAGCCCCCAATGTAGTTACAGTTTTTCTAACCCATAACACATAAGTCACTACTCCTAATTTCCTTCCATAGTTTGATACATACTTAAACATTCTCAAATCATTTTTAGTCAATTTGTATCAGTCCCTCCTCAGGAACAATATACACACTTATTTTCCTCAAAACAAAAATAAATTGACCAAACAAGAAAAATTGAAAAGTAAATTATAATAACTGCATATTTGCAATAAATTACCACTATTTGTAATGTAATTAAACCTGGGAAAACGTCCATCCGTTTCGTTCTATGCCCATGTTATGTTGGTCTCTTTCTTCTTCATCCTTGGGTGTTATCACACAACAGACTATACCTTTTATTCAATTACTTATATCATTCCAATTACAATGACATTGTATAACAAAAGAAACAAAAACCTTTAATCTAATATTCTGTCAATTCTGTCAATCACCCTGTCTCAGGATTAGTTTCCAGAGCTTCCCTAGGCCTAGAAAATTTAAACAGTTCTATATCCAAATCATAACTAAATGTTGTTTATAAATTGTCCAACCCAATATTCAGGATAATAGTCCTTAGTGCTTACTTTAACTCAAATTTGACCTTCTCAATTCAATACACATCATCCCTTTAATAATTAACATTATACTAAAAACTTTTAGTACCAGTAATATCTATTTTCCAATACACCCTTTTGTCTCTGTTTTTCTGTCATGAATGGCCTGGTAATAAAAGGTCATTACCCCAATACCCTTTAGTCTTTCTTCTCCCAGCACATATCATTCCAGCATGTCTATTTTAGATACAGTTCACAGGTCATCAGACACAGTTGCCCCTCACTATTCAGCCAGTAGGGTGGGTTTGAGTTTCACACACACTTGTTGTGGTGATAATCTCTCCCATGCATTAAAGCATTCTGACGTCACCTTCCATGATAACTCCCTTATTCTACTGGCGATCTTTCAGACGAGTTACAGATTATGTAGTTATTAATTTAACCCTCGCAGAGACCCCCACTCCAATATACCATTTGGAGTAACTGTTATCCCTTGTAACATATATTTCCCTTTTATATGCAGAATGAACAAAGCACATTTGTATTTACCCAAAGCCCGTAACCCCAGGGAACTGATCATTTCTCCTATGAACCCATGTTAAATAAAAAATAAAAACCTATTTGAGTAACTAGTTCATTTAAGATTACAACTCTTCATCATTTTCCCAAGGAAATAATATAATTTCAAAGTGATTGTACACTTTGAATAGAGACTGGTGTTTCTCAATCATTTTATAATTAAATCCCACATGTTCCAACAATTTCTAGTGAAGTTGATCAGTCTTCACGGGAAATTCTTAGGATTCAGGGCATTTGACACCATTAAAAATGTTTCCACTCCCTTTTCTTTAGAAACAACTTAAATATATTTTCAAAAACATTTCCATCCTTCTGCATACCCAATTTGAAACTGAATTGAAAAAACCCCTTCCAAAATAAATCCACTATTGCATATTCATTCACGGTATAAGGTGTATACCTACTAGTGTACCATAGGTCAAGAACACACAGGAACTGGCCTCACTTATCCGGAACTCCAGTTGTAGCCTTATCCAGATACTAACACTTTTAAAGTGGCCGAATATCTCTAACTGCTTTCCTCAGTACCGCAGTCTCCAATGACATTTTGACCAGAGAAAATGAAACCCCTTTTTTCTGGAAAAGAAATGTACATTTCGTTAACATTCACAATGTTACCTTTTAAATCAGCAAGCCAATAGCATTACATATATGTTGATTTTATTCTATAAGCGTCTTAGCAGTTTCAGAGAATGACGGTATAGAATGTCTAACAAAATTAAAATCCCCTTACTTTTCCTGAAAATGTGATAAAAGTTTTAGCCATGCACAGAACGCATAGTTTCTTCCTGATCCCAGGTTATCTGGATCTTGCCCTCAGATATTGATAACACCAATATGTTACATTTTGCTTTTCTTCTAACTAATTTTACCAAGTTGGTGATTTCTCATATACGTTTATTTTCCATCTTTTGACACTAATAACAAATTCTCCACGTATTTTATCACCACTGAAAATATTGTTTCAATGGTAAATGATTCCAAGTGGGACTATTTGTAAATCCCATCGGTATCTTACTAGAAGTTAGGTAAAACGTGATCTAGTACGTAATTCATCACATATATACTGTAATCTCTTTGAACCACTTATTGATTGATCAGAGACTATACACCGCTTGGTGAAAATTCCATTCTTAATAACCTCAAAACGATTAGTGTTGCTCTTTTGAAAAGGATGCAAACTCCTGTATAGCGGCATTCTCTGCTACCGCACTAAGTTCCAGTGTCACCTTACACTCATTTCCCCCCATACTTGTTAGCTCCTCATCTACCACTTCTTACGCTTAGATATTTTCTATAGCTCTGCTAACCACTCGCACGTCTGCGAGGGCAAGCAGAATCATATCTGTCCCCCATCGTAATGTTTTTTCTGATGATAGAATGTTGACATCAGAACGCTGGTAAATTGAGCTTCTTATTATGATTTTATGTGATTGTTCCAATTCCTAATTGCCTCCCTGAATCGTTTATTTTATTTATCCTGTTTACCGGGTAATGTTGTCCTCCATTATCCAGTTTGCTCTTTCATATTCAAGCCGAATTTGGTAGAATTCACGTGCGCTTCTTTCAGCGACTCCATGGCTTTATTAAATTCCGCTATCTCTGTGTGCTTGGGAGAAACAGTCCGTTTGTTGCCATGCTACTATTTATTTTTCCTAAACACTCCCATCGCATTATACACCTTTTATTTACTATTTTCCAAGGTAGAGCTACCCTACTTTCCCAAATAATAATTTATTAGTCACCTCACTTAATTTCTCCTATCAAAGCCTACTTTATAATGTCTACACTTTCTTATCTCTTTATTTATCCGCTTGCTATATTCTCTCTTAGCCTATTTTACTGTTTAATTCCTGATTAATGGGTTTTAGTGAAACAAAGTCTCTCCTTTCCTTCAGGCTATGTTTAAATTGCAGCCGCTGTTGCTACAGAGTGCCAGAGTCGCCTGCTGTTTTCCTCCTATTTCGTTTACAGGGCTCGTGATATTTTAAAATTCTTTCTTCCTACTTCACATCCGTTATATACTATCCGTGCCTTGTTTAATACCTCTTTTTAACACCTATTGTATTTTTTTACAATGGTCGTTTAACACATTATCACGCAATGGTTTTATCCTTATTTTTACCTTTTGCTCAATGTTTATCGATTTCGTTCCCTTTGTCTAGCGATAGTTAAGAGTGACTCCCCTTAATTTATTACTGTCACAGAAAGACTCCGCTGTCCCTCCTCTGGACCTCCTCTGGCACGACACACACACAACCTGTTCTTCTTCCTTTCACCACAGAGAATTCGCATTCATGCGTTTTATTTCCATTAATTCAGTTTCTTTATTCACATTTGTTCACACACACCCTTCGTTTGACCTAAAAGCGAACTATAGTTTCTTACCTACTGACTTAATTCACTTCCTCAATATAAGCCGGTATTATCTTTTTTTTCCCGCATCCCCTTCGTTTTACCTAAAACGACCTATAGTTTTACCTCCTAACTTAATTTACTTCCTCTACATAAGCCGGTATTATCCTATAGGATTTATTTTGCAGTTGAACCCAGCAAACTCGGGTCAGAGTTCTTCCGCTTCCTATATATTCACCCGAACAGACCCTCCTGTCGTGAATATCCCACCCAATTTTTCCTTTTTAAAGGGCGGTATCGTGGGCTTTCTAACTACTTATTTATGCAGATCTCCATTCTTTTAGAGCTGTATTCATAAGTAACCTGTCCATTCAGTCCTTCTACTAACTTTATTGAAGCGGTATTACAGGATTTTTAATTAGAGCAATATTGTGGCGTGACCTACCGATTTACAGACCCCCGTTTAGCCAGACGGAGCGTTTTATCCGCAGGATTTATTTAGCAGTTGAACCCAGCCAAATCGGGTCAGAGTTCCGCTCCCTATCTATTCACCTGAGCAGTCCCTCTTTCTTCTTAGAGGCGGTAACCGTGAATACACCACCCAAGCAGACCCCTTTCTAATCTTTTTCTTAAAGGGCGGTATTCGTGGATTTTTCTACTTATTTTCTTTATACGTTTATGACCCTATGAGCAGGCAGCAGCTGCCCCACACCAGGCCAGGCAGCTCAGCCAGAGAGCGCAAACAACCGCACCTAGTCAAGCCACACAAGGTCCCCAAATGAATGGCTCGGTGAGAGGGGCAGTCCGAATCACACACACCCAACACAGGTCGCCCGCTCAGGTTGATTGGGCTGTGTTTACGCACATCCCAAAACAGATCCTGAGACAGTCGAGCCTGGTCAAGTAGAATCAGACGGAACAACTCCTCCCAATCAAACCAGACCATTCGAACGGTCCGACCAGAACGGGTGCAAGCCCCCTCCGCTAAACGCCCGACACCCGCAAGGTTCACAGCCCCTACTCACTTAGTCCTTACACCTGCACATATATATGTTTATTTATTTATTTTTAACAACCCCCAAAATCACACATGCATGCAATTCATTGAATTCAAAAGTTCTTCAACATTTACTGGGTTTTTAGGAAATTTTAAAGAGATACCTACGTGATGCCCTTCTCGCTGAGACAGGACCTCTGAAGCAATCTATACAAACATTTCAACTACGTAAGAACAAGCTTACCTTTTTATAGTTGTGTGGCCACATTTGTTTGCAAGATTGTCCAAAGAAACTATCACCAGCCCGGAATGTCACTCCGTAGTCCCTGTCCCTCCTGGCAAGCTCACCAAGTTATGTTGTGGAGGATCGTTACAAAATATAACACTTACAAGAACTTGTGAATTCAATATAGGCTTTTAATACAAACATATCAGAAGCCTAGATGGTCCGCGGAACACACCCTTTTCCAGAGCACTCGCTCTGATTTATACACATACAACATATGAGTCCATCCCACATGCAAATGAAGTTACTTCCCTCAGTCCATCTGCCACCATTATCTTTCAATCTGTGCTTCCTGCTTGTTCACGTCCAATAACGCCATATCTGCTTTCAGTCAAGTTATAATGGTGACAGGACCTCTTCATGCCCCAAAAATAATACATGCCCATCTTATCCTATGGGCCCCTTATGTTTAGCTTGTCCTTATTAGGACTAGTAGACTATGTGTCTCTTCTCTTCATGTCCTAAAAATATATGCCCTATGTCTATAGTCCATCCGTTGGTCCCCCTCCTTTGTGTGTCCCTCTGACCTCGGTATGTCCAGCTGTCCTGTGCTCTCATGGCCTTACTTTGGTTTCCTGTCCTATACAATAGACTATGCATTTTACACTTAGAGGGCATTTGCCATTCTGGTATCTTCCTCTTGTTTGTCCCTATATGTACAGCTTGCTCCCACATATGCTCAATTGGTCAGCCAACGTCATGACACCGTTCATCACCATTTTACTGGTTGTTGTTGTCTTAGCTAGCTCTCCCAATCAACACCTGTGACTGCTTTATTTCTCTCTAATATCAATATAGCTTTTATACTGTTGTTTAGGTAGTTATAATTGTTTTATTTTACTGCGGAGCCCCTAGTCCTAATCAACATGCCTCAGAGAACTCTTTTGTCACACCTCCCACACTTGCAGTGACCACACCTAGCATAACTGGTGCCTCCAGAGATGTAACCTCTCTTATCGTCACTCAATGCCTCGGTTTACCTCCACTGTACTCACACCCTACCATACCCCTGTCTGTACATCATGCCTTGAATCTATCCGACCACGCCCAGATATCTGCTCCTTTTATTCTCTGTTCCCAACGCACTAGACGACCAGATCTGATAGCCTTTAGCCGTACCCTCATCCTACTCCTCTGTTCCTCGGTTGATGTAGAGGTTAACCCAGGCCCTGTGTGTCCCCAGCGCTCTCATTTGTTGACTTCTGTAACCCTAAAAGCCTTGGTTTCATGCATGTTAACATCAGAAGCCTCCTCCCTAAGTTTGTTTTACTCACTGCTTTAGCACTCTCCACCAACCTTGATGTCCTTCCCGTGTCTGAATCCTGGCTTTGGAAGGCCACCAAAAATTCTGATATTTCCATCCCCATCTACAACATTTTCCATCAAGACAGAACTCCCAAAGGGGGAGGAGTTGCAATCTCGCCTGCAAAGTTCTATCATACTTTCCAGGTCCATGCCCAAAAAGTTTGAGCTTCTAATTAAAAAAATTAATCTCACCAGAAATAAGTCTCTCACTGTTGCCGCCTGTTTCAGACCCCCCTCAGCTCCCAGCTATGCCCTGGACACCATATGTGAATTGATTGCCCCCCATCTATCTTCAGAGTTAGTTCTGTTAGGTGACCTAAACTGGGATATGCTTAACACCCCGTCCTTCTTACAATCCAAGCTAGATGCCCTCAATCTCACACAAATTATCAAGGAACCCACCAAGTACAACCCTAAATCTGTAAACATGGGCACACTCATAGATATCCTGACCAACTTGCCCTCCAAATGCACCTCTGCTGTTTTCAATTAGGATCTCAGCGATCACTGCCTCGTTGCCTGCATCCGTTATGGGTCCGCGGTCAAACGACCACCCCTCATCACTGTCAAACACTCCCTAAAACACTTCTGCATGCAGGCCTTTCTTATCGACCTGGCCCGGATATCCTGGAAGGATATTGACCTCATCCCGTCTGTAGGGGATGCCTAGTTGTTCTTTAATTGTAATTGACTCACCACCTTAAATGAGCATGCCCCTTTAAAAAAATGTAGAACTAAGAACAGATATAGCTTGGTTCACTCCAGAACTGACTGCCCTCGACCAGCACAAAAACATCCTGTGGCGTACTGCACTAACAGCTCCCCACCCCCCGCAGATACTTCCCCAAGCCTCCCTAGCTTCTCCTTCACCAAAAACCAGATAGCTGAAGTTCTGAAAGAGTTGCAAAACCTGGACCTTTACAAATCAGGGTGGCTAGACAATCTGGACCCTCTCTTCCTAAAATTATCCGCCGCCATTGTGGCAACCCCTATTACCAGTATGTTCAACCTCTCTTTCGTATTGTCCAAGATTCCTAAAGATTGGAACGCTTCCGTGGCCATCCCCTCTTCAAAGGGGTTACACTCTAGACCCAAACTGTTAGACGTATAAAGTGCCTTGCGAAAGTATTCGGCCCCCTTGAACTTTGCGACCTTTTGCCACATTTCAGGCTTCAAACATAAAGATATAAAACTGTATTTTTTTGTGAAGAATCAACAACAAGTGGGACACAATCATGAAGTGGAACAACATTTATTGGATATTTCAAACCTTTTAACAAATCAAAAACTGAAAAATTGGGCGTGCAAAATTATTCAGCCCCTTTACTTTCAGTGCAGCAAACTCTCTCCAGAAGTTCAGTGAGGATCTCTAAATGATCCAATGTTGACCTAAATGACTAATGATGATAAATACAATCCACCTGTGTGTAATCAAGTCTCCGTATAAATGCACCTGCACTGTGATAGTCTCAGAGGTCCGTTAAAAGCGCAGAGAGCATCATGAAGAACAAGGAACACACCAGGCAGGTCCGAGATACTGTTGTGAAGAAGTTTAAAGCCGGATTTGGATACAAAAAGATTTCCCAAGCTTTAAACATCCCAAGGAGCACTGTGCAAGCGATAATATTGAAATGGAAGGAGTATCAGACCACTGCAAATCTACCAAGACCTGGCCGTCCCTCTAAACTTTCAGCTCATACAAGGAGAAGACTGATCAGAGATGCAGCCAAGAGGCCCATGATCACTCTGGATGAACTGCAGAGATCTACAGCTGAGGTGGGAGACTCTGTCCATAGGACAACAATCAGTCGTGTATTGCACAAATCTGGCCTTTATGGAAGAGTGGCAATAAGAAAGCCATTTCTTAAAGATATCCATAAAAGTGTTGTTTAAAGTTTGCCACAAGCCACCTGGGAGACACACCAAACATGTGGAAGAAGGTGCTCTGGTCAGATGAAACCAAAATTGAACTTTTTGGCAACACTGCAAAACGTTATGTTTGGCGTAAAAGCAACACAGCTCATCACCCTGAACACACCATCCCCACTGTCAAACATGGTGGTGGCAGCATCATGGTTTGGGCCTGCTTTTCTTCAGCAGGGACAGGGAAGATGGTTAAAATTGATGGGAAGATGGATGGAGCCAAATACAGGACCATTCTGGAAGAAAACCTGATGGAGTCTGCAAAAGACCTGAGACTGGGATGGAGATTTGTCTTCCAACAAGACAATGATCCAAAACATAAAGCAAAATCTACAATGGAATGGTTCAAAAATAAACATATCCAGGTGTTAGAATGGCCAAGTCAAAGTCCAGACCTGAATCCAATCGAGAATCTGTGGAAAGAACTGAAAACTGCTGTTCACAAATGCTCTCCATCCAACCTCACTGAGCTCGAGCTGTTTTGCAAGGAGGAATGGGAAAAAATTTCAGTCTCTCGATGTGCAAAACTGATAGAGACATACCCCAAGCGACTTACAGCTGTAATCGCAGCAAAAGGTGGCGCTACAAAGTATTAACTTAAAACCTGTTAAGCCTCCCCCCTACTTTTTCGGAAATTCTGTTAAAAATCGCGCAACATTTTGGCGTCCTGCTACTCAGGCCAGGAATATAGTATATGCATATGATTAGTATGTGTGTATAGAAAACACTCAGACGTTTCCAAAACTGTTTAAATCACGGCTGTGACTATAACAGAACGTCTGTTTCATCGAAAAGCGCAGGAAAATCTGATCACTGGAGATGGAAAAAATATCCATGCGCCACTCCCAGGAATTGTTAAAGGTGAACCGTATTAAATGAGGCCGAGCTTGCAGTACCTACAGCTTCCACAGGATGTATAGAGTCTCCTCATTTGATTCTGATTTGATTCTTGGTAGATCCGACCAAAGGGAACCGATTCCTCCGACCACCAACCTGAGGCATTGTCTCTGTGTTTTTCCGGACATTTTTCCACACGACCAACTATCGAATTTACATCGCCTCCTGATGATTTTTATAGCTTATTAACGTGTAGTTATACCTAAAGTTGCATTAGAAAGGTATTTCAAGTGTTTTGTGAAAGTTTATCGTCGAATTTTTAACTTTAAAAATGACGTTACGTTATGAAACGCTATTTTTTTCCGTTTATCACACAGTCTTCATAGATCGATATCTAGGCTATATATGGACCGATTTAATCCAAAAAAGACCCAGTATTGATTATGGGACATCAAGGTGTGCCAAGAAAGAAGATGGTCAAAGGTAATTAATGTTTTATATTTTATTGTGCGGTTTGTGTAGCGCCGACTATGCTAATTCTTTTGTTTACATCCCCTACGGGTCTTTTGGGGTGTTGCATGCTATCAGATAATAGCTTCTCATGCTTTCGCCGAAAAGCATTTTAAAAATCTGACTCGGTGGCTAGATTCACAATGACTGTAGCTTTATTTCAATACCAAGCATGTGTATTTTAATGAACGTTTGCATTTTAACTAATACTATTAGCGTGTAGCGTAGCGCATTTGCATTTCCAGAGCTCTAGGTGGGACGTCTGCGTCTCAAGTAGGCTCAAGAGGTTATTAAGGGGGCTGAATAATTTTGCACGCCCAATTTTTCAGTTTTTGATTTATTAAAAATGTTTGAAATATCCAATAAATGTCGTTCCACTTCATGATTGTGTCCCACTTGTTGTTGATTCTTCACAAAAAAATACAGTTTTATATCTTTATGTTTGAAGCCTGAAATGTGGCAAAAGGTCGCAAAGTGCAAGGGGGCCGAATACTTTCGCAAGGCACTGTATATCCATCCTGCCCTGCCGTTCAAAAGTCTTTGAAAGTCAAGTTAACAAACAGATCACTGACCACTTTGAATCCCACCATACCTTCTCCGCTGTGCAATCCAGTTTCCGAGCTGGTCACGGGTGCACCTCAGTCACGCTCAAGGTACTAAACGACATAACAGCCATCGATAAAAGACAATACAGTGCAGCCGTTTTCATCAACCTGGCCAAGGCTTTCGACTCTGTCAATCACCGTATTCTTATCGGCAGACTCAACAGCCTTCGTTTCTCAAATGACTGACTCGCCTGGTTCACCAACTACTTCTCAGACAGAGTGCAGTGTGTCAAATCGGAGGGCCTGCTGTCCGGACCTCTGGCAGTCTCTATGGAGATACCACAGGGTTCAATTCTCGGACTGACTCTTCTCTGTATATACCAACAATGTTGCTCTTGCTGCGGGTGATTCCTTGATCTACCTCTACGCAGCCGACACCATTCTGTATACATCTGGCCCTTCTTTGGATATTGTGTTAACAAACCTCCAAACGAGCTTCAATGCCATACAACACTCCTTCCATGCTCTTCAACCGATCTTGTATATACATTTTTCTATTGTGCTATTGACTGTACGTTTTTTATCCCACGTGTAACTCGGTGGTGTTGTTTTTGTCGCACTGCTTTATCTTGGCCAGGTCGCAGTTGTAAATGAGAACTTGTTCTCAACTAGCCTTTCTACTTGCACATCATCTGCACATCTATCTCTACCTGGTTAAATAAAGGTTAAAAAATATATATATTATAATAATAAATATCGTAACTTTACGATATGAGAGTCACCTTAACTTTATTGACAACACCCAAATGGATTCTGTCATTAACGCGGTTCTTCAATAATTTCACATCATTCTTAATACAGTAGCTGTTTTGTTAGTCACATGTTCAACTATCATCAGCTGATCCAGGAAATCATTTTCTGAATGCCAGTCGAATTTTAACATTGTAGTAGGAGTATTTTAAGGAATTTCATAATGTAGAACCCTAAACATTTGCCTCATTCAATTGATTTCAGCGTGATCTAGATATTAGCCTTGGGAAAAATCCAGACTCTGAATTGAAAGAGTAATATATATGCGATTGAACAAAAAGTGACTAACACAAAAAGAGCTGTGAGCTTATCATGTTGGTGACCCACTTGAATGAAAATACAACACTTCAAAATGTAGCTGGCTGTTTTCTACAAATTGTCCTCTAACCAGTGATGTACACATTATTCCCAGATTCCGTGTGGTTTTTGATCTGTTAGTTTTAGCAGGACGTGCAACCTCATCTCCCTCCTCTCGCACAATTGATTTCAACATGATATCGATGACATAAGTGTTGTTCCTTTGTTCAGCGACCCCTATATTTAAATGCATCACTCCAAAATGTAGCTGACTGTCTTCTGCAGGTTGTCCTCTAACCAGTGAGGTTAAAGACATCTCCCATTTCCATGTGTTTTTTTAGTTGTGTTGATTTCAACATCACGAACAACCTGATTTCCCCTGATTGATATCAGTGATTTATTGCTACTTGTCAAAACAACAGCATTTTTGGTGCTTGTGCAGTTTATAAGGTGCTTGTTTAAGTAATATGATTATTGTGGCAGATGTTTGTGTATGTCGTACATTTTATGTTTAGGTTTTCAATCTTGCTTGCTTTCTAGGTGACCAAATACTTATTTTCCACCATAATTTGCAAATAAATTCATTAAAAATCCTGCAATGTGATTTTCTGGATTTTTTTTCTCATTTTGTCTGTCATAGTTGAAGTGTAGCTATGATGAAAATTACAGGCCTCTCATATTTTTAAGTGGGAGAACTTGCACAATTGGTGGCTTACTAAATACTTTTTTGCCCCACTGTATATAATGTGATGATGCTTGTAAGACTATTATTTGACACATTTTCTCTTCCTTTGAAATTCTTATAGGACAGAACATGGACACAATGCAATTGGGATCAAGAAGAAGGTACAGATATGTGGTAGGACAGCTGCATTTGAAGTGTACATTTAACCTACATAGCAGTCAATACAAACTGAAATCTATTAGCATACAAATGTGTTCAAATTATCTTCTCAGAAATGAATCAAGTCCATGGAATGGATATAGACAAAAAGATAATTCAAGGACTATCAGAGGTAGAGAGGCAAGGCATGGGGAGGACATCATCCTGCTATTTTGACAGTCCCTGAAGGACATTACAGAAGAAGTATTTGCACTTATTCCTTCCCTTTCTCGAATGTATTTTGTAATAAAATTAGCAAGTGTATTAAGATCATTGCTTTACTTTACTAGGACTGGAGACCACAGCAGCGATCCTGCTCTTGCCCATCCTCTTTAATGAGGACCCAAGTGGCCTTTATGTCTGTGACAAAGTCTGCCTATGCACAAATAATCTGCTTCTTCATAAACATTGGTGTTCATGCTTATATAAAACTACAGCTTAACATTTATGTTATTTTTTAATTGTATGTGTATTAATCTTTTCTTACTTTTGTTGACACAGATTTCAGGGCTCTTCACTACTTTACTGCACATCGTTGGAAATCCATTTCACCAGGAGAGTGAAATCCCGCTGGCCTTTGATGGGGAGAACATCCACACCCTCGAGGACGTCCCCATGGGACTTGGGGCTCTGCTATGGCTGTATTTTTTATTTTCCCTTGAATTTCCAAAAATGTCAGAAAAACAATTATGTTGTTAAGTTACTGTGTTCTGGGGATAAGAGAAGTTGGGGTGAAGTTACCAGGGCCGGTCATAAAGATGGCACACTTCCTAACATGTCATGAAAAGCACTATACAAAGTAAATTTATTATTTATTATGGTCTGACATGTCTGCAGAAATGTTGCAAATTTGTAATATGTTTTGTTTGGTAAATTGTTTTGTAAATATGAATTCACATTTGTGGTGCCACTAAATAAACAATAAATAATTTAAATGAATATTGTCAATATTGTTATTATTATTATTATTAAAATATGTTTTTATTATGGAGCGAGGGTGGACAGGGAGTTTAAAAAATGAACCCCAAAAGGTTCTAAGAGGAACCATGATAAGGGGTTTTTCAAATAACTTTTAGGGGTTCCCACAAAAGGTTCTTTAAATAACTTTTAGGGGTTCCCCCACAGTTTCAATTTGAAGAACCCCTAAATGATACTCCAGGAACCTTTACTTTTTAGAGTGTATATTGATAAATGTCACCTTGTCCGAGAGACATTTACATAGTTATACACAGCCCAATTTGGGATGACTATTTTGGGGCAAAATAGCGGCCACAACAGACAGACCTGATATCGCCCCATAATTTGATGTCCTTGGACGTCACGTGCTGAGTGGGAATGACCAAAGTTATTCTATTTAGCTTCACTTTGTAGTACATTTTTACACAATAATAAATGTTTCAGATGCCACATCGCCCATTTTCAAAGGGAGTCTTTGGTTTTTAGGGGCAGACACTTTTTAGCTTTTTGTCTGAAAGTATTTTCTCAACTGCGATACCAACTCCAGTCAGCAGATGGAGATGTGCGTCTTTCAGGTGATTCTGCCACTGTGACGTATCATCTAGTGTACAGGATGCTTCTTCAACATCAACAGCTAGTGAGACACCTTGGTTCACTCTAACTTTATGGAAAAATGTTTATTCAATAAATCTAGCAACTCCTCTCATACTGGGAAGACCCACACAGGCCTTAAGGGCAGTTTTATTTCAAATGTAGTACCCGGACGGAGAAAATCCAATAAGCTACATCGTTAGGGTAAGTTAACCTAAAGTGGACACACTCCAACTGCCCAGACTCTGTAGACTGTTTAATAATGCTTAAACCTTATCTTTATCAAATTATCCATTAAAGATAACAACTCAAAACCTACGTTCGTCCACATATGGGTTGTTTAAAATGTTTCTAATTATATTCCCAGTATTACTTTATCAAATCTCTAGTAATCTATTATAGACACATACAATTCATCATATTTTCATATATTCACAGAATCCATATAAAACGTAAGAAATTCAGGTACTCACTGCAACCATTCCATTTGCTTTTTCAAGGACGCTACAAAGCAGCTCTCCAAACATACTCCAAGCGGAACCCCCCAAAAATATGCGTTTGTTTCCCGGACAATGACCGGAATTCAACGGTTCTCTAACCTCCCAGAGACCTCGGCAAAAGAGCCTCCCAGGAAATATAGACCTTCGGCTGCTTTCTAAAATATCATCCCCCTCAACACCACCCTGTGATAGCTATGATGGCAGTGAAGGAACGGAACTTGAAGATAACGTCATATCAAAGCTTATTGTCCACATGTCAATCATCTGATTAAGCATATTTTTATATGAGGAACTATAGATCTCTGTGAGGAACTATAGATCTCTGTGAGGAACTATAGATCTCTGTGAGGAACTATAGATCTCTGTGAGGAAGTATAGATCTCTGTGAGTGTAACGGCTCTCGTTGGAGGTAGAAAGAGTAGATCAAGGCGCAGCGTGGAAAGTGTTCATGATTTTAATTTAAAAAACACTCAAACAAAATGAAAATGCACATTTCTGTCAGGCAACAGTAACTAAACCTATAGGAGAGGGTCCGGTTAGGCATCTACTCTCGGTGGAGGCTCCGGTGCGGGATGCAGACCCCACTCCACTTGAGGCTCCCCCCACTTCGGTGGCGCATCTGGTGCAGGTATCGTCGCTGGGGCCTCCGGACCGTAGATCGTCGTCGGGGACTCCAGGCTAGGAACCCCCCCTGTAAGCTCCGGACTGAGGACCCCCGCTGGAGGATCCTTTCCATGGATCGTCACTGCAGGCCACGGGCCATGGCTCATCACTACAGGCTCCATGCCATGGATCATCATGAATGTAATAAAGTATTATAACATAATCTTGCTTTCACAGTGTCCACTGAAAGTTGACTAGTAACAACAACTGGGGCATAAAAGTCACCCACCATGAGACCCACTAAATCTGCCCAAGAATAGGCAAACAAAAGAAAAACCCACACCAAACTTAAAGACTGTAAGCAAACCAAAAAGGTAGTTAAAATAATTTATTACAATCAATACCATTCATACTATTACAAAATCATAATTCTCATTCATTCTTAATAAAATTCTATTTACAAAAACATCAAACAAAAACAAACCTCAGGGGAGCATCGTCCCTCCCCGTCATACCTAACCAATACCTAACCCCTTCCCTAATCTATCCCCTTACCAATCTCACTCTAACACTCCCAGCCCTAAACCCCCTTTCCACCTCTCCCGTGCCGCATGCTTCCCCCACTTCCTCTCCTCCCTCTTCATCCTCCCCCTCAAATCACCTTCCACCCTTCTCACTATCCCTTCCACCCCCAATCTCTCCCTGTCTTGACTAAATTCTTCCTGGCTTCCCACAGTCCCTTTTAAAGAGACTCATGAGAAGCCAGAGCAGAAACCTGTCCCTATCCGTTCCCTTTGCTCTCCCTACGCCTCTCTCTAGCCTAGCCCATGTCAAAACAAAATCACTCCTAACCACACCTAGCATCACCCGTGCCCTAGCCCATACTAGTCCGGCAAAGGCACAGTCCCAGAAGGCATGGCGCACAGTCTCCTCCCTGCCACAAGCAGATCTTGGACAGGTGGGGGATCGCACCAAACTATACCGGTACAAGATGGAAAGTACCGGCAAACGCTTATGAAGGCTCAACCAATTCAGGTCCTTGAGCCCGTTGTCCAGGCCCCGCGCCTGCACTCCCTCCCAGACCACTGACGAGATGCCCGCTACGGGCGCAGGACTCCCTGCCTGCCTGACCTCCTCGTACAGGTGCCTGTGGTCTAAACCTACACGGGCAACTTCAACCTCGGGGTGCGCACGCAGCCAATTGGCCGCATGACCAAAGTGCCACGGCAGCTGTTTCGCCCGAGGACCCGTGTTAGACCACACCATTACACTTCTCGCCTGATACGAGAAGAACACCCGCAGGAGGTAACCGGACGGGTGTATCACTGGCTGAGCAAGCTCCGCTAACAAGAAAGAAACAAAAATGGCGTCCAGCTTGAGGGGGAAATGTGGTACCCCCCTACCTCCCTCCCCGATGGGACAGATCATGCGTGCCCTGGCGACCCACTCGCACCTGCCACTCCACATAAACTGAAACACAAGCCTCACTAGAGGCCTCCTCAGACAAGCCGGCAATGGGTAGATGTATGCCAAATACAAAGGAGACGGCAACACATCCACCTTTAGGACCAGGACTTTGCCCATAAAAGACAAATACCTAGCCTTCCACATTGCTAGCTTCCTCTGTACCACTGCGATAAGCATGTTCCAGTTTAGCGTCGCTGAGCCGGAGGTCTCAAAATGAACCCCGAGAATCCTCAGGGCCCCTTCACAGAGAGATAACCCCCCAGGCACATCCGTTCTACCGCGCCATCTTACGAAAAACTTGACGGAAGACTTTGCATGGTTCAGAACTGCTCCCGACGCTCGGGTGAAATCCCCAAAGATGGCAAGGGACCTTGTCAGGCACGAGTCCTTGCACAACAGCAAGGAAGTGTCGTCGGCGTACTGCGTCATCTTAACACGCAGCCCACCACTTCCAGGGATCAACAAGCCTTCCACCCCTGTGTCTGCCCTAATGGCAGCCCCCAGAGGCTCCATGTACAGAACGAAGAGGAGAGCCGAGAGTGGGCATCCCTGCCTGACCCCAGACGAGAGGTCAAAACGTCACCTAAGTGACTATTTACACTAACTCGACACCCCTCTCCGACATATAAAGTACGGATCCATCCTATAAACTTCTCCCCAAATCCTAATCTACCTAACACCCTGAATAGAAAAGATCTATTCACGCGATCAAAAGCTTTCGCCTGATCTAGCGCTGCTACTTAAAGGCAGCCCTCTATCTTCAACCCAAGCGATGGAATCCCTGATCAACTGTAGGTTCCATCTTATAGAGCGGCCCTCTACCCCGCACGTCTGATCCTCGTGGACGACGTAGGGAAGGGCTGTGCGCAACCGGTCTGCTAAAACCTTTGCAAGAATCTTGTAATCTACGCACAGCATGGTCAATGGCCGCCAGTTGCCAAGGTCAGTTGCTTCCCCCTTCTTATAAAGAAGTGACAGCACACCAACAGCCATTGATCCCCCGGGACCCCGTCTCAAGGATGGCCTTCAAGACTTCGAGAACCACTGGTCCAAGTATACCCCAAAACTTGAGGTAAAACTCAGCCGGCAGCCCATCCATCCCAGGCACCTTCCCTTTTCCCATCCTCCTAAGAGCGCTCTCAACCTCTTCTAGTGAGATCTGGGCCTCCATCACGTCTCTAATGTCCTCTGGCAACCGTCGGGACAAGTGTTCTAAAACACGTTTCCCTGCTCTACATCTATTTCCCTTTCCTTAAATAAACCTTGGAAATGATCAGTTGTCACCCTGACCATTTCCTCTGGTTTACTTACTATACTACCATTTTCTTCCCTAACTCCATGCATTACCTTCCTACTCTGCCTGGCCCTAACCGACTTAAAGAACATAGCGGAACAAGTCTCATTATGTTCTAGAAAGCCACTATGCGCACGCTCCAGGAAAGCTCGAGCCTTCTGCTCCTGCAGCTCCTTGAGCTGCGCCTTTAGGGCTGCGAATCTCTCCCAGTCAATCGACCTGCCGAGGTTGCCTGCCTCGTACTCGAGTTCAATTAACCTTTGGATACGATCCACCTCCCTCCTTTCCTCCCTTTTTTTCCTTCTACAATATCCTATTATAAAAGCCCTAATCCTCACCTTAACTAAATCCCACCACTCTAACACCCCCTCGCACATGGACCGGAGGCCGTCAAGCCTCCGAAAGAAACAAAAAATACGTCAACGAAAGCCTGCTCCTCCAGTATATCCCGATCTAACTTCCAGTACCCCCTACCGAAGAGGCAGACTGGCGACCCCACCTGCAGGAACACCCCGTCGTGATCCGTGAAGAAAACAGGCAACAGCCGCCCAGACAACTGACCCAAAGACCTGGATACAAAAATGTAGTCGAGCCTCCGCGCAACCCCCTGGAGTTGCGCCATGTAGGACCGACCATTGCCGGATTAGTGTGCAGGCCACCATCAGCCCAGAGATGGCACCTGCACTGCTATCACCGCCTACCCCTAAATCTATATTAAAGTCTCCTCCTATCACCAAGTGCCTGTTTGTAACACACAGGGGCGCCAGACAGTCCACCATCTCCCTCCTGTCTGCCACCACCTGTGGCCCATACACCCCAATTAACCTATATCTAGCTTCTCTAAACTTAACATCTATCCCCAAAACTCTACCCTGCATTATTACAAAAGTGTTCTCTATTTTAACCTCTCTATGCCCACACAAAATCCCTACTCCTGTTGAGTGCACCCCTCCTATGCCCCAAAAAGATTCCCCCTTATCCCACTCCCTCTTAAATCTACACACATCCCCACCATCCCTCAGGTGAACCTCCTGTAAAAAACAGAAATCAAACCCCACACCCTCTAAATAACAAAAACCGCCCTCCTTTTAACATTATTCCTTAACCCCCTAACATTTAGACTAAAAAAAGAAACAGAACTATTCATTTAATTATTAACAACAAATAAAACCCCCAAAAACCAAAAAAAAAAAAACAGGAGACTCACCCGATGCTCCCTGGTCCATCTCCACCGGCGGGGACGTCCTCTCCCTCCTGACGCCCCCCGTCCTCCATCCCAACCCATGACCCAGGCAGTGTGTTGGGTCCTCCCTCCCCACCCACCATCCCCCTGCCTGTTTGCCTCGGGGCTGCATGTAGGGGACCCCATCTCCTCAAACAGGAGTTGGGATCCCTCTAGCAAACAGCCCACCGACCACTCACTGGAGTCATCCACTAAAATGCCAGGGGCTGAGGCAAACCGGGAGGACAAATTACCCTCCCCTCCCCCGCCACTCTCTTAGCCCCCTCCCCTCCACCCCCTCCCTCTCACTTCCTGCCAAGCTCCCCCTCTTCATCCCTTTCTTCTTTGGTGAAGGAGGTAGCGGGGAGACACAACGTCCCATCCCCGCTAACTCCTCCACCAAATCCCTCATTTCGACCTCGAGGAAGCCCGGCAGGCTGTCCCCCCACTCCTTCCCCCTTCTCCCCCACCCACCCCCTCCCCTCCCACCTCCACTCCTCCCTCCTTCTCCGTCACTGTCCCCGTTCCCTCTTCCACTCCTTCTCGCACCACTGTCCCCTTCACCGCTCCTTTACGTTCTTCTGCCTTCTTTTCCTTCTCCTCTTCTTTTCCACTCTTTCCTTCTTCCCGCCTCTTTCTTCTCATTTCTTCCTTCTTTCCATCCTCTTCTCTTGCCTTCTTTTCCCCTGTGCCATCCGTACAATCCGCATGCGTCCTTTCTTTCCTCCCCCATCCCCGCTCCCCCAGCTGCAGACGCGTATGACCTGTGACGATCCGGGCAATCACGCCACAGGTGTTCTCTGGAGCCACACCCGTGGCAAGCCTTGGGCTCGTCACACTCCCTGGCCTCGTGCTCTTCCGACCCACAAAAACGACATTTCTTGTTACTGCACGAGGCCAGGGTATGGCCGTAGGCCATACAACGCCTGCAGAACGGGGGCTGACGTGCATAGTATAGGGTTCCCCTATCAGCCCCCAGGGAGAACATTGCCGGAGGATGGAGGTAGCCATCCACACTCTTCAGGGACTCCCTGAGTAACGCCTGGAAGCCTCTCTTCCCATTCCAGAAACCCAGGGAGTCCCTGAGGTACCTCGCTGAGGAGACATTGTCCATGTACCTCCCCAGAAAGGCCCTCACTTCTTCGTCCTTCACGTGCGGATTGTACATGGTTACGGTGACCACCCTGAAGTTGTTTCTTGCCAGGCTGGTCACCGTGTAATGACACAGGGGACCTTCTTCTTTCCCTTCCGTCACCGTCTTCATAATCTCATTGTGTTTTTCTTCCAAATATAGGGTTACATCAAACCCCTTCTCCATTGGGTTCCCCTGAAGGCATAGCACATCTTTAACCTTCAATTTTAGGTGCCCCATTAGGATGTTCCTCCCGAAGGTTTCTCTCCCCCAAGGCTCCATCTCTTTTCCCCGCCAAGAAAAGCGCACCGTGTTGGCCAGTCCAATTCCCGGAACCGACGGTCCAGATGTACTTTGCGCCATCTCCTCACGGACGATGGCGCACCCGTCCCACCACCTCAAACTTATAAACAGGAAGCAAATAATCAAAAAGGTGGAGCAACTAAAGGTGTTGCCTCTCCACATCTATCAAGACAACTGGAGCACTGAGCCAGACACTCTTAAATAGAACCTGGACCAGCTCAGGTGAAACACCTTCCCACTAATGAGATGAACAAGCCAGCACAGGTGTAACACATACTGACTAACGAGGTGACACCAATCAGTGCTCCCTATGTGCTAACAAGCTATACATGTTAACGAGCTATACGCGCTAAAGAGCTCGATGTGCTAAAGAGCTAGACGTGCTAAAGTCCAACCTCAAAACATAAATGGAAAAACCAAAAACTGTAACAATGTAAGAGAATGCTTACCACCAACAGAAAACAACTTCCATTTCACATAATAATCAACTACAATGCAGTCTACTGGCTGTCAACAAGGGAAAAAAAGTAGTTTCTAGAATCATTTTTTGTTTTAAACTCACTGGCTTCTAGAACTCTCATCTTCCTAAAACTCACTAGCTTCTAGAACTCTCGTCTTCCTAAAACTCACTAGCTTCTAGAACTCTCGTCCTCTTGGAACGAGCCCAAACAAAACTCATGTCCAATACAGGAAAAACGTGCAGTCAAAATAAACTGTGATCCATGGCAACTCACTGCCTAAACGCAAAACACTAAACATTTTGACTGCCCACCCTTGAGACAATCAGCCACCAAGTTGTCTGACTTCAAAAGGAAACTCTTGCAATATCCGTAGTAACTTTTCACCTCACTGCGGAGCTTCTCTCTCTTTTCAGGGTTCATTCGATAGGCATGTTGTTGGATCGGGTCCCAGTACCCAATGTCATGCTCTAGTACATTTGGGTTGGCACATCTGAGAATGAACCCTGATATTCTAAAAGCAGGGAAACAATGTCAATATAATTGTACCAAAAAATTGTCAGTTGGTTGCAGAAATAAATATCACTACTAAATGTTACATGAATTGGAAATATTAAATATTTGTCTTATTTTCAACGGCTTTTCAATTACATTTTGGTGCTCGAGACCTCCAGACCTCCAGTGCACCTCCACGGTCCGGTCCATCTGGTGCCTCCTCCACGCACCAGGCCTCCGGTGGCAGCACCACGCACCAGGCTGTCTCTCCGTCTCCTCCCTCCAGGTGCTCCCGACTGTCCAGCACTTCCAGAGTCTCCCGCCTGTCCAGCGCTTCCAGAGACTCCCTCCTGTCCAGCGCTTCCAGAGTCTCCCTCCTGTCCAGCGCTTCCAGAGTCTCCCTCCTGTCCAGCACTTCCAGAGATTCCCTCCTGTCCAGCGCTTCCAGAGTCTCCCTCCTGTCCAGCGTTTCCAGAGTCTCCCTCCTGTCCAGCGCTTCCAGAGTCTCACTCCTGTCCAGCGCTTCCAGAGCCGCCCTTCAGTCAGGAGCTGCCAGAACCGCCCGTCAGTCAGGAGCTGCCAGAGCCGCCCGTCAGTCAGGAGCTGTCAGAGCCGTCCATCAGTAAGGAGCTGCCAGAGCCGCCCTTCACTCCGGCGCTGCCAGAGCCGCCCTTCACTCCGGCGCTGCCAGAGTCGCCCTTCACTCCGGCGCTGCCAGAGTCGCCCTTCACTCCGGCGCTGCCAGAGTTTCCCGTCTATTCGGGGCCCGCTGAAAGGGTCCCCAGTCCAGGGTCGGCAGCGAGGGTCAACGCTCCAAAGGCGCCACCTAAGTGGGCCCAGACTAAGGTGGAGTGGGGTCCACGTCCCGCGCCAGAGCCGCCACCGTGGACAGATGCCCACCCACACCCTCCCCTATGTAACAGCCGTTGGTGGAAGAAGGTGAGGACCAAAGCACAGCGTGGTACGTGTTCATGTTATTTATTAAACTGAACACTAAATACAACAAGTAACAAAAGAACAACTGAAACAGCTCCGTCAGGTGCAAAGCACACTAAACAGAAAATAACTACCCACAAATCATAGTGGGAACACAGGCTAAATAAGTATGGTTCTCAATCATAGACAACGATTGACAGCTGCCTCTGAATGGGAACCATAACAGGCCAAAAGCAGAAATACAAAACATAGAACAAAAACATAGAATGCCCACTGTTACAGGAATTAAATTCCTACATGTTTTAACCTCTTGATTCTAGCCATCCCGGATCCGGGATCGTGAATACAGCCTCAAGCTCATTGCCATAACGTAACGTTAACTATTCATGAAAATCGCAAATGAAATGAAATAAATATGCTAGTTCTCAAGCTTAGCCTTTTATAATTTACCCTCTTAAGGCCACCCGACACGCAGACGTCCCATCTAGCCATCAGGAAATGCAAATGCGCCACGCCAAATGCTAATAGTACTCGTTAAAACTCAAACGTTCATTAAAACACACATGCAAGGTACTCAATTAAAGCTACACTCGTTGTGAATCTAGCCAACAAGTCAGATTATTAAAATGCTTTTCGGCAAAAGCATGAGAAGCTATTATCTGATAGCATGCAACACCCCGAAATCCCTGAAGGGGACCTACAAAAGAATTAGCGTAGCCGGCGCTACACAAAACGCAGAAATAAAATATAAAACATTCATTACCTTTGACGAGCTTCTTTGTTGGCACTCCTATATGTCCCATAAACATCACTATTGGGTCTTTTTTTTGATTAAATCGGTCCATATATACCCAAAATGTCGATTTATGAAAACTGTGTGATCCAGAAAAAAACACTGTTTCAAAACGCAATGTCATTTTTTAAAATTAAAAAAGTTGCCTATAAACTTTCACAAAACACTTCAAAATACTTTAGTAATCCAACTTTAGGTATTAGTAAACGTTAATAATCTATCAAATTGATCACGGGGCGATGTGTATTCAATAGCTCCACGTCTTCAAATCATGGTCGAAAATCTGTCATCCAAAACATCCTGTCGTGGACCGGATGATATGGGGTGTCTGTTCTTTGTTTGACCAAGGAACAAACTCCAGGTAATTGCCAAGACTGGCGACATCGTGTGGAAGCTGTAGGACTTGTAAGCTGGGAGCCATCTATTTTGCTGTGCCATAGACAATAGATATGCAACTGGCGCATAGATTTTTTTTTTCCCTTTTTGGTGATCAGTTTTCCTTGGGCTTTTCCATGAAACACACGTTCTGTTATAGTCACAGCCGTGATTTAACCAGTTTTAGAAACTTCAGAGTGTTTTCTATCCACATATACTAAACATATGCATATACTATATTCCTGGCATGAGTAGCAGGACGTTGAAATGTTGCGCGATTTTTAACAGAATGTTCGAAAAAGTAGGCCATAGCCTTAAGAGGATTTATTAACAACACTGTCATCTCAGATTTTCAAAATATGCTTTTCAACCATAGCAAAACAAGCATTTGTGTAACATTATTGATAGCTAGCGTAGCATTTAGCGTAGCATTTAGCGTAGCATTCAGCATGCAACGTTTTCACAAAAACAAGAAAAGCATTCAAATAAAATCATTTACCTTTGAAGAACTTCAGATGTTTTCAATGAGGAGACTCTCAGTTAGATAGCAAATATTCAGTTTTTCCAAAAATATTATTTGTTTAGTACAAATCGCTCCGTTTTGTTATTCACGTTTATCTACGAAAAAACCTGTATCCAGGAGTGTAATTATCCCCGCAAGCTCATTAGCATAACACAACGTTAACTATTCATGAAAATCGCAAATGAAATGAAATAAATATGCTAGCTCTCAAGCTTAGCCTTTTGTTAACAACACTGTCATCTCAGATTTTCAAAATATGCTTTTCAACCATAGCAAAACAAGCATTTGTGTAACAGTATTGATAGCTAGCGTAGCATTGAGCGGGCAACATTTTCACAAAAACAAGAAAAGCATTCAAATAAAATCATTTACCTTTGAAGAACTTTGGATGTTTTCAATGAGGAGACTCTCAGTTAGATAGCAAATGTTCAGTTTTTCCAAAAAGATTCTTTGTGTAGGAGAAATCGCTCCGTTTTGTACATCACGTTTGGCTACCAAAAAAAAAACGAAAATTCAGTCATCAAAACGCCAAACTTTTTTCCAAATTAACTCCATAATATCGACTGAAACATGGCAAACGTTGTTTAGAATCAATCCTCAAGGTGTTTTTCACATATCTCTTCAATGATATATTGTTCGTGGAAGTGTGCTTTCTCCTCTGAATCCCATGGAAAAATGCTTAAAGCTGAAGATTTACGCACCAATTTCAACAAAGGACACCGGGCGGACACCTGGTAAATGTAGTCTCTTATGGCCAATCTTCCAATGATATGCCTACAAATACGTCACAATGCTGCAGAGACCTTGGGGAAACGGCAGAAAGTGTAGGCTCGTTCCTGGCGCATTCACAGCCATATAAGGAGACAATGGAAAACAGCGCCTCAAAATTTTTGCTCACTTCCGGTATGAAGTTTCATCTTGGTTTCGCCTGTAGCATCAGTTCTGGGGCACTCACAGACAATATCTTTGCAGATTTGGAAACGTCAGAGTATTTTCCTTCCAAAGCTGTCAATTATATGCATAGTCGAGCATCTTTTCGTGACAAAATATTGCGGTTAAAACGGGCACGTTTTTTTATCCAATAATGAAATAGCGCCCCCATAGCTTCAAGAGGTTTTAATACCCAATTAAATTAAACACTCTGCCCACTTCTAGGAATTTGTAAGACTCTTATTTGCATAAAATGGACAAGAGACCAGTCTCAAAATCAATCAGCAGCGTTTATTCTCGAGAGTACTGAACATGATACAGTTGACGACAGGTTATAAACTGAAAATGACGTCATTAGTTTTCGAACTGTCCCGTCTCTTCTTCACCCTGGTACAAAGGCAGTATCTCAAGCCTTCCCACATCGTCCCACACCAATTTAATATAATTTATGAGCCAAGGTCTTCCTGTGTAGATAAGCATTCTAGCCAGTCTGACGATAAGTTCATTCATTTCTACCAAGGAACAGACAGTCATTGTTCAAATTCTTGATTATATTTACACACATTATATTCAGTACTAGGATTAAAAGAAAATTCATACATCTATACAGTACCATAATAGTATTCTGATTAGTCAGTCCTGATTGAAATGTATAAATAATTAGTCATTATTGATTAAAACACCCACCCCAACTCACGCCCTGACCAACCTAAAACAGAGACATAAAAAAGGAACTAAGGTCAGGATGTGACAGTATCCCCCCCCCAAACGTGCGGACTCCGGCCGCAAAACCTAACCCCATAGGGTAGGGCCTGAGTGGGCATCTGTCCGCGGTGGCGACTCTGGCGTGGGACGTGGACCCCACTCCACCATAGTTTTGGCCCACTTAAGTGGCGCCTTTGGAGCGGCGAACCTCGCCGCCGACCTCGGACTGGGGAACCTTGCAGCGGGCCCCGAATAGACGGAGGTTCCGGCAGCGCCGGACAGGCGAGAGACTCCGGCAGCACCGGCGTGAAGGGCGACTCCGGCAGCGCCGGCGCGAAGGGCGGCTCCGGGCAGCTCTGGAAGCGCTGGACAGGAGGGAGACTCTGGAAGCGCTGGACAGGAGGGAGACTCTGGAAGCGCTGGACAGGAGGGAGACTCTGGAAGGGCTGGACATAGGGAGGAGGTCAGAGACCTGGCAATGTGGTGCCAGGACAACAACCTCCCCCTTAATGTGAGCAAGACAAAGGAGATGATTGTGGACTACAGGAAAAGGTGGGCCGAATGGGCCCCCATTAACATCGACACTACACCAACAAACTATCATGGTCCAAACACACCAAGACAGTTGTGAAGAGGGCAGGACAACACCTTTTCACCCTCAGGAGACTGAAAAGATTTGACATGGGTCCACAGATCCTAAAAAAGTTCTACAGCTGCACCATCGAGAGCATGTTGACCGGTTGCATCATCGCCTGGTATGGCAACAGCTCGGCTTCCGACCGTCAGGTGCTGCAGTTGGTAATGCGTACGGCCTAATACTTCACTGGGGTCAAGCTTCCTGTCATAAAGGACCTATATACTAGGCGGTGTCAGAGGAAGCTATAAGACTGCTGAACAAGTAATCAAATGGCCATCTGGACTATTTAGATTGACCCCCCAACTCATTTTTTTACGCTTCTGCTACTCGCTGTTTATTATCTATGCAGTCATTTTACTCCTACCTACATGTAAATATTATCTCAATTACCTCAACTAACCTGCACCCCCCACATTGACTCGGTACCAGTACCCCCTGTATATAGCCTCATTACTAACCTGTACCCCCGCACATTGACTCAGTACCGGTACCCCCTGTATATAGCCTCATTACTAACCTGTACCCCTGCACATTGACTCAATACCGGTACCCCCTGTATATAGACTTGTTATTGTTATTTTATTGTGTTACTTTTTATTTCATTGTTTACTTTAGTTTAATTAGTAAATATTTTCTATTTCTTGAACTGCATGGTTGGCTAAGGACTTGTAAGTAAGCATTTCACGGTAAGATCTACACCTATTGTATTCAGCGAATGTGACAAATACAATTTGATTTGACTAGTTTGGTATTTGTTCGACATTGCAGCCGACAGTACAGGCGACTGCCTTATTATTTATAAATCAGTCAGCCAGTATACTTTTTCCGCAATGCAGCATGGATTTGATGCTCTGGAACACGGCCAGTGGTTTAGTAAATGACAGAGACGTTACGCTGAGCACGCTCTATGGGGTGTGGAACATCATCTATAATAATGACATAAAGGCTACGCTGTGCAAGCTCTACGTTGTGTGGAATATCATCTATAATAATGACATAAAGGCTACGCTGAGCACGCTCTACGTTGTGTGGAATATCATCTATAATAATGACATAAACGCTACGCTGAGCACGCTCTACGGGGTGTGGAATATCATCTATAATAATGACATAAAGGCTACGCTGCGCACGCTCTACGTTGTGTGGAACACCATCTATAATAATTTGGCTGTTCTAAATTCTGTGTTGCTCAAATCCTTGAGTAATGAACCTATTTTTGACACAATTGGCTGGAAAGTCACCCTTTGCCTTGATGACAGCTTTGCATACTCTTGGCATAATCTCAACCAGCTTCATGAGGTAGTCACTTGGAATTCATTTCAATTAACAGGTGTGCCTAGTAAAATGTTAATTTGTGGAAATTCTTTCCTTCTTAATGTGTTTGAGCCAATCAGTTGTGTTGTGACAAGGTATGGGTGGCTCTCATGAGGATTTCCACAGGAAAGGATGACCCAGAGATACATCTGCTGCAGAAGATACGTTCATTAGAGTTAACTGCACCTCGGACTGCAGCCCAAATAAATGCTTCATACAGTTCAAGTAACAGACACATCTCAACATCAGCTGTTCAGAGACTGGTTGAGTTGCTGCATGCAAAAACACTGTTTACAAAATCTTTGTTATTAAAGAACAAGAAGGCCTACACACTGTTTATAAAAAAAATTGCTTTTCTTTCAAAAACAATGACATTTCTAAGTGACCCCAAACATTTGAACGGTAGTATACATCTACATGATGTATCGTTACACCATGTAGGAGCAGTATAGACCTAGTCTGTTCATTATATACATCTACATGATGTATTGTTACACCATGTAGGAGCAGTATAGACCTGGTCTGTTCATTATATACATCTACATGATGTATTGTTACACCATGTAGGAGCAGTATAGACCTAGTCTGTTCATTACATACATCTACATGATGTATTGTTACACCATGTAGGAGAAGTTTAGACCTAGTCTGTTCATTATATACATCTACATGATGTATTGTTACACCATGTAGGAGAAGTATAGACCGACAGTAGCTGGCTACTTATTTAGATTTAGTATGACTGAATGAAACTGCCTTAAATGTGCTGTAGTAGACATGTTATATTCCTACTAATCAATCAACACATTCCTGTCTTTGTATGTCTCAATATAATAGTATTATTTAATTAAATCCATTAAAAATAATCTTTATCTGAAAATAAAATATGATCCTCAACTGCGTTTCCCCTCCAGCAGACGGCGATGTGCGTCTTTCAGGCGATGCTGCTATCGTGACGTATAATGTAGTGGACGGTTCTTCAAAAACAGCTCCTCAACCACCTCGGTAGCTTTTCTAGCCAACATAGCCGAAAGATTCAAGCTCTTTGGACGCTTTCAGGGTATATTACCTACTGTGTTGGCTAGCGGGCTAATTTAATATTACGTTATTTTTATTAGTCAGCTATAGTGGCTGGTTAAAGTGAGCACTAGCTCAGTCGCTAATGATAGCTAGCTAACATCCCCGACCATGAGGACACTAAGCTTCTCCCCTCTGCTAAAGAAGAAGAGGTCTGCTGGAAAGAAGCTCTGGGGCTGAACATTGTAGTGAAAGAGGAGAAGGACGAGGAGGAAGTCACAGTTAAAAAATAAATTGAGGGCGAGGCTGTTTCAGTGAAAGAAGAGGAAGTCGCGTTCACAGTGAAAGAGGGGGGTGAGAAAGAGGATGCCGTTTTTGACGTGAAGAAGGAAGGGGAGATAACTGTCACATTGAAAGATGAAGAGGTGGAGATAGGAGATCTGATTAACATCAGTAAGTACCGCCTTAACTTTGTTTTTCCGCTTTGGATATTCTGAGTTGGCTCGTCAATACCTTTTCACCGGAGGGCCCTTGGATAATGACTGATATGTCTAGAATCAGACGACGTAGAGAGCAAGCTACCCCTTGTTTTCTCCGTTCCGTTTCCAAAAAGTGACTTAACATATATATTTGAGAAGGGTCTATGTGATTTTAATGTAGTTATGATTTACTACACCGTGCCCCCTAATAGTGCCATGCGAGAGTTTGGTTGGCTTCACCAAAGATGATGGATATACTGACAAGAAGTCTCTGCCCTAACATGCGGAGTCGTTGTCCACAAAGCAGCACTGTGGGTTGTCTAGCTCCCACCTATCGTTTCTTTGGATTGGTGGATACATCTTATTATTGTTATCTATTGTTTATATTCTATGAGGGTTGTTGTCCTCATCCGCCTGTATTCAATGCAGAGAGATGCTAAGCTACTAGCATGAATATGCATAGCGACCTGGAGACAAGTCCTATAGTGTTTTTTATCAAAGTTGTCGGTATGTCACGTGTCCACATAAGAATTTAAGAATTACGACACTTCTGTTAGATCCAGTAAACCTCACATAGCAAATATGCCATTCATTTTGTTGTTGACCAAATCAACACTTTCCACATTAGGTTAATAATTGTTTCCACTAGAGAGAAAACCAATTGGGTACAACCTACTGTAACCTACTGGTATGACCTAGAGAGAGAACCAATTGGGTACAACCTACTGTAACCTACTGGCATGACCTAGAGAGAGAACCAATTGGGTACAACCTACTGTAACCTACTTATCCACATTTGGGATCCCTCTCCTTTGTTATCCTCTCTACACCAATAATACTTATTTTCCACCATCATTTGCAAATAAATTCATAAAAAATCCTACAATGTGATTTTCTGGATTTTTTTCCTAATTTTGTCTGTCATAGTTGAAGTGTACCTATGATGAAAATTACAGGCCTCTCTCATATTTTTAAGTGGGAGAACATGCACAATTGATGGCTGACTAAATACTTTTTTGCCCCACTGCACATAACATCCATTCCTCATTACCAGATATACTACATCCATAAGTAGCGGTTTCCTCATTACCAGATGTACTACATCCATAAGTAGTGGTTTCCTCATTACCAGATGTACTACATCCATAAGTAGTGGTTTCCTCATTACCAGATATACTACATCCATAACTAGCGGTTTCCTCATTACCAGATATACTACATCCATAACTAGCTGTTTCCTCATTACCAGATGTACTATATCCATAACTAGCGGTTTCCTCATTACCAGATGTACTACATCCATAAGTAGTGGTTTCCTCTACCAGATTTACTACATCCATAACTAGGGGTTTCCTCATTACCAGATATACTACATCCATAACTAGTGGTTTCCTCATTACCAGATATACTCCATCCATAACTATTGGTTTCCTCATTACCAGATATACTCAGTGGCGTGCCTGGGGCCTGGGCCTTCAGTGAGGTCCTACACAGTCCCACCCAAATTAATCCACCTCTTATTACCATCATTATGATGCCATGGCTCTAGACACTATACATTTAGACAGAAACGCAGTATAACCAGGAGTTGCGTCACCTTGAAATTGACATTTTTATTCAGAGAATTGCAGGGGAAGAGTACAATACAGTACAGTTCAACTAATAGGCAAGAACATAGTCGAGTGCAACAGAGTTATATTAATATTCTTCTTCAATCCATTTCTGGTCCACAAACTTTGAGCTTTAAATCCCCCCAAAAAAAATACAGCTCCTGTTTACCCAAAAACATGACACAATCAATGAGTCTTTTCAATATTTCCTATTTTTTTCACCTTTTCATTGTGCAGCTCCGTTGCCCTGTGCACTTGTTCGTTGAGCTGTAGATCCACTCGGGTGTCCCCAAAAGTTTTCAAAAGCACCATTACTTGTAAGTGGCCAGCCGTACTTTGGTGTCTCGTTGCTGCCTTGGTTAGACAACTCAAGATTGGAAAGCCAGTGTGGCTCCAAACACCAAATCGATCACTTGCATTCCCAGCAGTACAGTTTGCAGTGCTTCTCGGAGCCTGTGAGCCATTGATAGCGCTCGTAGTTGGAACTTTGAAAGTGGCGAACAAACCCCTTTCCCGCCTCTGACAGGCTTTGTAGCGTTGGCGTCGGGCGACCTCTCCTTACAATGTCTAACTTTTCTTGAAAAGTTTGTTTTGAGAATGGCATTATAATTATATCCTCGACCAAATCGATATCTTCTCCTCCTTCCGCCATTGTGGGTTGAAAAAACAGCTTAGTAGTACGCGTATTATTTCGTTTATCAAATTCAGTTTCCTAGTTCTGAGGTTCTGCATAGACCTGCCCATAGGACTTGCCTCTCAATATTGGTAATCCAATCAAAATACGTGCACGCACTACGCCTGCTAGCTGGCTCCTGTGTAACACTGGAGCCAGCCAGCAGGCATACAATAGCCAACTCTAAAGCTGATTGGTTGACACTAAATTTTCATTTCCATTCACTTTAAACTACAAGCGCCTGCACTGTTGATTCTGAAGGCCTGAGGGCAGATTTTAGACCCCCTGGCAACACATGATGGCTGAATATGATTGGATAAAAGATCTAACATAAAGACCAGCCCTCCAAATCTCAACCTGGGGCAGGAAGCAGTGCAACCAAGAGGAAAGCTATGAAATGAAGAGTATAACTCTTACTCTGGGGAATAATTTAATACATATTTGTGGGAAAATATATATATTTTTAAATATATATTCTGATGATGTTTAGGCCAGCAGAGAAGGCCCTGACGGCCCACCACTGGATATACTACATCCATAACTAGTGGTTTCCTCATTACCAGATATACTACATCCATAACTAGTGGTTTCCTCATTACCAGATATACTCCATCCATAACTAGTGGTTTCCTCATTACCAGATATACGACATCCATAACTAGTGGTTTCCTCATTACCAGATATACTACATCAGTAACTAGTGGTTTCCTCATTACCAGATATACTACATCCATAACTAGCGGTTTCCTCATTATCAGATATACAGTGGGGCAAAAAAGTATTTAGTCAGCCACCAATTGTGCAAGTTCTCCCACTTAAAAAGATGAGAGGCCTGTAATTTCCATCATAGGTACACTTCAACTATGACTGACAAAATGAGAAAAAAAATCCAGAAAATCACATTGTAGGATTTGTAATGAATTTATTTGCAAATTATGGTGGAAAATAAGTATTTGGTCAATAACAAAAGTTTATCTCAATACTTTGTTATATACCCTTTGTTGGCAATGACAGAGGTCAAACGTTTTCTGTAAGTCTTCACAAGGTTTTCACACACTGTTGCTGGTATTTTGTCCCATTCCTCCATGCAGATCTCCTGTAGAGCAGTGATGTTTTGGGGCTGTTGCTTGGCAACACAGATTTTCAACTCCCTCCAAAGATTTTCTATGGGGTTGAGATCTGGAGACTGGCTAGGCCACTCTAGGACCTTGAAATGCTTCTTACGAAGCCACTCCTTCGTTGCCCGGGCTGTGTGTTTGGGATCATTGTCATGCTGAAAGACCCAGCCACGTTTCATCTTGAATGCCCTTGCTGATGGAAGGAGGTTTTCACTCAAAATGTCACGATACATGGCCCCATTCATTCTTTCATTTACACGGATCAGTCGTCCTGGTCCCTTTGCAGAAAAACAGCCCCAAAGCATGATGTTTCCACCCCCATGCTTCACAGTAGGTATGGTGTTCTTTGGATGCAACTCAGCATTCTTTGTCCTCCAAACACGACGAGTTGAGTTTTTACCAAAAAGTTATATTTTGGTTTCATCTGACCATATGACATTCTCCCAATCTTCTTCTGGATCATCCAAATCCTCTCTAGCAAACTTCAGACGGGCCTGGACATGTGTCCCCCTGCTTAAGCCAGTACATCTGGCACTGCAGGATTTGAGTCCCTGGCGGTGTAGTGTGTTACTGATGGTAGGCTTTGTTACTTTGGTCCCAGCTCTCTGCAGGTCATTCACTAGGTCCCCCCGTGTGGTTCTGGGATTTTTGCTCACCGTTCTTGTGATCATTTTGACCCCACGGGGTGAGATCTTGCATGGAGCCCCAGATCGAGGGAGATTATCAGTGGTCTTGTATGTCTTCCATTTCCTAATAATTGCTCCCACAGTTGATTTCTTCAAACCAAGCTGCTTACCTATTGCAGATTCAGTCTTCCCAGCCTGGTGCAGGTCTACAATTTTGTTTCTGGTGTCCTTTGACAGCTCTTTGGTCTTGGCCATAGTGGAGTTTGGAGTGTGACTGTTTGAGGTTGTGGACAGGTGTCTTTTATACTGATAACAAGTTCAAACAGGTGCCATTAATACAGGTAATGAGTGGAGGACAGAGGAGCCTCTTGAAGAAGTTAGAGGTCTGTGAGAGCCAGAAATCTTGCTTGTTTGTAGGTGACCAAATACTTATTTTCCACCATCATTTGCAAATAAATTCATAAAAAATCCTACAATGTGATTTTCTGGATTTTTTTCCTAATTTTGTCTGTCATAGTTGAAGTGTACCTATGATGAAAATTACAGGCCTCTCTCATATTTTTAAGTGGGAGAACATGCACAATTGATGGCTGACTAAATACTTTTTTGCCCCACTGCACTACATCCATAACTAGCGGTTTCCTAATTACCAGATATACTACATCCATAAGTAGTGGTATTCTCATTACCAGATGTACTACATCCATAACTAGCGGTTTCCTCATTACCAGATATACTACATCCATAACTAGCGGTTTCCTCATTACCAGATGTACTACATCCATAACTAGCGGTTTCCTCATTACCAGATGTACTACATCCATAACTAGCGGTTTCCTCATTACCAGATGTACTACATCCATAACTAGCGGTTTCCTCATTACCAGATATACTACATCCATAACTAGGGGTTTCCTCATTACCAGATATACTACATCCATAACTAGTGGTTTCGTCATTAACAGGGTTTCGTCATTAACAGGAGTTTCTGCAACCAAATTGCGTGTGCTTCACCCTCATGCCGCAATTTTAGCAAACACAGAAGGGGGCCTGTATTGGAGACCCAAAGTCGTCTGGCACATTGCTTAGGGTTTCAACAACTTTACTAACTTTATTTTTAGCCTTCTATCATAGATGTTACTACTAATGTGAAAACAAGACTAAATATGACAATTGTTGCTCATTTTAAGACAATTGTCAAATAATTTTAACCTTCATTATACGTCAATTGTTGTACAATCACCTTTTACAATGGATTTCCACTGTTGTGGGCCTTTAACCATCTGTCTGACTTTTTGTTCACACAGGACAGAGACTGGACTACCGTGGGTCATCTGGGAAGCCTCAACAACCTCATGATGCTGACGAGGCAGAGAAGAGTTTCTACAGATCAGAACACGTCAAGAAACACCAGCGGAGATCCACAGGGAAGGGAACTCACTGCTGCTCTGACTGTGGGAAGAGATTCACCTCATCAGGCATTAAAATTCATCAGAGAATCCACACAGGAGAGAAACCTTACGGCTGTGATCAATGTGGGAAGAGTTTTGTTCAATACAGCCATCTGAAGATACACCAGAGAACACACACAGGAGAGAAACCTTTTAGCTGTACTGAATGTGGTAAGAGTTTTAGTCATTCAACCAGCCTGATACTACACCAGAGAACACACACAGGAGATAATCCTTATAGCTGTGATCAATGTGGGAAGAGTTTTACTCAGCTAAGCATCCTGATATCACACCAGAGAACACACACAGGTGAGAAATCTTATAGCTGTGATGAATGTGGGAAGATTTTTACTACATCTAGAAATCTGACTCTACACCAGAGCATACACACAAGAGAGAAATCTTTTAGCTGTACTCAATGTGGGAAGAGTTTTCTTCAATATAGCCATCTGAAGATACACCAGAGAACACACACAGGAGAGAAACCTTTTAGCTGTACTGAATGTGGGAAGAGTTTTAGTCATTCAACCAGCCTGATATCACACCAGAGAACACACACAGGAGAAAAACCTTATAGCTGTGATCAATGTGGGAAGAGATTTACTCAGCTAAGCATCCTGATATCACACCAGAGAACACACACAGGCGAGAGACCTTATAGCTGTTCTCAATGTGGGAAGAGTTTTACTCAGCTAAGCAACCTGATTTCACACCAGAGAACACACACAGGAGAGAAACCGTTTAGCTGTGATGAATGTGGGAAGATTTTTACTACATATAGAAATCTGACTCGACACCAGAGAATACACACAGGAGAGAAACCTTTTAGCTGTACTCACTGTGGGAAGAGTTTTACTCAGCAAAGCAACCTGATATCACACCAGAGAACACACACAGGAGAGAAACCCTATAGCTGTGATCAATGTGGGAAGAGTTTTACTCAGCTAAGCAACCTGATATCACACCAGAGAACACACACAGGAGAGAAACCCTATAGCTGTGGTCAATGTGGGAAGAGTTTTGCTACATCTGGGCAGCTGACTATACACCAGAGAACACACACAGGAGAGACATCCTGTAGCTGAAATCCATGTTGGAAGAGTTTTACTCAGTCCAACAGCCTGGTACAACACCAGAGAACACACATGATATCAATGAATTACTGTCAATGTTTTAACATTGTACTAGGAGTATTTTAATCATGTCACAATGTAGAAGCCTAAATGTTTGCCCCCTTATCAATTGATATCAACATGATATGGATATTAGCTTTCGGGGGAAAAATCCAGGCTCTGAATTGAAAGTTGTGTTGAGTTGTGTTACACTTACCACGTTGGTGACCCACTGCAGTTTATAAGGAGCTTGTTTAAAACATACAAATAACATGATTATTGTGGCAGATGTTTAGGTATATAGCACATGTTATGTTTAGGTTTTCAATTTATCCCAAACTGTTTCTGCGTATTGGTTATTGATTTGGACACGTTAACACTGGTTTGACATCGTGCTTTCCCATGGAGCAAAATGTCATTGAAAAGACGTTCAAAAGAAGACTATGCCCGACGTCCAATATACGTTCGGTTGAAGATATGTATTTTGGGGTAATTTTTTTCAATGACTTGAAAATAACTTAATTTCAACTTACTTGCAGGTATCCTAGTGGTTAGAGCGTTGGGCTGTCATTGTAAGCCAGAATTTGTTCTTAACTGACTTATTTACAATGACGGCCTAACAGGGAGCAGTGGGTTAACTGCCTTGTTTATGTGCAGAATGACAGATTTTTACCTTGTCAGCTCGGGATCCAGTCCAGCAACCTTTCGGTTCCTGTTAAAATGAAGGTTAAAATAAATAAATAAATACACATGGACAAAGTATAATAAATTGGTCTATAATCAATTTTATTAACCATCTTTCTTGACAACATTCAATTGCTAATTGTCTTTATTCCACTACTGAAGACGCATGTCTCAAATCACCTCATATTTCAAACATTCAGCCTGACAAAAGATACATGTTTTATTATTCAATGCCTGACAATTAAGTGAATTATTGCCAATACATATTAACAAAGGGGTGTACATTTGATCACAATTTGTGACTGCACGTTTTTCTGTATTGGAGATGGGTTTTGTTTGGACTCGTTCCAAGTGGACTAGAAGCTAGTGAGTTTTTAGGAAGATGAGTTCTAGAAGCTAGTGAGTTTTAGGAAGATGAGAGTTCTAGAGGCTAGTGAGTTTTTAGGAAGATGAGAGTTCTAGAAGCTAGTGAGTTTTAGGATTCTATAGAAAGAAAAATGAGAAAATTGTATATTATTATTTAGAAATGTGTTTTTTCTTGTTTTTAATTGTTGACAGCCAGTAGACGCCATGTTTATATTGGTGAAGGTGAAGCATTGTAGTTGATTATAATGTGAAATGGAAGTTTTTTTCTGTTGGTGGTAAGCAAACTTGTCCAACAAAAATATAGGATATATTTGTTGTCTTAAGGGGGAAGGTGTTACAGGCTTTGGTTTTCCATTTATGTTTTGAGGTTGGACTTGGACTAGCATGTAGGACGAACTGATTGGTGTCACCTCGTTAGTCAGTATGTGTTTCACCTGTGCTGGCTTGTCCATCTCGTTAGTGGGAAGGTGTTTCACCTGAGCTGGTCCAGGTTCTATTTAAGAGTGCTCCAGTTGTCTTGATAGATGTGGAGAGTCAACACCTTTAGTTGAGCCACCTTTTTGGCTTGCTTCCTGTCTTTAAGTTTGGTGTGGGTTTTCTTTTCCTGTTTCAGTGGGTTGCATCCATGTCTGAAATGTGCTGTATAAATAAAGCTTGATTTGAACATATTGTGAGTCAAATGAACCCAATGACAGGCCAATCAACAGACTCTTGGCCCATCTTAGTATGAAAAACAGTTTCAATCTCACTTTTCAAGCCTGTTGAAGGAGTGGTAAACACCACCCCTGGCTCTACCAGGGGCTTGAGGTGGTCTCCCACAGCTCTGCTTATGTCATGTTCTGTGGCCTTGCTGTTCCATTTATTGACTGCCCCTGCAACACAGAAACACATTTAGTCATATTAAACACTCAAGTAATGGATATGGAGCATCTACGGCCTCAGTTACACCTGGCACCTAAATGTGACTTCTGTCATCTGATCACTCCAAGCTGCATTAGTTTCAGATCTACCAGGATGGGCCTTTGGCATAGTCTGGATGCAGTCAGGCCACTGAATATGCATAAGCAATGTAAAGAGTAGTGGGGGAAAAGTACATTTTACACAAATGACCTTCACAATAGCAAAGAACAAATGAGTGTGCCTGAGAGGAAATGGGTGGGAAATTACACCAATATCCACGGACAATTTGTACTCATGTAAATAAACATAGATGGAACATATTCCCTTTTGCTGACGTGATGAACTGCTAAGGGGACATAAATATTTACCATCTAAACCATGTGTGACCTCTAGCTTCTCTGGCTGTAGAAGTGTTCTTCCTAACCAGTCCCTCAACAGCTCTCTGACTGAGCTCCACCCTCACTGGGTCTTCAGAGGACAGGAAGGCTGAGGAGGGGATGGAAGGATGAATAGATCAGTCAGTCAAAGTGTAGAGCAGCTGTCTATGCTGTCTGACAAAATCACTATTTTAGTAGTTTATTAAAGTAAATAAGGCTTTATGACTGCTGAATACCAACTATCAATCACTTAGATCATGTATTTTCAGATAGAGATACATCCTTGGGACGTCCCTAGCCCATTGAAGTTGACATTTAAAATGGTTAAGGTCGGGTTTAAGGTTGAGATATCCCAGATAGCATTGACTATTGTGCATTATTCTGTCTCTTTTACATAGCAGGTGTAAAAGAAACACAGACAAGACAAATAGGCACGCAATGGATTATGGTCATTGTAGTTAATTACGTTTTATGCCTAAACTATGTGGAATATTGCTCTGTTGGAAACTACAACTCCCTACTACATCACACTGTTCATTCTGGGTCTGATTTATCTCTAGAGAAACTACAAGTCCCTACTACATCACACAGTTCAGGCTGGGTCTGATTTATATCTAGTTGAACATCATCTTCCTACTACATGAATGACTGACTGCCCGGTTCAACGTCAGTTCACCGTCTCACCTCATACTGTATTGGAGCAGCAGCAGCTGACTTGATCGTTGATGCTAATCAGCATGTTTTGAATCTGAGAGTAAATAGAGCCGAATAAAACTCTAAAAATGAAGGGTTCAACTGGAGTTGTTGTCAGATCCCCTAAGAACCGTAGGGTTCTTGGTCAATGAAAAACAGCCCCAAAAGGTTCTTCAAAGAGCTTGTTAGAAGGTGGGTTCATCGAGGAACCTCCGTTGTTGCTGGACTTCTTCCGGGAACTTCGTAATTACAACTGAAAACGATGGTGACAAGTTTGGATGCAACAACAAGTTAGAAAGGTTAAGTTGGGTTGATGTTTGGCTCTGAATATGTCTCGAAATCATTTCTATATAATACTATAACATGCTAATAATGAATAACGAAGACAATTCTGGTTTTCTGTGAACATCTTCATAACGTTACTTTAGTTAATTACCGTAAATATTAGAAAGTCGGGTTTGACCGTCGGCGTTGTATGAGTACCGTTACCTAGCTAGATAACGTTATGTCCTATTGAGGCACAACTTGGTTTGGATTATTTCCCTCAACTATATTATTTCCCATATATTGTACAACAGTTAAAAAGGTAAGTTTGGGTTGATGTTTGGCTCTGAATATGTATCGAAATAATTTATATAATAATATAACATACTAATGAATAACGAAGACAATTCTGGTTTGTAGTAGGATGTCCCTTGGGGGTATCCGTACCTATGTAGGACATGCGAGGGTTAGGTTAATAAACCAGGCTGGAGCTAGAACCTTGTTGTCGCGCGTCCTTATTTTAGATCATACTACATGGTGTCAGAAGTGGTTTTGAAATTCACATAAACGTGAAGGGCGTCCCAAGTAAATCATGCATTTAGGCTGTTTCAAATCAGTGAGGGCACCGTGTTGGAGATAAATCAGCGCATATAATTATTTTGCTAACTAAGTTACTGCTAAGCAACATGTTGCAAGAAGGAAGAAGCTGGCGGGATTTCAGGGTTTGGGTCTCCAAGTTAAACGGGCTCTGGCGCAAACACGGACAGGCCAGTGGCTAGTGCAGACGGATTTCGCATTAGTCCCCTGGATAATTTTGTTTGTATGGACATTAAAAACTGGCCGAACTGGATCAGGCGCTTTGAAAGGTACAGGGTAGCATCAGGCTTCAACGTGAAAAATGAGGCGTTTAAAGTTAATACACTGATCTACTCTATGGGTGATGAAGCCGAGGATATATTAAATGCTTCACGGTTGACTGAGGAAGAGAAACTTAACTACAGTGCCGTTTAAAGACTTTTGAAACGCATTTTGTAGGGAGACACAACATTATTTTTGAGAGAGCTAGGTTTAATATGCGCAAACAGGAGCAGGGTGAAACCACCGACAGTTTTATCACAGCTGTTCACAAACTAGCAGAACATTGTCAGTTTGGCGCGCTCAGGGAAGAGCTGATCAGAGATCGGATTGTAGTGGGAATAAGAAATATATAACTTTCTGAAAAGTTAGTTGGATTCCCAGCTTACCTTGTCCAAAGCTGTAAACCAGGTTAGGCAGAGTGAGACAGTAAAAAGACAGCAGACAAGGAAATAAATGCATTTTCATACCGAGCTAAAAAAAAACGGAGGGGAACACAGAACAGAGACAGACGTGGAGAAAACAATCACAGACAGCACCAGTAGCTAGTTCAAGTGTTTGTCGCAAATGCAGGAAATCCCCTTTCCACAGATTGAAAGATTGCCCAGCAAAGGATGCGGAATGCAGGAAATGTCACAGGAGAGGACACTTTTCAGCTGTCTGTCGATTAAAGCAAATGCATGAGGTCTCAGAGGAGGTACAGCAGGACAGCATCTTTCTGGGAGAAGTAAAGGGAAACAACGCTGGCTGGCATTCAGACATTAAACTCAATGGGGAGGTTGTGTCATTTAAACTAGACACTGGGGCAGCAGTGACAGCTATCCCAACTAGGCTGTATAGCTATAGCGGAGATGGCCCTTTGCTCTATACAAACAAAACTGTACGGGCCCAGTAATAAGATTTTACCAGTGGTAGGGCACTTGGTGATTGAACTGGAGAGTAAAGATAAAAGTGCCATCCAGCCTGTCTTCGTCATTGACTCTAGCTGGGGCTGCCAGCAATTGAAGTATTGCAACTCATTGAGAGAGTGAGCGAACTGGTGGACCCAGGTGAGGTTTTCAAAAGAAATTCCCAAAAGTGTTTTCTGGTCTAGGAAGGATAGAAGGTGACTACAAAATCTGCCTGAAAGAGGATGCTGTCCCCTATGCCCTTACCACCCCCGGCGGGTGCCTATCCCTTTATTGGCCAGAGTAAAGGAAGAGTTGGTTGACGATGGAAGAAATTGGGGTGGTGTCTAAAATAGAGAGTCCCACAGACTGGAGTGCAGGTATGGTGGTGGTCCCAAAAGCCAAATAAGGATCTGTGTGGACATGACTAACTTGAATGAGGCACTCTGCAGAGAGAGACACATCTTACCATCAGTGGAGCAGTCACTGGCTCAGTTGGATGGCTCACAAGTCTTCACAAAGCTGGATGCCCGCTCAGATTTCTGCCAGATACCGCTGTCATCAGAGTAGGGCGCTCACAACGTTTAAAACACCGTTTGGCCGTTACTGTTTTAATGTTTTGCCATTTGGTTTCGGGTCCTGAGCATTTCCAAAGACTCATGTCCCAGCTGTTGGATGGGCTGAGTGGCGTCATAGTCCACGCGGACAATGTGCTCGTGTGCGGAAGGGACAGAGCAGAACATGATGTAAGGCTCACAGCAGTTCTGACCCGACTCCAGGAGACTGGCCTGACACTCAATGAAAAATGCACTTTTGCACAATCAGAGGTCTTGTTCTTGGGACACAAAATCGCCGCCTATGGAATAGAGCCGGACTAAAGCCTTTCTCACTTTTGTAAGAATGAACTAGCTAACGTTAACTAACTGTGTACGGTGACCTGTCCAGATGAGATGTTACAACGAACTGAATCGTCAATGGAGGTCTTCCTCTTTATATAGCCTGCTACATGATGCAATACTATTAACTCACAAGGGGTCATAACGTAACATGTACAATACTATCCCATTTTGGAAACGTTACATGGACAATACTATCCCATTTTGGAAACGTTACATGGATAATACTATCCCATTTTGGAAACGTTACATGTACAATACTATCCCATTTTGGAAACGTTACATAGACAATACTATCCCATTTTGGAAACATTACATGGACAATTACTATCCCATTTTGGAAACGTTACATGTACAAAACTATCCCATTTTGGAAACGTTACATGTCCGCCCCCTCGTGGAGGGAAATTAATATCTTAGATGGAAGTTGTAGATTGGATTCAAATGCATAATGGTATTAATACAGTGTCTAGACTACCTCTTTTATATAAATGCTCTTCAGAATCCAAACACAGTATTGCCACGCAGAAAAATGTTACGTATAATCTTTCAAGTCAGCCTGATAAAACATTGAACAATGTGTGCAATGATATCTTGAAATGTGATATTAGGCCTGTATGGCAGTACTGTATTGGCTAATGCTTTCTCCAATATGTTCTTCTATTTTGCATTAAATTGTATGTCGATGCCTTTTATCTTTCAATATTTATTTAATATATATATATTTGTTTTAATGCTTGTAAGACTATTCTTTGACACATTTTCTCTTTCTTTGAAATTCTTATAGGACAGAACATGGACACACTGCAATTGGGATCAAGAAGAAGGTACAGATATGTTGTAGGACAGCTGCATTTGAAGTGAACATTTAACCTACATAGCAGTCAATACAAACTGAAATCTATTAGCATACAAATGTGTGCAAATTATCTTTTCAGATCTTCTCAGAAATTAATCAAGTCCATGGAATGGATATAGACAAAAATATAATTCAAGGACTAGCGGAGGTAGAGAGGCGAGGCAGGGGTGAGGACATCTTCCTGCTATTTTGACAGTCCCTGAAGGACAATACAGAAGAGGTACTTGCTCTTATTCCTTCCCTTTCTCTAATGTATTTTGTAATAAAATTAGCAAGTGTAGTAAGATCATTGCTTTACTTTACTAGGACTGGAGACCACAGCAGCGATTCTGCTCTTGCCCAACATCTTCAATGAGGACCCGAGTGGCCTTTACGCCCGTGACAAGGTATGCCTATGCACAAATCATCTGTTTCTTCATAAACATAGGTGTGCACGCTTATATAAAACTACAGCTGAACATTTGTTATGGTCTTTGTTAATTGTATGTGTATTAATCTTTTCTTACTTTTGTTGACACAGATTTCACCGCTCTTCAATCCTTTACTGCACATCGGCGGAAATCCATTTCACCATGAGAGTGAAATCCCGCTGGCCTTTGATGGGGAGAACATCCACGCCCTCGAGGACGTCCCCATGGGACTTGGGGCTCTGCTAGTGCTGGATTTTTTATTTTCCCTTAAATTTCAGAAAAACACATGTTCTTAAGTTTACTGTGCTCTGGGGATGAGAGGGATTAATGAAATAGCGGCCACAACAGACAGACCTGATATCGCCCATAATTCGATGTCACGTGCTGACTGGGTATGACCAAAGTTATTCTATTTAGCTTCACTTTGTAGTACATTTTTACACGATAATAAATGTTTCTGATGCCACATCGCCCGTTTTCAAAAGGAGTCGATGGTTTTTAGAGGCAGTCGCTTTTTAGCTTTTTGTCTGAAAGTATTTTCTCAACTGCGATACCAACTCCAGTCAGCAGATGGCGATGTGCGTCTTTCAGGTGATTCTGTCACTGTGACGTATAATCTAGTGGACGGGACGCTTCTTCAACATCAACAGCTAGTCAGCCACCTTGGTTCTCTCTAACTTTTTGGAAAAAATGTTTATTCAATAAATCTAGCAACACCTCTCATACTGGGAAGAAAAATATAAAATGTTCAGGCCTACGGGCAGTTTTATTTCAAATGTAGTACCCGGATGGAGAAAATCCAATTAGCGTTTCATCCTTAGGGTAATTTAGGGTACACTAAAGTGGACACACTCCCATCAGTTTCTGAGACAACTGCCCAGACTTTGTAGACTGTTTAATAATGCTTAAACCTCCATGTTTATCAAATGATCCATTAAAGATACCAACTCAGAACCTAGGTACGTCTACAAATGGGTGGTTTAAATTGTATCTAATTATATTCCCAGTATTACTTCATCAAATCAATAGTAATCGATTATACACATACAATTCATATTTTCATATATGCACAGAATCCATATAAAACGTAATAAATTGTCAGGTACTCACGACAACCATTCCATTTGCTTTTTCAAGCACTCTCCAAACATACTCCCTGCAGAACAAGAAATAAACTTTTGTTTCCCGAACAATGACCATGGGATCCTCAACCGTTCTCTAACATCACAGAGACCACGGTAAAATCAAGCCTGCCAGGAACTATAGACCTTCCGCTGCTTTCTAAAATATCATCCCGCTCATTATCCAAATTTCAATCATCTGATTAAGCATATTTCTATATGTTACTATCCAAACATCAGATTAAGACTCATTTCCACAGTGACACAATGCTTTTCTCAAACATACCTAATCAATTAGTTGTTTTTCAACAAAAAAATTTACCTGCGGGAATATTTCCACATTTCTATCTCGTGGTACGTTCCTAGGATAATGTAATCCTACATTTATATCTTTCAATACTTCTAAAATGGGGTCCAGTTTTAAAATAATTACAGGTGCACCTTACTATCTTATACTATGTCTTAACTTGTTATGGCTGCAATCCCATAACCGGGATCAATATGACAACTACCAGTGAAAATAGAGGGCGCAAAATTCAAACCACAGAAATCTCATAATTACAATTCCTAAAACATACATGTGTCTTAAATCATTTTAAAGATAATCTTGTTGTTAATCCCACCAAAGTGTCGATTTCAAATAGGCTTTTCAGCGAAAGCACTACAATCGATTATGTTAGGTCTCCACCAAACCATAATAAGCACAGCCATTTTCCAGCAAAATATAGCATTCACAAAAAGCAGAAATAAAGATAAAAATTAATCACTAACCTTGAATTATCTGCAGTCAAAATAAATGGCAATGCACTGGCTAAATGCAAAACACAACACTTTTTGACTGCCCACCCTTGAGACAATCAGCAACCAGGTTGTTCTCACCACCGACATGTCTGATTTCAAGAGGAAACTCCTGCAATATCTGTAGTAACTTTCCACCTCACTGCAGAGCCTCTTTCTCTTTTCAGGGTTCACGAGATAGGCATGTTGTTGGATCGGGGCCCAGTCCCCAATGTCATGCTCTAGTACATTTGGGTTGGCACATCTGAGAATTAACCCTGATATTCTAAAAGCAGGGCAACAATGTCAATATAATTGTACAAAAAAATTGTCAGTTGGTTGCATAAATAATTATCATTACTAAATGTTACATGAAATGTAAATATGAAATATTTAATTGCATAGTCTTATTTTCAACAGCTTTTCAATTACATTTTGCTAAGTGGGATAGCCCCAATGTCAAAACACATTTTTAACGTGTCTAAATCAATAACCAATATGCAGGAACAGTTTGTGATATATTGAAAACCTAAACATAACGTGCTATTTGCACACAAACATCTGCCACAATAATCATATTACTTGTATTTATTTAAACAAGCTCCTTATAAACTGCACAAGCACCAGAAACACTGTTGTTTTGACAAGTAGCAATAAATCGCTGATATCGATCAGGGGGAAATCAGGTTGTACTTGCTGTTGAAGCTAACTAAAAAAACACGTGGAAATGGGAGATATCTTTTACCTCACTGGTTAGAGGACAACCTGCAGAAGACAGTCAGCTACATTTTGGAGTGATGCATTTAAATTTAGGGGTCGCTAAACAAAGGAACGCAACACTTATTTGTCATCACTCATCGATATCAGGTGTGCGGAGAGGAGGGAGATGAGGTTGCACGTCCTGTTAAAACTAACAGCTAAAAAAAACACAGAATATGGGAATAATGTGTACATCCCTGGTTAGAGGACAACTCTTTTTTTGTTAGTCACTTTTTGTTAAATCTCATCAAATCAAATTTATTTATATAGCCCTTCGTACATCAGCTGATATCTCAAAGTGCTGTACAGAAACCCAGCCTAAAACCCCAAACAGCAAGCAATGCAGGTGTAGAAGCACGGTGACTAGGAAAAACTCCATAGAAAGGCCAAAACCTAGGAAGAAACCTAGAGAGGAACCAGGCTATGTGGGGTGGCCAGTCCTCTTCTGGCTGTGCCGGGTGGAGATTATAACAGAACATGGCCAAGATGTTCAAATGTTCATAAATGACCAGCATGGTCGAATAATAATAAGGCAGAACAGTTGGTACTGGAGCAGCAGCACGGCCAGGTGGACTGGGGACAGCAAGGAGTCATCATGTCAGATAGTCCTGGGGCATGGTCCTAGGGCTCAGGTCCTCTGAGAGAGAGAGAGAAAGAGAGAATTAGAGAGAGCACACTTAAATTCACACAGGACACCGAATAGGACAGGGGAAGTAATCCAGATATAACAAACTGACCCTAGCCCCCCGACACATAAACTACTGCAGCATAAATACTGGAGGCTGAGACAGGAGGGGTCAGGAGATACTGTGGCCCCATTCAATTCAGAGCCTGGATTTTTCCCCTGAGGCTAATATCCATATCATGCTGAAATCCATAGAACAGGGAGCAAACATTTAGGTTCTGCATTGTGATATCATTAAAATACTCCTACTACAATGTTAAAACATTCTACATTGTGACATCAATTCATTGATATCATGAAACAACTCCATGTATACATATTCTGATATTTGATAAGAGATTTTTTATCAGATTATCTCTGATCACAGCTATGAGGTTTCTCTCCTGTGTGTGTTCTCTGGTGCACTGTCAGATCTCTAGATTGACAAAAACTCTTCCCACATTGACCACAGCTGTAAGATTTCTCAGTGAGTTCTCTTCCCTGTGGATCTCTGCAGGTGTTTCTTGAGGAGAGACTCTTCTCTGCCTCGTCAGCATCATGAGGTTGTTGAGGCTCCCCAGAGGAATCCACAATAGTCCCGCATCTCTCCTGTGTGAACAACAAAGTCAGACAAATGGTTAAAGGCCCACAACAGTGGAAATACACTGTAAAAGGTGATGCCAACAGCATAGCCATGATGTTGTACAACATTTGAAGTCTGTAATGAATGTTAAAATTGTCTTAAAATGAGAAAGAAAAGTCATATTTTAGTAGTAACATCGTTGATTGTAGGCTAGAAATAAGTTATTCATGTTGTTGAAACTAAGCACTGTGCCAGATGACTTTTGGTCTCCAATATAGGCCCCTTTCTGTTTTTCTTAAAATTGCGGCACGAGGGCATTGCACATGCAATTTGGTTATAGAAACTCCTCCCTGCTAATGAGGAAACCGATAGTTATGGATGTACTATATCTGCCTGGAGCAAAAATGGTGAGCATTTGAGTTTTTCACAAACTATTCTGAATGTGAATGGGGAAAACTCAGGAGAGTAACCTCCATTTCCAGGTTGCTTATGACTGCATTTCACACTACTTTGGATTATAATTGTAAGGCTCGCTTGAATGTCCTCCTTAATATAATGTTTGCTACAGTATTAAGAACCGCGTTAATGACTGTATCCATTTGAGTGTTGTCAATAAAGTTATGATTCTTTTGAACTTCTTGGTGACAGGGGGCAGTATTGAGTAGCTTGGATGAATAAGGTGCCCAGAGTAAACTGCCTGCTACTCTGTTCCAGATGCTAATATATGCATATTATTAGTAGTATTGGATAGAAAACACTCTGAAGTTTCTAAAACCGTTTGAATGATGTCTGTGAGTATAACAGAACTCATATGGCAGGCAAAAACCTGAGAAAAAATCCAAACAGGAAGTGGGAAATCAGATTTTTTTTTTTTAGCTCAGCTCCTATTGGAGATACAGCGGGATATTGGTTATGTTGCACTTCCTAAGGCTTCCACTAGATGTCAACCGTCTTTAGAAACTGGTTTGAGGCTTCCACTGTGAAGTGGGACTGAATGAGAGCTGAATGAGTCAGGTGTCTGGCAGAGAGTCACGCGCTGATCACGCGCATTTCACATGAGAGCGACCTGCGTTCCATTGCTTTTCTAGAGACATAGGAATTCTCCGGTTGGAACGTTATTGAAGATTTATGATAAAAACACCCTAAAGATTTGTTCTATACTTAGTTTGAAATGTTTCTACGACCTGTAATATAACTTTTTGAACTTTTCGTCCGACGTTCGGCTGGACCTGAACTCACGTTTGGATTTGTGTACTAAACGCCCTAACAAAAGAAGCTAATTTGGACATAATCAAACAAATCAAACATTTATGGTTGAACTGGGATTCCTGGGAGTGCATTCTGATGAAGATCATCAAAGGTAAGTGAATATTTATAACGCTATTTCTGACTAATATGGCGGATATCTTTTTGGCTGCATTGTTGTCTGAACTCTGTACTCAGATTATTGCATGGTTTGCTTTTCCGTAACGT